>NW_026516707.1:0-317264 GCF_025766255.1 Zychaea mexicana
CTCCGCTCTGATCCAACAATTGTCGGCGACGGGTCTGTGCGCTTTAATGGAACAAAGAACCGGCGACTATTGATACTCGATATGACCTTCTTTTCTTAGCTGACGATCAAGAAACGGCCGCTGCCAATTTCATCAGCGCAATTTATAACGGTTTGACAATCTCTTTTATGAAACGTGGGGATCGTGATGATTTTTATAAGTGAAGCTTACCACCTATTCAAGAAGATGCTTGGACTTTGGAGGACCATGCTGCCATGTCCAGTGACGATAACCCTGTCGCCACTACTAAAGGAGAAAACAACAACAACTATTATACCTCGCCAACAATGCAGCAACAGCATCATCCATAACGTGTCCATCGCAATAACACGAGCCAAATTTAATTTTATACGTAGACAAAGTTTTTCTATGCACTGGTCTTTTGATTTTGTAGCAATATTTTTATCGTGTAGAAGCAGGCCCTTCTTTTTTATTATATTTTGGCATACGTCACCGGTTTACATGAATATATATATATATATATATTCTTGTGATGCTTCTCGCCGATCAATGGAAATTGCAGTCATAAGTTTTGTATTGTAAAAAAGGTAGACACAATTTCGAACCTGAAATTAACGCAATATGTACAACAATATCAGGGATTGCATCTGTTAGAAGTCCCCTCTTCCATAGTTGCTGATGAGGACTTTGAACGCGCGTTTAATAAGTGGGATCTTGTAATACATAGCCTAGTGAGTCATAATATCGACGTTTTTTTTCAGAGCGTGATGCCCCTCCGTCTTTGCAGCTGCTTCGAGTGCCTGCACAAACTTGCGACTAAACGCCGTTGCACCGAGCTTGTGATAGACTTACTTGGTAATCGACTGAGTGTGTCCACACTACTATCATCTTTGGATCAAACTACTGTTAACGTATATATCCGATCGGGTTTCCCTTATCATCATCCCCTACATTTGATACTTTCGCTAGTGTTGATATCAAAAGTAGCGTCAAGCAAATCAAAAATTTCAAAGTGGCTTCGTTAGATTGCATGAAGAATCTCAGTAGTATAGCTCCATGTAATGTATTTATGTACTCGAGGCTTGGACGCTCACAAAAAAATTATATGGACGTCAACACATTTCTGGATGTCTTTTAGAATACTGGCTTGCCGGATTCGGATATTGGTGTAGTTTGATATAGTAGTACCGCCAGCGATCATTGAAAGACAAACTTTGGATCATTATCGCAGTCGCGTCGTCAAGCGAGAACGTGCGGCAGCTGCTGGCTATGCCGCTACAGAAGGGGCGCCATCACGTCCTTTATACACGTACGTATAAGCATACTTTAGACTCTAGGACGTGCGTATTTGCACATTATCAAGTGCATCGTACTTGTTGCATTAATATACATTAAGTGGAACTACCCGACGGTTTTTAATTGACCTTCCTTTCTTGCGAGCGGGTTTTCACTTGTCTGACGACGTCGATAAATAAGGTATTCATCGTCATTTATTTGGGTTTCCTTTTGATCCTTATGGTACTCTTCAGTACACCGACCATTGTCTATGCATGGAGAATCAGGATTAGTAGGGTCGAAAGGAAAATGCACCATGTGTCGCTCGGCAGTTGCCCGCGCTATCAAATACTGAATTGGGGAATATAGCCGCAAAGATATTGTCGCAATTGGCAAAAGTCCCCCCTCTCCAAGTATGAGTTGGACATGCGCATGTGGAAGACCACGTTTCTGAAATTCAACAATATACACGTGACCAATATTGCGCCCAAGAGTTATACGCTTTGTCAAATTATTCATAAGCTGAATTATCAATCAAGCATCTACAATAGGACAGTTGCGTGCTATACGGGCCATATGCAAAATTCAGAAACGAATGGACTGACCCAATGCATCATTACTTTCAAAACCTCCAGGTACCGTTAAGCAAAGTAATACGGTTATGGGCCTGACGATGCTGAACGGAATGCTCTGCATCATACAAATAGATATGAGCAAAGAATGGTCGAGCGTTTCCGGCAGGAACCAATGATCCGATATTGTGATGGTTAATGTCGCAGATACGGAGATATTAAGTGCCCCCACCTCCCTCTGAAAATTGGCCACAGAGTGGTCCTTGCGAGTACCAGGGAAGTGAAGCTTGCAGCACAGTTATAGGACCGAATATTATCTCAAAGTATACAGCATCAACATCGCTCCAACGCAACAAACCGGAAAGTTCAGTAGGTGTTGGAGGAAGTAGGGAAAGGGGAATGCTTCTTGAAGCTAGAGTGTATAGCGTCAGCAGTGTAACCTGTTTCTGTACTTGGGATATAGTTTTGTAGGCTGAATATTATTATATGAAGACGTAATGCAATAACTGAAGATATGTGGATGGCGAAGAATAATATAAGTGTATATGTAGCATAAGGTATGGTTGGGAGGGACAAAAGTAGGGTTAATGGTGTTGCTGTTTTGGATTAGTTGGTGTTTTTAGTAGATTCAGTGCTTCTTCTGGAGCTAGTTCGCCGTTGTTGTCGTCCTGATAGCTGTCAACAGGGTGACTAAATCGGTCTATACTTCTTTACTCTTTTTTCTGCCTCAAGCCCTTTCCATCCTTTGCTATAAGCATCGATTTATCCCCACAATTTTCGCTCAAACTTTCTAATAAGCTCGAGCGCTACGCTGTGGAGATTTGATTCGCTGTTTGCTTTAAACGATGCAAAGGAATAGTCACATTTTAGGCGTGCAGTTCGCTTGGCAGCTCCCCAATACAGTATCGCTCTATATAATTGCATTCACAATGAAATTTTGGGTACATTTCAAAGATGTGACCACTCTCAAGGACTGCCTCTTCAATTGCTGATTGCTGCTCCTGGAAATCTTGTTGTGCATTGAGCAAGTGTCGGGCACAACACCGGTAGTCTTTTGCTTCAGTGGCCTTGCAATCAAGCTTGAGACTATCATCCCAGAGGCGTCGCTCTTGTAGAATCTAGGTTTTCTAATCTAAACAAACGTTCTGCAATCAGCGCAATATGATATCTACTTTACCTTTTTTATCCCTTTAAAGTGCTGGACAAGTTTCTTGACCTTCTTCTTCTTTTAATTCTCTTTTACTTCGACCTCGACCTCCTTTATCAAATACATTGACTGAGGAAAAGACACCTTGTCATCCTTGAACTGGGGCCTATAGCACCAGCCGAGCTTAAACCAGTCCTGTGGATCTGCTTCATACACTTTCTCATTCAGCATCATTTTACTGACGAGAAGAGCATTCTTTCCGAAAGCATTGTGATTGTTACTTTATTCAAAGATGCAGACCGCTATATAAATAATGTTTGAGGCATGAAACAGTAAGTAAAAACACATAATCATGTTCGCAGCAATTCAAAAATACTGTATGCACATGCCTTTAAAGTTTTCATGCAATGCTTCAAAAATCGGTATAGCCCTCTCTTTGAGCTGCTTGATCATGCCATTGCTTCCCCAATAACCATCACGATTGTTGCCCGGATGGATGATGACCCTAGCCTCTTTGTATAATGGGTCACGGTAGTTTTTGTAATGTTTGCCAATCTTAAGTCGACCATGACATGGGCAAAGGAAATCAGAAACCATGATCGATGCACCCATGGACTTCTTTTGAAGGACCGTTTCCCCTTGCTGGAAGCCAGGCTGAGCGTACGCCATCATTGGCATAAAAAGTCGACTCATCATGCGTTACCCAGACAAGCTCCTGCTCATTCTCCCTAAGGGTGGGTGGGAGGAACAGCGATTTCCATATGCTCGCCTTCATAAGAGGTCATCTTTTCCGAATACTCTAACATACGCTTGACCCAATGTCGACGGTACTCCACAACATCATCGCGCTCATGGCCATTATAGTAGACCTATACAGCAAGTATATACATGTAAGAACCAAGTAAGCCAATACTACTAATCAATAGCAGCCATACCCCTTTTGTTTTGCGTCGAAAAGTATAGCCCCATTCATTCATATAACGCTGGACTGTGCGTAACGAGATGGTAAGTCGAGTACCAAAGCACTTGGGCAAAATTTCTTGCTCCAAATGCTCCTTCAGCTGCATTGGATCGCGAGCATCGGGTTTGTTTCCACGGATCCAGATTCGGGCTTTTTCTTTCACATCCTCGTCATCCAACAAGGACAGCCGTTTGGAATGCTTCCCTTGTCTGGAAACAGGTAGGACTCCCTCAGTAACATATGTCTTTGCCCAGTTACGGATAGACAATCGGTCAATTTGGTTTTGCATAAAAGGCGGGCCACTTCTTCTGATGCTTCCATCTTTTTCTTGCCATCTAAGAGTAGACTGATATAAGCGTGAACGCAGCTGCGTTGGTAAGCATCGTAAGATGATTCAGCACCATATACTGTTCGTTGGTTTTTTGCTGCATCACGTTGATCTTCGAGTACTTTTCTTCGACGCTTAAGGAGCTGCTTATATGCCTCTTTGGCTTCCTCTTTTGTCACATCTTTTGGTGCAGGCAAAGTTTGTTTCGTCGCAGTCGATAAAAAAAAGTTATCGAGCCTACCATACCCAACAGCAACCGAATTTTCTCTGGCACGAACCATCGCGTTGTGCCGCTTCTGTGATCGTTTCGAAAAACCTGATATAATGACCTCTTTAATTGTGTAATCTATTTTGACCAACATCTTTATTATGCCGTACCAGTGTATAAAACACTACGCAGATGTGCATCTGCACCATCTTTCCATAGTAATGCATTTTCACGCATTGTTTCTTCATCTAAGCCAAGACGCTCCCAGTCTTCTTCAATATCGTGATCATTATGCGACTCTTGATCATCACTTTCATAATTCGATAATGATATTGTTGCGCAGAGGAATAGCAGAATCATCTGGCATACGTATAACGATCTGAACATTAGGTTCCTCGAAAACACCATTAGCAGTACGGGCTCTTTGGCTGGCTGCACGCTTTTTTGCTGATTGACATCCCATATTGATGGATGGCAAAGGAAAGAAGGAAAGCTGCGCAAAGTTAAGGCACAGCCCAAGAGCCAGGCATGCGCCAAAATCTAGAAAAACTCCGCAATTACATATGAATCTTGCCTGAACCGACCAACTTTGAGCCCTTATTCCACAATTGTTATCATGGAAGAAAGAAAACTAATCCATAACATTTGTTTTTAATATGTTAAAGAGCAAACGTTATGGATTGAATTGATCTATAAGATTTAGATCAGGAGAACCAAGCTCTCAGGAATAGGTAAAAAATTTCGATCCTTGCTGACGCGCACCATATACGTTCTTCGCATTGCACTTTGTTTTAGCCTAGGTAAGACTAAATAGAAAGAAGGTGTACGCTTAGTGCTTTACCGTATCAAGGTCGCTTGTTATTTCACATGGGGACCGACGAAGAGCGATCCAGAATGATGTATTCTCATGACGAAGAGGTCGGCGTAGCAGAAAATGCACTATGTATATATCGCTGCAGTTGATTTCATAAACAACAGTAAGATTAAAATTCTTACAACGTCGAGCAAATAAAAGATATTACAGTACCCGCTCGTTAAACCGATCACCTCTGTTTTTCGAGAAAGTGATCGTTTTAACGAATGATCGGTTTAAAGATTGAGGGTCCACTATATGACATACATACTGCTTACCAAGCTGATATTTTGGGGAAGTTTAACGAAATATCGGTTTAGAGGTGATCGGTTTAACGAGCGGGTACTGTACATACACATGGAAACGATATTTCCAATATTCTGTTGGTGATGCATAATTATTTTCGTTTACTGCTGCTGAGTAACATTCCTTGTGTGGTGATATTACCGATGTTGTTGAACTAAAAGAAGCTCCAGTTTAAAAATGCAGCAGTTACTGTATTCTTCTTGATGTGTGTCAACTAATATACAATAATAAGAAAGAGGATGCGATCTCTCTCTTCTCATATTCAATGCAAATAAATACTATCTCGAGAATTCTCGGAAGAAAACTCGAACTGAGGTGGTCTAATATATTATGAGGCAATGTTTATCTGTTTGTCAGGGAAAATATTAGATTTTGTTTGTTGATCATCTGATTGTGTACGACACTAACACCAAGTGCAAGATCATAGTTACAGTAGTACAGTGCGCCAGAAAGAGAGTGTTGCCCTTTTTGTGGATGTTTCAAACTCTTTTTTTGTACTGTTGTTTGTTGTGTTCCCGGCTTTCCACACACAGAGACAAACCCAACAATTGCTGCTGATCTCTGCAAGGTTTCAGAGAGAAAAATCCAGGGTTAGTCACTCGACAACAACAACAAACATGGTGCCCAATCCAGTCAATGCATCTGCACAGCAATCGCTGCTCTTGTTGAAACAGAGCCTTTCATTACTCGGGTTCTGGGTTCTTATGTAGCTCACACTAATCAGCTAAATTGATGTAATTGTCAACTCGTCATATGATATTGTTTGTTTATAAAAACATAATCCAAAATTTACATGAACATCGGCCTGGAATCGCTCTCCCTGAGTGATTGTCGTAAACTGTAGATGAAGGAGTGTTGAGTATAAAAGGAAGGAAAGCAAGGTTAGTTTAAAAACCCATGATTTTGTTGCTCCTTTCCACATTACTTTTACAAGTTTACATGTAGAACTAATTGAGATTGGATCGTCATCATACAATGTCATTAGTATGTAGGTTTTTTTGTAAATTAACTATTGGTGTTTCATCGATACGTTACCCGTACTATAAGAAGTTTAATCACTTCGCACGCTCCCATCACACATACCGTTTCACAGGCTCCTTGTAATTTTTTAATATATGTGTGTTAATATCTTATGGTCACCAGCTTTTTATGGACATTTTGCTCTTATCAAGAAATAAAAAAAATCAAAAAAGCCGGCATTATGCTTACGTTATAAGGTTATTGGTGTGGATACAAAGCTAGTAAAGTATTACAGTACCTTTTAACGATGCGTCGATGTTTTCAAATTTAGAGCGTGAGCAACTTTCACAAAGGAGAAGTTGTAGCGGTAATAGCAGTAGCGGAAACAGTAGTGCATACTAATCATCATAATGATAGCAGAGCAAGGAATGAAGGCAAAATTGTTAAATCTACACAGCTGCAACAGGAATAGCGAAATATGTGACTTTGCCGAATAATACTTCCAAATTTTCTATGCAGAGATAATGTGATGTTGATCCTATTTCTTCTGCGCGATGCATGATGATGGTAGCTCGGACATGGGCATATTTGAGAGGATGGAGATACTGATTGACTAGGTTTGTTTTGGCAGCTTTACTGATAATTTAACACGCGAGTATATGCATGGAAAACAGGAATTGTTTCATCCGCTTTTGAGGGAAACCCCAGCCTGCAGCAGCAAGCAAGCAAGTCACGTGTTGGACAGATCCAGCCCCAGTGCACGAACTACAATGCCGCGGGACTCAGATTCCCTCGTCTTATTTTGTATTGCACATAGTTGGTTACGATCGCGCGGTCGTAAATTTTAAAAATGGTAAAAAGAAATCTACTGAATCTTGCTTCAAGACAATTCGCTCCAACCACTGTAAATCTCTAATTTGCTTTACAATTGTCAATGGTTTTAGTTGTTCTACTCTTTTTTCAAAACATTGGTCGATCAGAAAGTGACCGTCGAACTTAAGAACGATCTCGCCATCACGGGTACCCTAAAATCCGTGGATCAGTTCTTAAACATTAAGCTCGATGACATTACGGTGATCGATGAAGAAAGATACCCACACATGGTAAATAAAAGCTGGGATCATTGTCGACGGATGTGTTATTACTCTAGGGTGGGGGTTGGGGAAAACGAGATAAAGGAACGAAACTCACAAGATACGTCATCCGTTGTATCATGTCAACATGGCATTGGATTGTATGTAGAGCTCTGTCAAAAACTGCTTCATTCGAGGATCGGTTGTGCGTTATGTTCAACTGCCACCGCAAGCAGTAGATACGGCCTTGTTACAAGATGCGGCTCGACGAGAGGCCGCGCAACCGACAGCGGCACAACAAAGCAATGTGAGAGTCAAATAAATTAAAACAAGGAAAGAGTTGCGGGAAAAGGGTCTTCTCCACTCAGAAAGTATTGCCACACTACACACACACACACACACACACCTTGGATGCGTTTGCTTTTCACACGTGTGCATCTCCATTTATATAAAAACACAAAACTTGGCCTTTCCTTCTTCTGTTTTCTTCTCCTTTTCTCTTCTTTTGCTCTTGCCACCCGCTCTCTTCACCTCTCTCTACTTGTCTCTCGTTGCTCGCTGTACTTCTCGTTTCGTCTTTTTCTAAAAAACAAAGACACCATCTACGCAAAATACACATTCTTTCAAATGATGCCATCGTTTTTTGGATTTCGGAAACCTAAAGGGCTATCAATCAAAAGTGCCATCCTGTTCCCCATGCGAAAGAAGAAAAAGAAAGAGCGGCGACATACTGCAACCTCCATCATCTCCCATCAAACATCCGCAACAGCACCACCTGCTGTTGCCACGACTGGCGGGATCAACACCGCCGCAACTACAACTACTGCAAAGGACGATGTTAGCCCCTTTGCGCGTGCATATGACCACGATCTGGCTACAAAATTCAGCGACAGTGTCGTCAACGATCTGGAGTTACTCCTGTCCATGGAGACACAAGCTCGGATGGATGCATTGGAAGCACGTCAGCGACAGGAGGAGGAAGCCGCAGCCACAAACGCCGTAAAGTCAAGAAGGCTTACATTTGAACTGCCTGCCCGACCCGATACCAAAACGCCACCCAACACCAGTAATACCACTAATAGCAGTAACATCAATAACAACAGCAACAATAAGTTGAGCCTCCTGCCATCCAAAAACCGTCGTGGCAGTTTGGGTAGCATCTATAGCTCTGAAGATGACGGCGACGAAGGCTATGATAATGACAGCATGTGCGAGTCTGGGCCAACAAACGACGACGATGACTTTATACCCCCACCAGTCCACATGAACGCCCGCGTCCGGCTGATCCGTCGTCCCTTACCAACATATGGCTCTGTTCGCTTCATCGGCCAGGTTGACTTTGCCCCCGGCCAGGAATGGATTGGTGTCGAGTTGGATAGCAGGGGTAGGTTCCATATATAAATAACAAGAACTACAACAACCACAACCACAACCACAACTACAGTTACTAAACAACGGTCTTTTGTAGTTGGCAAAAATGACGGTTCTGTCAAAGGCAAACGTTATTTCACGACGGATCGTGATCGCGGTATATTCGTTCTCAGAGAAAACCTGTCTGTCGTTGTTTAACTTGCATTATCTCCTTCACCCCCTATTCTTACCATGTACTTCATATTAGTTTGTTATTTTTGTTACGGCCCCACCCGCTCTAATCCTTCTTTCTTTTTTTGTCATTGGTTATCCCCACATTCAGTTATATCTTCTTCCCACGTGGTGAGACCAGATCAAATACCAACAATATACATAGATAGGCATAAAATAATGTAATGCAAATCAGGTTTCGATCATGGTTCTTTTTTTTCTTCTTTTTGTGTAATTAAATTGTTTTTGGCTTTACGAAATTGATTGTGACGATAAAGACGATGATGGCAATGAAGATGATTGTGATGAAGATGATGATGAGGCGGTAGCAGTAGTAGTGCTGCTGCTGCTAGTAGTGATGGTGCTAATCAACGTGGGTGCAATCCGCCGTTTCTTTTGCGTATTACTTGTGACTTGCATGCTCCTTTTTTCCGCTGGCTTGATTAAGCTAGTCAAGATATTTACTGGCCGTGGCTGTTTCTCCGGAGGAGAGGTAATATCCATCATTTCAATATCATGTTCCTCGGAAGGACCACCAGCAGTCATGGTCGACGTCGTTGTGGTAGCAGTGGTTGCAGCAGCAATATCCATAGTTGGTTTTCGTGCATTTGCCTTGCCAAGTTCATTCTCGTCAAAAACAACTGCCGAGCAATAACCATCTGCAGATGAAAAAACAAGTATGCTTCCGTCATGAGACCTACACCCACGTTGTTGTTGTTGTCGTAGTAGTAGTGGTAGATAAACAACAGTGTGAATTTAGTGCGCGTGCCAAAAGAATGAATGTTTCCCGAGAATAGTAAATTACCATGCAATGTCTGTGATAGGTGCAAAATGCATGCCCGAAATGACACACAGCGGTATTGCTTGTTGGGTATCGTAGATATACACGGCATCTTGGCTTGCAACAGCATAGATCAATCGATACGGCAATCCGAACATGCTTCGCTTGGCAGACGAGCGGAGCTCATATGTATCACTACACCATCGGATTGCGATCGACGGTTTGTTGTGGTTACTTGTGTACGCCATTGGGTGTCTGTTTTATCATGATCCGTGATTTTTTTTTCACACACAAGGTCAATTTATCTGCCTTTTGTCATACAAACAGCATGCCCCCCATACTCTAATTTCTGTAACCCAGAACAGCATCGATTTCACTTACTTTAGCAGTGTATTCCGAGGGTATAAGTAGGCGCAGTTTGCAAGATCATCCCCTTCCTCTTCATTGCTATTGCCATTTGTTGTTGTTGCTGTTGTAGTAATATTAGTAGTAGTAATAGCAGAGTCGCTGGTAGTAGTAGTATTATTATTGTTAGTGGTTGTGGTAGCTATCGCAGTATCCAAGCTCTTGCACAATCCTGCAGGTGTGACCAGAAATGCTCCATCAGGACTGAATGAGAGGCGCCGGAAGAAAGTCACTAGATTTTCATCGTGGTACATGCGAAACGATGGCACTGTGGTTGCAGTAGAAGAAGCAGTTGGAGCTGCTGTTATAGTAGTTGTTGTTGGTGCCACATCTTCGTTCATAGCTGCAGCTGGTTTAGGTTTGTTCATGCGATGATGTCGTTTTGAGCAGCCGCTCAGTTTTAACCGATTCGGTCCTTCCTTGCGATATTTGTATATAGCCACAGATCTAAACCAGAAGCTTTTTCAATATCGCTTTTCTTTAGGCTTTTTCCTTTTCTTTCCCCTTTATTGTACCTATCACTACTTTGCGTTGCAACATATTGTCCCATTGGATCCCAAGTTACGCCTTGTACATAATGGGTGTGGTCTGTAAGAACGTGAATGGCGCTCCCTATGTGTATTATACAATAATTATTAGCCTTCAGCTTCTTTACGCTTTCCATATACAAACACAAAATCAGGAGAAACGATATACTTACGCGTACTAATACTCCATATGCGTGCTGTATTGTCAATAGATGCTGTAATGAAGAATTGACTGCACGGGGACCACGCTAAATCATAGATTTCTTTGCTGTGTCCACTAACAATACCGACGACTGCATTAATTTCTCTGATCCATACATGCATAGTTTCACTATCCATTCGTAATAATCCACTTACTGAAACAATTGCACTACAGACCAGGTTTCCTTTTCAAATTCGGCATATTCTCTTCCAAAAGCTGACTCTTGTGTCAACGCCTTTTTCCATAAAATCACACATGAATCTTTCAATGTACAAGGAAAAGAGGAAACCGTTAATGTGTGTACAATACAGCCCTTTGATGCTCTATCTTTGTCCCGTAACAGTAGTCGATTTAGCATTATATCGAAGCCCCATTCCCTCCAAACTTACCGTCCCCTGCTGAAGCAAGATATTCTCCTGACGGCGAAAACCGAACCACGTTGACGGGAGCAGCATGACGTTTCAATTCAGACAAGAAATCTATATGTACTGGAAATGACTCGATCTTCTTCTCAAAGCTTTTCTTGTTGCTATTATCTAGTTTGACTTCGGGTCGTCTCTTCATGCTCCACAACTGTTTTGGTTCATTCAACGAAATTGACCACATGTAAGTCTGTTGTTCTTTTCTTCCCGATATACGTTTTGTAGCGCGGCTTTTTGTTTCGCCATCGTTTGGGTTTTTGTGTTTTACTTACCCGAACAGAAGTGTCTGCGCCTGCGCTGGCCATTCGTGTTCCGTCAGAAGAGAAATCGACAGAGTAGATGGCTTGTCCATCGTGCCAGTTGATTTCCAACGTCTTTTTATTTTTCGTAAAGTGTTTTTTAGCATGTACGCCGATAAAAGTCTTTTACTTCTCTCATGGGTGTATTTCGTATCGATTTGTCAAATTACCTTGGCTCGCATTACTGTGTGTTTATTATGTTTTAGCGTGTGCCTGTGTAGAAAAGGGAAGAAAATAACGCGTATAAATAAGGAAACGACGCGGCGACGATTTGAAAATGGTCGGAGGACGCGTCACAGCCGACACCAAATCGTGTATCTCGTCTTATAACAGTATCAGATTCTTTTTGAGCATCAGATCATCAACCTGCATGGTGTTTCTTTCATAGTGTTTAACACCCTCGCATTCTTCATAATAACTGGGCAGTAGTTGCAGTGGTCACTCATCCGAGATATTTTGTGTATGCGTGAGTATTATCGCCTATCTAACCGCGTTTAGCCAAATGTCTTAATGGCTATTAATATGTAAATGCGTTTTTTATGTGCAAGTATATACTTTTATTTTAATGCTTATCCACAGATACAAGCTGTTGTTTAAGGTAATATAGATAATAAATAGATGGTGGTAAAAACATAAGTTACTTTTACATATATAAAGAAAGAAAACACTTTAACAATTAAAAAAAATTCATCGTATTTCTCTTAGTCATAATCATGCAAAGTTGCTGAAATCCGTCTTCAAGTGGATCGTGGGCTGTTTGGTATCTTCACTACGCTGCAATTCTTCTTGCCGTCGTTGCTTTTGCTGTTGTTGCTGCTGCTGTTGCTCTTGATTCGACATGACACTTTGTCGAACTGATGTTTCCAATCTGATACGGACATGATCAGGCAATTCTGAGACGGTATCTTTGAACGCCAATGGCGTGCTAGTGGCCAATGTCAAAATCTGAGCCACAACTGTACGATGGACAGGCGTTGTTTCTGACGCAGACGGATCCATCAAGACAGTCAATGTCGGTAATACGATGCTTAGTAATAATGATCCTATAAGAAAGTTACATCAGTTTATACCTGGTTGTTTCTTTTACATGCTTATTCTCCATGTCGTTATCCCGTGAATACACTTACGTTCTTTATCATCAGCAGCAGCTGTTGGCAGTGTTACCAATGTCTTGACATCTTCATTCAACAGCACCAACTGCTCGTCCGAAACACTGGATAGCTTTTGGAAGGAAAGCAAATGTTGAACAATGGTCGGTATCAGTGCACTCAACAGGGATTTGCCTAGTGATACGGAAGTAGGCGAATCGGATTTCTTTTCCGGCAACATGATCAGCATACGCATACACTGATGTGCTGTTAAGGCAACCTAAGTACACATTTATCTACTAGTCAGTAAAACGATACAAAAAGTGTTGAAGAAAATACGTCCGATCGAATATATATGTACACCATACCTCTTTGTTTTCACTCTGCAAGGCATGTCTCATTATATCGACAAACACGCCTCGGCCTTCGGTGTCATGGATGCTTGCCTCAGGGCAGCCCGTGATAATCAACACCGATGCTAGCAGTTTGTTCTTGAGCATATTTTCATTGACTTGGGTTCCCCTAAAAAAGACAATTTTGGAAAGTTAGTAAGATTAATTACATTTGCATATAATGGCTACAATGTGACACTTACTCGTTAAAGAGGTTATCCAAGAGTGAATGCAGCATGGCACAAGTAACACGCGACAGAGTTCGCTTTTCGGCAGATTCAAGTGATGACTCAAGTTGGGGTAATGTCGACTTGAGCGAGACAAGAACGCGTGGTGCTAACAATGTTTCCAATTTGCTATCTCGCAAAATTTCTAATAAAAAAGAGCATGGTTGGTTTCTCCGTTAAAGCTTCCATAGTTAAATGAAGAAAAGCATCCAGGATCATGGATTCTTCATTTGTCTTGGGTCCTGCACAAAAAACCCTCATTAAGTATGGTACCTGAGAAAATGTAAAAAGAAATAGCCAATAAATCGATCTTGTAGCTCGCGGGAGCGATGTTTACAAGCATGCCTAGCTCATCTAAGCAAGGGCCCAATAAAATCGCGACTTGTTCTTGGTTTGCGCCTGCCAATCCTAAAGAATAGTCGGTTTATATCAAATCTCCCGATTTCAATCCTTTTCTCTCCATTGAATATTAAAGAAAAACTTACTAGATGAAGATCGTTTGGTGGTGGTCAGACTTGGTAACGTTTGCAGAAATACGTTGATCAATAAGCGTAAAACATAGTAAAGTTTAGCCGTTGAAGGGAATGCACCAGGCTCCAATGCTCGGTCAACATCCATATCATCACTTTCACCGTTGAGGTCATCACACAAGTATTGAGCGCCATAGTTATTGGTCAAGCGTTGGATAAGTTCAATAATGATGAGCTGAATGCGATAGCCTTCTGTCTGGATCAGTCTATCAAAGACATTCATCAATTCCAAAAAGATGGCTTTCGGTAAGAAGTGTTGTCCCGCCAAAGAGGGTTGAATGAATGTCCTAAGGGCTTTCAAGCAAATTGCCATTGTTGATACATCAGACCGGCCGCTGCTCGAGCTGGATATCCGTGACAAACTTTCGATACAAAGACCAAACAGAACGCTAAACAGATTGGAGGGCTTGTCTAGTTCGGTTTGTTCAGCATCTGGGTTCTTGGCTAATGCATCCAGCATCGAAGGAGCACTGCTTTCGATCAAGCTGGCGACCGCTTCCATGATCTTGAGCCACGACTTGCGGTAGTACTGTATTCAAGAGGTTGTTGTTAGTCATGTAAACGCAATACCCGACATCTTTTGTATATACGAGAAAAAAGAACGAAGACATACTGGTAGCACGACCTGCTTGGTCGCAGCCGAATACATTGACTCAATACCACCGCTAGACGAAGTCTGGATACCTTCAGCGCTACTCGTCAGTGCGACGATATCTGACTCTAGCCGAATGCGAGCATAATCTTGAAGCGAGCGCAGCCATAATGGACTCAATGCTGACAGATTGCTATCATTATGGCATTGTAATTATATCACTGTCAGCTTTCAAAGCCATGAATATATCTTTTAAAACGTTGAACGCTCTTACGGTTGAAGAATCTGTCGCAAATAATCTTGTCGGTGGCTAGACACCTGAAGCTCGGCCCAGGCATTCAAAACCGACAACTTCACCATGACTGAAGCATGGGGACTCAGATCCTTGACTTCGCCCACTCCTGTCAATTCGCTCTCGCTCTTGACTTTATCCAAAGACGACACCAGTAGTTTCAATACTCTTCCGAGCTGATATAAATCCTTGACAATACCACTACCAACATAGATGGCACATACACGGACAGCGGCACTAACAATTTCCGAAGATGAATCGGCCCCAAAAGCAGGTGTCAATGCAGCACCGATCTGAGCTGCATATTGCTCAAGCAGCAATGTTCCTTCCAAATCTGGATCAGCAGTGGCAGCAAATTTCTATATCATCCATTCGTTCAGTTATTTGGGCAACACGAGCGAACACAGATTTGCAACAGAAAACCCCTTCTTCTCTTACCTCGATCACCATCCTCAAAAGAGAAATACCCGCCAAACGAAGCTCATCGACATGAGCAGTGGCAGCAGTGAAAGAAAGTTTGATCAAATCAGGCACTCGGAACACCAAGTAATCACCAAAACCAGCTTGCTGGCGTCGTGCACGCGCATAAATCAGGTCAAAGTGTTCTCGCGTGCCGCTGGAGGAGATCATCTCGATAGTCTTTTGCAAACATTGTAAAGCAAACAACTGCGTACGCCAACGAGGCGGGATCTCGACATTGACTGTCAGTCTGGATGTCATACCCGATGCGTCTGCAACCGTTGTAGTGATATCCACTTGCCCTTCGTCACCAAATCCAGCGCCGTCATCATCCCCGAATCCGTCATCATCGAAATCATCCTCGTTGTCATTGAGGCCAGCTGGACCATCAAAGCTACCACCACGGCCGGGGTCCACCGGTGGATCCAATTCTGATGCTGCGCCTGCACCTGGCTTGGTCTTATCCGGTTTGTTTGTACCCGACATAATACGCTTGGTAATATTGACCCACACGGATGGTTCGTGCAATGCGGTTTCCTTGAGCCAGCTACGAATCACATTTTTGACGTCCGATAACCCTGGATCCGTGTCGAGCATCTTGAACAATTCGGTATCGAGGCCTGGCTGCGCAGCCTTGAACACAAGCTCGGCATCTCGCTGCACCAACTGGTACAGACAGGTGACAGCGGCCTTTTTTAGTGGCAAATGCAAGCTCACAATCTGGCTCTGTAGGTATGGAACAAGTTCTTGGGTATTGAGATGCTGTGGCGCGAACATAAGAAAATGCTGAATACATCGGATGGCTTCCACATTAACGCGCTCGTCAGGCTCCAGCTTCAGTTCTTCGACCATGTTCAAGCAAAGTTCCCGGATCTTGAATGAGGCTTGCAGCTCAGGACCCAATGTGCCGATCAGTTCGTAGATAATCCGGCCAAACTCTTGGTATGCAGAGAAGCCAACGCTCATACCAGCATTGGAAACGGCAACAGATCCGCTACCAGGTTCGTGCGTCTCACTCAGGTACAATTTGGCGACCATGCCGAGGGTACTGTTGACATATGTAGAAAACATCAATCCAGCCGCACTGACGGTCATAGCAATCGCTTCAAGGGCCCAGGCATGGACCACCGGGTGTGGATCGCTGCTCAAAGAGACAAGGATACCAAAGAGTGTTTTCAAATGTGGTGCAGCAGCCATGCCGCCGACATGAGTATAGATGTAGCCAATGGCGAGTGCACAGCCGGCACGGACATCCGGATCACGGTTGCTGACAACAAGATCAACAAGCTGTTGCATTTGTGCGGCGACAAAGGAACCGCCCAGGATCGCAGTGAGTCTTCCAATCGTTTCACTTGCAGCATTACGCAGATACGGGTCTGGATGCACAATTGCTTCCATCAAAATTTCTTGGACTAGTTGCGTGGCACGACCACTTGCAATGCCGTGTGTCGTTTTTTTGTTCGCTGAAGACATCATGTTCTTGAACGCACCCAGTAAAGCCACTGTCACATTGACCAGCACTGCGGCGCGTTTGGGCGAATTCTTTTCCAATCTGGCATCCTTAACCACACTGGCGATATGTTCGAACGTTGATTCTTGTACGGGAGGAGGCTGGCTTGGAAACAAGGTGGCAAACAACTCAATGCTGGTATCGATATAGCCGGTAGATGGCGCAACGGGACGTGGCAAGACTAACGCTTCGCCCCCGTCAGCTGCCGTGGAAGCGAATGTGGTATAGATATAGATCGGATCCAGCTCTACCGAACCGATAATGGGTCGCTCTAGTAGTTCTTCGATGCGCTGGAAACGATCTTTGGTCACCCATTCTTTGCTATGATTGCCAAGACTATCCCCGCCATCTTCCCCAAGATCATCCTCGTTCTCCATGGCAACATCAACCCTGTATCCTTGCATTTTGCTTGTAACGCCGTAACCATGGCCATCCGCAGAGCTCCATACGCTGACAAATTGACCCGGAACCGATGCGGTGACTTGCGCGTGAGCACCCGATGACGGATGGACTTTATCAGATTCAATAAATACGTTCAGAGAGTTACGCAGCAAACTAGTCAGCGACGACTCGTACGTGGATAGGAGTGGTCGTATCGTGACAAAGCATTGGAAGATGCGTCGACGAAGCATATAATATTGATCAATCAGCTTGGTTTGATGTGGAACACATGGTGACATGGTAGTAGTCGAGAAAGTGTTGGGTGCAGTGGCAAGGAAAGCAAGTGTGTTGTTGAGAAGAGCTGCAATGCGTTTAGCAACATCGAGCGTGACAAGAGTGTTGCTGTTGTGCACAAGGAAGCTGTAGATAGAGCTGATGGCACACTCGCGAACATGGAACAAAAAGGACCACTCTGCTTCAGCGCGAATCGCATTGGCTTCCTTTCCCGTTGGCTTTGGCAGGGCACTTTTCCATAAGAGCAATAGTTGGGGCAAATGTAGCTTGACCAGGTTTGGACCGAGACACATCAAAGAACCAACAAGGATCCATGCTACTTGGCTTTGAATGCTGGCAATATGAGCCGACTTACTCGGGTTCTTTAGTAGTTGTGTGGCGAGTGACATGGCGCGTGCGCTCAGTTCAAAGGATGTGTAGATGGGTCGTGCTGGAAATACGCTCATGATTGCACCGAGGGTATATGCATAAGCAATCGTTCGACGTAGAAGCTCGGGGGTTGTGCTGGGGTTGGACATATTGGATAGATCCTTTTCGAGCGAGTTGAGTGCGCGCGGTAATAGGTACGGAAGGTTAGACGGGACGGAGTAGCATACGCATCGAATGCACCAAGCAGCTGCCGTTTGTACGGCGAAGCTCGGGTGAGTTAGCAGGACAAAAAGCGGATCGACCACAATATCCTGTCACATGAAAGACATTTAATAAGGGAGGGAAGACACATAAGCACATCCCCACTTCTCATGTCTATACCTTAACAGCATTGGCACCACCACCAAGCTCGCACACAAGTGCTGATATCAAATTGGTTGCACAGATCAATGCATGTTTGTTGGGAGGCAACTGGTTGCGTTTCAACGGCGGCCAGCTCTTGACCCACTCTGCAACGAGATGCCGAATCGCCATCGCCTGGCCTTGTTCACTAAGCAGTCTTTTGCCGATTGTGCTGTGCAGCAAAAAGAATACCTGTGCACGCGCAAATGATCCGTCCGATGATGCAAGGCTTTGCTTTGTTCCATCCAGCAATTCCTTCAGGATATGGCGTGCAATCACAGCATAGTTGTTTTCGACAAATTCTGTGCCTAGCAGCACAAACAAAGTTGCGTAGGTCTCGATAATGCCGATCTTAAATTCGCGTGACACGTTCGGTCGGTTATAGTTTGTTGACAGCAAGTTCAGCATTTCATCCACGGTCATAAGCGTGCTGTTTGGCTGAATATCGGCAGCACCGCGAGCATTGTTTGCTTCTTCGCCAGTCGTAGCGTGTTTGATGTTGGGTTTGTTTGGATCAGTTGTTGCAGTCGTCTGTGTGAAAGCGAGTAGCGTGGCACAAAGTGATGATACGGCCCGACGAACTGGGAATGTGGAGCTTTCAAAGGCCTTGAGGAAGAGCTGCAGTAGGTTTTCGACGTCATGTTGTGTAAAGGTTTGTTTTGCGTGTTGGATGACAGCTTGCATGCACTAATTGTGTGTATCCAATAAGCCCTTTGCTTTAATCACTTTTTCTGTATTCCATATCATAACGCGGCACTAATAGCGTAATGAACCCTTCTTTTATTCCTTATTTCTTACCTGTGCACAAGCAACACGCATAACAAGTGCTTTGTCCACCAATCCGTGTTTAAGATGCTTTGTCAACTCCTTTAATATTGGCTCCGTTGCTGCTTTTCCTGCACCCTTCAGCAATAACGTAAATGCATTGACAGCCTCTAATCGTAATAATAACGGATTCTATGGTATGAAAATAACACCTTTTTAGTAACAGATTCAATCCATCTGGTATCCTCTCTTTACACTCTTACGTTGCTTGTTTTGATGACTTTGTTTAAGTGAGCAGCCGTTTCAGCGAATAGTGATAGCACCTGGAGATATAAGATCCAATTGGTCAGGACTCCATAGTAATTCTTGCTTTCTTATCCCGTGATTTCTGTAACGCATATAAGGAAAATTGGTTTTTTACCTTGCTTCCTGTGGCGCCCATAATAGCACCAGTCGTTGATACCGCCGCTCTAAAAATAATCATCAGCCATTTCTGCATAAGCAAGACGATCCGATTATCCTCTCATTCGCTTCTTACATCCTTGCTTCCTTGTCTATATTCTTGCTCGCATTTATCAAACTATGCAGCGCAGTGACTGTATCGAACAGTTGGCGCGTCTCGCCTCGCGTATACAGTAATACAAAACATCGTCCAATTAGAAATCGGATAGGCCTCCGAGGTTTTGCCGTTGCAAGTGAAATGAGTCGAAGCAGCGTCTTTTCCAACTGAGGCTGTGTTCGTTTTAAGGTTTCCTACGGTAATTACACGGTAAATGTTATCATTGACGGAACCGAGGGGCGTTCAAAGTGTGCCACATGTTATTAAAGAGGAGTTGGTGTTTTGCGGAATGGAAAATAGCTTACGGGATCAATGGTCTTGCACTCGCGTTCGACCTGTGCAAGCCATTGTAGTAAGTAAAGCTCTTGCTTGTCCGAGCTCTCTGCGCTTTGTAATTTCTGTTCATCGAGAACAAAGACGTCCGAACTGGATTGCGTCGTCGATGTCATATTTTTTTGTTACGTTTCCTCTCCTTTTTTCTCGATGTGAAAATTAAGTAGAGGATCGGAACGGAAGTAAGTAAGGGCTTTCTTGTCTAAAAAGCGGGGCTGAGGGGCTTCTTTGCCCGCCGAACAGTGCGTTGAAGAGTACGTTACACACTCCGCATACGGAATTCATCATACTTCTGTGGGTCAAGTGATGATGGATAAGATAGCTCGTTTATTTCCTACAAAGAATACAGAGATATAAAAATAGGGCATAATAATCTGCCCATCCTAATACAGATAGCTCTTGCTGCGACGGGTATCATTGGTATTAAAACGGCTACCGTTTGCACCAACACTATTAGCAAGAAAGTGTTCTTCAGTGCTAATAGCACGACGGATCCAACTTTGACAGGTAAACGCGGAGATGGTAACCGCAGCCGTGTTCATACATTCGGTAAATGTTTCCTCTGGGTACAAGGCCTGCGATCGACAAACTTGCGAAACTCTGCAAAGAAGCTTTCGAGAGGATTCATACGCGTTGGTGTCACCGAAATATGCTACTACCACGCTTGTTATACTCGTGCGAGCTGCTGGTGTTAATGACAATCTGGATTTGAACACTAGCTGTACAAGTTTTGTCAAGCACTGGAAAGACGGCGGACCCGGTGGCGCTTTGACTGCTCCACACCATGTCTTACAGTTATTGCAGCACACATAATAAAGTTTCTTTCCCGCTGCAAGCGAGGAACGCAGTAAGTGGGTTCATCCTTACTTACAGGACTGTTTTTGCTTCTCCTTTTCAGTAGCGGTAACCAACAAAACCCTGATTATAAATGACGTTGCGATCATACGAAAGTCAAGCTTGTTCCCGATTCAGAAGCGGTCGCCTTTTTTTACTCTTGATTAGTTCGTGATACGTTGAAACTTGTAAACAGCGTGTTTTCCAGCATTGAACCTAATATCGAGAGATTTTGCCACGGTCGTCCTCTTGCCACGGTCGTCCTCTTGCCACGGTGGAGGATTTGGTTTACGAGCGTTTCAGTCCTTCTCGGACATCCTCGATGTGCTCGCTTTGACCTCGTTTTTCTCCTATTTATTATGGCGCCATCGGTAGACCTTTATGCTCTTCTGGCTGTCGTCGTCTTTGACATACTTGACGAGATGCATCTGCTCCTTGAGGTCACTAGTTGCTGGAGTAGCTCTTTTTTTTTAACTGGAGAGGTGCTACTAGATTTCGACCGATATTGATGTGGGCAGTATCACTAGCGTTGCTGTCGTTGCAACAGGGATCATCTCTTGTTGTCGGTATCTTTGGATGCTAATGTGGGAAAAAGAAAGTATAATCTTCAACTGGGCGCAATGTCCTTGATTTTTAAGGCACAAACAAAGACTGTCTGGCTTTTTTTGAGCTTCGCCCATTACGTATTTTTTTTAAAGCTGAAAAGCAAACACGTATGCTTGTAAAATCGCTTTTTTTTTTTTTTGTAGGGGAAGCCCCCGATCGGGGTCCAGTTTATTAAAGTGTGCAATTATCAGTAACTGCCAATAACGTTAAAGATACATAGTGTACAGGATGAAGTGACTAAGACACACCGATGTGTTTTAACTACGGACCAATCAAGAGCACCAGTGAGGACCATGCATATCTTGTCATAGCGATTTCCACGAAGTGACGACCCACATCAGGACAGCAGCGAGGACAACAAGCAGCCGGATTCGAACCGACAACCTCTTGGACAGAAGTTACCCGCCTTGAACGAGTCAACCAGGGCCTGCGCCCCATAAAATCGCTTTTTATTTAAAAAAGAAAGAAAGATAATATATAGTCAAGCGGGGAAATAACAGTAGCCGAATAGATACACTTTTGTGCTACCGTATAGAGCCATCAAAGCGATATTCATCGCTACCACCAGACAATTTCGCTTCATTGTTTATGGGTGTACTAATGGATCGGAGACACGATTGGCAGATATTCTTTGGTATGCATTGCGCGGCCTTTTCCATGCGTTCTGTAAATGTTTCGAGTTTTCCTAAAGGTCCACGATCGAGATATTTGCAAAACTCGGTAAAGAACTTGTCCAGAGGATTTGAGCACTCTGTAGATAAAAGTAATGAGGATGATGATGGTACCCGCGACTCGTTTACAGCATGACTGGTAAAAACCGGTGTTGATGATGCCCCTGGTAGTTTTTCAAGGAGCTCTTGTTCTTGCGCCAAATCCGATGATACGATTATTTTCGTGAAGGGCGATTTTGTTTTAGTTACATGGTCTACAAGTTTTACTAATGGGTTGATGGACGATGGACCCATGGTTGCCTCGAAAGCATCTACTCCTCCGGTAGTAGAAATAGCGGCATACATAGTAAAGACTCGTTTCCATTGTTTTTTAGGAACGCAATACCCAGGTCGTCTGTTGCCTAGATGAGGTGTGTTCTTGCAAGCCACCTTGTACAGAATGTATGTCGCATTTCCAATAAAAACGTAGTCGTCAATGCTATCATTGATTTCTTGGCTATGGTGATCAATGGAACTCATCACAGAAGAGGAAAGGGAAGACAAGCCGACATCGTCAAAATCATCCACTTCTTTTTCGTCTCCACCCCGATCTTCTTCTTCGTCGACGAGTCTTTCCACGGTGAATGTCAAGTTATCGGCCATATAGTCTTGGAGTTTCTTCATTGACATCGGATGTAGCTGCGGAAATCGACTAAGGAGCTTTTCCTTGAGAGTGACGATCGTATGCGTTCTGTCCGTGTCAATTTGATCGCGGAGAAAAGCCGCTTGCTCGGTATCCAGCGTCGCCTTTATCCGCCGTAGTTTTTTCAGAGGACCACACGGCCTGTAACCTTGAAATTCATTCAGTAACTCATAGGCATAGCTACTGCTGATACCGAGAGAATCAGAAACGTCGTGGACAGATTTACCACGGTTGATCACCTGGTCGGCAAGTACTCCTTGAAGTTGCTCTTTGGTTGCTGTTGTTGCTGCTATTTTTGCGATAGCTTTTCATCATTATAAGTCGGTAATTCTTTTTACATATGTCACATCCAAACCGCTGCTTCTGTTCCCCTTCTACGCGAATACTTACCATCGTCTTCAGTGTCACTGCCTGTTCCTTTATACGCCATAGCGTACTTTCTTTTGGATGAGACAGATCCCGCTAGTTCCATTTCACCTTTGATATGGCTATTAATACCACCACCAGCATAATTACCAGCAGTGGTAGCCACCGTCGTCGTTGTACCCGTCATTGCTGTTGCTGTTGTTGTTGTGTTGTTGTTGTTTAGGTGAGAAAGAAGTGAAAAAAACCAACTTGCGCCCCCACATGCATGAAACTTGAAAACATTTGTTGCACCTTCCAAATCCAGCATTGTTTATGTTGTTTTTGTTGCGCTTCAGACGACATTTAGCAGCTTACAGGTTTTCTCTCCAGTGTATACAGTATAGTATAATAGTGACCCTCGTTACTGCTGCTATTTACTAGTTTATTTACCCGCTGCTCGCACATTGTTGTTCCCTTTTCCCACAGAATCGTCGTGAGCAAACGAAGACGAGTATTTTCAGTAGACACCATTTGCACAATAGAGTATTGAAAGCTATTATGAATACCACTACAAATGTCAAAGTCGAAACTCCAAAAGTGCCGCATTTTGTACAGTTTCCGCACACAGCTATCAAGAATGAAACAAAAGGATCTGCCGCTTAACATAAAATTGCACATTAACAGCATCTTAACAAACGCAATTGCTATACTTGTGTAGAAGAAAGAAGCAAGTTCTATCCTATTGTCATTAACAGCGAGCAAAGCCAAGAAAAACCAAACACAACCTTCCGCCTCTGCAATAATCAAGTTCTCCAAGCCCTGGACGAGATAAACATCAAGTGAAGCATGATTTACTTACTCAACTTCCAAGCACCCTTCAAATTTGCTTAACATGTCTATGGTGATAAGTACAATGAAAGGTAAGAATAAAGTGGACGCATAATTGGGAGAAAAGGTTGGTAAGACTTTTTACTAAAAGGATCTACGAGACCGCTGCAAGTAGCAGTAGTATTAGCAATGGCAACACCAGGATCTATCGAGATGATGATACTGACGCTAATAAATACAGCGCATCCCTCCACATTCACCCAAAGACCATCAAGCACTAACCGCTTTCATCTTTTCAGTGAATTCGACGTTTCGCAAAACTTTTGTTATCTTAAAGAGATGTCAATTCCAGGCAACTGTATGCTTTCATGGAAAGCAACGTCCATCATATCTTGTATGGTCCCCATTTGTTTTGTGAACATATTGTATCCAAATGATTCCTAACCGTTTTATTTCTTTAACTAATTATATATTTTAATCGTCCATTCGATGATGAACATGCGCGTATATCATACATGATGATTCACATATCTACTATAGCTGTTGAAGTAGCTAAATATCAATTCAGTTTTACCATAACACTGCTTAAAGCTTTACGAAAAATGAGTGCAATACACCCTTGAATAAGGCAGAGTTACACTCCATGAAAAGAAATGGCACGGACAAATCAAGGAGCACCATGGTCGCGTCAGAGGATAGAATCAAACAGATATGACCTTCTTGACAAACTGTGTAGTTTTTGATGAAACGTCATTTCAGACGTCAGTCAGAAAGGACCTTGTGCTGTTCCTACTGCATCGTAACAAGAGCGAAAATTACATCAATATTGGATGCTGTGTCTGCTTCAAGATTAATCAAAGTCAGTGTGAAAATACCTAAACGCCTATCAAGGAGAAAATGGCTAGTCAAGAATCTGAAGTTCTGAGCATTGGATCGGTGTACCGTCACTATATCGGTTTATTGGGAAAAAATGCTGGATCAGATCGATAAGTATATTTACAATGAAAGGATGTTAAATGTTCTATGTAATGCTCCTATACACGCATCCAACGATATTGTTAAACAAATTGATTGCCGTGGATACCGACGCGTGTATCTTCCTCCATACTTACCTGAGCTTGATCCATTAGAGCAGTTCTTGTCCGTTACAAAAAGCAAGATCAAATGGTTATCGACGAGAATTCCTGAAGCTCGTAGCGATGTACAGCCTACTGACTCCGTGCGTTTTGTTACACATTCGTACAATTGCTTAAGTAAGTGTCGTAGAAGAGAAGAGTCGTAAAATCCGGTGCAGCGACAGCTTTAAATAGATACAGTAGGTGAGCAACATAGGTAAGCATTGATTTCTTTATCTCTTACTATAGCTCACTTCTCATAACAAAATGATCTTCAAGCGTGGTGGTTTGTTAGACGCAATAGTTGTCCTAGAAATAACCACATTTATTTTCAGCAATGCGACATAGAGACATTTGCATATTATCATAGAAAAACCTAATACTAGTAATTTATTATTGTGGACATGCGATATACGTGACATATATTTTAGCTGCAAGCGACGTTCATAGGCTTGCAGCATTAATTTTCATTGGGTGCGACATTAAAATGGAGATACTGCAAAGCTGACTTTTCTTGGAGCAACAGCTTCCTATTGTCAAATATGAACGATCCCGAGATATTAAGCACAGACGACGAATTGTTCCGCGAAACACATTACGCACGCTACGGTTTTGAGAGAACGTAAATTCACCACAATAATAGGAAGTGAATTGTAAATGGTTTTCAGCATTTCTCATTCGATTTGTATTTCTCTGTTGAAAGGAACATTTATGGCTTAACGGTGCTGGATTCACGACAAGCAACGTGTCTCGAGCGCCAACCTGAATTTCCCTCTCACCGATTCAACACTTTTTCTATACGAGATCAAAAAATAGAAGACTCACCTGCGAGTAATAGTGCCCGTCAAGAACCACGTAAAGTATTCCTTTCTAGTTTACTACTATGAAATTCAGAAAAGGAGGAACGACAGGCATATCTCATAAACCAACCTCTATAATTGTGACATTCATGCATATGCAATCCAAACAATATAACAGTGAAAAATCCAGTACGGCATTTATTATCGGCTTCCGCATCCGAGATTGTCGCGTTTATATCGCGCGATGGATACTGGAACTCGTTGAATATTGCTTTAGGGTTGGAACCAGGCAAGAGTGAAATAATCTCTATGGATGCTGCTGAAGTTAAAGAGAAGATTTATCTCGCGATTGCCGTTGCTGAGGTATATAATGATTTTCTACGAGTATATTGTATGCAGTTCTAATACTTGAATTCGTAATGGGATACCCACTTTCTGACGTATATTTAAGAAAAAAGCCAATGACGAGTTTCAATACACTTTACGTATATTCGAAGGATCTGCGCCTTTTCTGGAACAAACGCTATTAAGCATTAAAGGTAACATTTACTTAATCTTTAATTATTGGAGCTGTGATCCTTACATTTACGTATATGTAGATACCAGCCAAATAATTTCAATACCCAGCGCACCTATGCAAATAAGCCATATCCAGTAAGAGCAAGATGATGAATGAAAGAAGTATGGTAAAAGAAGTAGGTCAGCTCTATTTTGCTAATTCGACTTGTTGTCACTATTGTAGAAAAGATAACCACGAGCTACTGTTTTTAATGACAGCAATGGATGGGCATGTTCACACTTACGCGCAACATAATGGACAATTTGTAGAATCTTCTGATTTAGCAGCACAATTTCCAGTCTTAGGCGAAATTAACGATCGTCGTATCCGGTAGGTACACCCTTTCCCTTTTTGTTTGTTTGCGGGAAAAGTACATATTTGTTTTGCCTCTAATATTGAACTTTTGTGAATCGCAAATATTACATTTATGTGCAGGATTTTGTATATGCATATATATGATCAACCCAATGGTGAAAGGGTGATATGTGCGGGTGGTCAGGACGGAGATATCATTCTAGCGTTTTACGATAATGGTAATTACGATGAATATAAAGAAATAGCTAAAATAAGGCAAGACACATGATACAATTGGGCTAATTGAAAACGCAATAAACTGGCTGCGATTTATATAGATGGCAATGAAGTCAATAGTTATAGTACACGCATCTTTAGTCCGATCACATCCGTGCTGATATTTCAACCTCGGGTATCGAAAAAAGGTAATGATGAAAAAGTTTTTATGAGTATGTACTAGCTGATAATATACTGATGTATGGATGTATTTAGTAAACGAAGATGATGTACTGCACCTTATCGTGACGTGTGCAATTGAACTTGCTATTGTCTACAAGTAAGAAAAAATAAAGTGGTCATGATCTCACATGTTATTGGGTAGGGATTGGCAGGGAAAAGTGTACAGCTTACATCGACAGCTATCTAAATGTAACTACGTGTTGTGTAGATGTATCAAGAGGAACGGTCTAGCGAAAAGCCGTGTATTACCCCAATCCGATCACTACGATAGTGTATTATGTTCGCATGTGATGGATGTAGACTGGGATGGAGAGCACGAGATCCTTATAGGCACGTATGGTCGTCAAGTGCTCATTTACAAACAAGGTAAAGGAAAACTGTGCTCAAAATATATCAGTAGCAAGCTTGATCTAAAAAATGGACATCGCTTACATAATATGGCTCTCAATGCTAGTGGCAGGAACACAAGATTACAATATACTATGGCGGCGTCAATTCGCTTATCCAATATATCGAATATCGCACCTTGATTTAAATCGTGATGGTCTGGATGAACTTATCGTTACAACAATGTATGGTGTCCATGTTCTGCAGGTATGAAGCAAAATAAGAAGTACTATTGCTAGGTCATCGATACTGTGCAAGCATGGCAACTAACAAATTTTTGGCATTTCTCTATTAATAAATAGCCAAACATGAAGAAGGCGCGTGTACGTTTGCTCGAAGTATTGCAACATGTGGATGCAAGAAAACGCCACATGTATGAGCTGATGCTGGAATGGAAACATCAGAAGGAGTTAGAAAAGGCAATCATTTTCGAGTCATGAAATAAATCGTGTACCTTATTTGCGTTTAAAAGCTAATAGCATACCAAATAACTTTGTGCTCAAGAAGTGGCCAGTGCTGGGATCCTGCTCTGCCGTCTTAGTAGTACAACACAAGGTGTATCTCTTATAGCTCCGGTTCACTTGCTTGATTCTGGCTGTATCTGTACACAGTAATCGAAATATCCCTCAACGCTTTCACTGGCTGATATTGATGGTTTTAAGAGATGATATTTGAAAAGCGAAGATATCAAATTACCCGAACTCTGTTGCTGAATATACATTGTCATTATTGGATTGTACTTCTTGGTTTTATTTAGTACCTGAGGCGGTCTACGGAATATCCACGGAACGTCCAAGGTATACCGGTTTCCAAAACGCAGGTATGTGTAGCTTCGCGAAAGATACAATATAGAGTACTACTGCAATAATTCTTAGAATTATTTCGATGTTATAAGCAACTCTATAGAAAGTGGCAGAGACTAAAGCCCAGCAATTAAAACACACAAGCAACATATGATATAGTAAGTTAACGCTATGATCAGCTTCTCGTTTGGTAGTAGTTCCCTATTCTATAACTATCAGATATGATACTCAAAAGCGTTGAACTTCATGGGTATTGAAGTTACCGTAATGCTCCATATTTGAGTACTATGTTAGAACGCCAATTTCGATGATACTAAATCCTTTGCAAAAAGTGAGGGTTAACGAATTCGGATGTTTCAGGTATGGGGACCAATTTTGCTAAGCACAACATCCGGAAGAGCTTAGTCATGTAGAACTTGAATCCAACGGACAGTGAAATAAAAGCATCACCAATCGTGCGACCAGAGCACAGAGATGCATGTAACGATCCGCCTCGATTCACAGTAATTGTACAGGATGCTTTCAATGAACTGCACGGGTGATTATTCAACTTCGCAGTCAAATTATGTATATTTTGTATTATAAAGAACTCCTCTAGAATATCAACGGCGCCTATCATCAATAGCAATCCTGTACGCTGCAGCGGCAAGTCACACATTAAACTTTGCTTTTATGCAGGTGTACATAGGTGTTTCACAAAAAGCGTGGGGTAACGGAAATATGTTTATTCGTATTCCGAGCAAGGACTCGGAAACTTGCTACTGTACAATGATATGCTTCTGCGTACGATACACCAATTACGTTGAATGTTCGGGACCACTACTACGCTTCCTATCAACGTCGCTAGTATGACTGAGAGTACTAGCACTAGTACTGTAAATAATGGTATGTACATTGTCGTTAAGATTAACGAGAGCTGCTTGTCTATATGTTACTACACGTTGGTACAAATATCTTACTTTAGAGCGCTTATCTTTACGGAATACTGTATTGGACTGGTTTTAATGCTACCACTTTGTTAGATCTGTTTTATCGTGCTTTATCGAAAGATAAGCGAGCGTATTCTTTTTCTTTATTCGTTACGCTGAAACTTCTGTTTGTAAATCGCCCAAACATTTTTCTGTGGACTAGATTACAAAGCAGTACTTCCGTCTAAATATACCAATGATAATCATGGTTGTCCATTATGCATGTAGTAACAATATACTCTGTTCAGATGCAAGAAAAGAGTTTAATATATTATCGTGCTGAGCATAATCCCGCTGTTGTATGACCTGTCTCCACTGCCTCCATCATCACGCCACTTTCTAGGCAAACAATTTGTTCAAAGTCGCTGCCGGATTTTACAAGGTATCTTACTGATCTATTTATGTTTACAAGTTGGCGTATGTGCATATATTACCTTATGTTACAGAATGAGTACGACGTACATATTGAAGCAACACGGCAGAGTTCTACTTTGAGGAAGTCAATCCTACACTATGTATACCGTAAGAATAATTGGTGGTCAAACAAAACACAACGGGAGGCGGAACGTACTTTGCTTTGCATTTACTAACTGTCAACAATCTAGAGGAATGATTAAAATTACAACATTGCTCTCATTTGACCCTGTTTATGCATGTATTAACATAATCAATGTAGTTCTCGGTTTTTTAGTGCTCCTCAATTTGACATAACCGTAGTTTTGAGGTCTACTATTGTAAACAATTGACGTGTATCAAATCAAGATTAAATACTGTGGGCGTCACCATGGACATGGTATAATAGAGTCGAAGTTTATAGAGTATACATATCGAAATATCAAACCCGGAGCTATCGATAGGCGACCGGGTACATTCAGAAGATACCATATATATGATTTTAATAAATTGATTGCTTAGATTAGCAATAGTATAGCGAGAGTAGCTCTTCGTTGAGTAGCATTACGAATGCCACGCTGTCAAGGCATATGATGCGTACTAGCGACATGATTCAATGTCTTGCATACTTCACCGACGTAAGGAACCAGCTATATGAATACACCAAATCCTATAAGATAAATAGTGCTATTATAACTCTTGTTCTAATTGTATGTATTAATTGACAACTGCACACTGTGACGTGTATCGTTTCCTTCCCCTCTCCTTCCCACATTAAAATCTAACTGAGATTTCTGAAAGAAAAAAAAAGCAACCCAGGTTAGATTGTTAAGTGTGTATACACCCTATCACTGATCCCAAAAATACATATCACGAAGGGTGGGAAACAGTGAAATCAAGGAAGCTGCCGGGGCAGAACGAAATTCACCTTTTTTGGGTTAGCTTTTAGAAATACACTAGAGAAAAAGGTGGACAGCAGATAGAAGCAGACCTAGCAGGAGCAACGACTAGCACGTATTCGATTTTGGATTCCCGTTACACCTTTTTATTCATAAGCACCTATGAGAATAACATGATGCTGTTAAACAAGAGGCAGGATTTGTCATTGACTCGCTTTCTCTTTTATAGTCGGAAATACTATGACTACAGCTTGGAAATAAAGAAATTGACCGGATCAAGAATATGTAGTTCTTGTTAAGGAAAATACATTTCAATTGCATGAAGACAGACACAATGTGTTCACGTATTTTATTACGCAAAAAAGACATTGGAGCATTTCGAAGCTACAGGAGCGATACTCCTCATTGTAAAAGCACTACAGTAATCTTATAATACGCACTGGTGTATTTTTCTTTATCTTGCTTTGATACGTACACTAATCGGCGTCAGTTTTTTGGTACACAAAGTTTCCTTTCGGCCTCCCCCGCGCCTTTTGTTATGTGATTTATAAGGTCTCGGAAGTGCGACAACAGAGAAAAACTTTATTTTCAGGTGCCTGTTAGTAAAGCCGGGCCTGAGAAACGGCTGATGCAACCGATAAAAGTTTGTATGATGTTTTTAATTGTAAAGCAGTGTTGTGTTTTTGTTGATAGTTTATAGAATTGATCCACTATCTTGTTCCATACGGGTATTATCTTTTTTGTTCGCTCCGAGGACAAAAGCAGTATATATCGCTGTTTAGGGCTGTGCACGGTTCTCAGCATATCGTTTATCTCATAAAAAGGATTTGTGTGAAAAATTCATTGGGTTTGTGTGTAGAAAGTGGCAACAAGAGGGGCTCTATTATCCATTTCGGGTAAAGTTTGAGAAACACTCTTATTCCTTCTTTTGGAGCTTTTTTTTCTTTTGCAACACACACACTGCATGCAAATCTCTGATCTCGTGTCACCAATACTAGGCGGATTGTATAAAGCGTGACCACATTGGTTTTCATTTCTTGTTATTCTACTTTCTTTTACGCTCACAAGCATATTACACTTTCTCTATCCATGTCGAGGGACCAGCAAGACGTTGAGGCGGCCACTGCGGCTGCTACCGAGGCCTATACCTCCTCTGCTTTCCAGCAGCAGTTAGCAACAGGGGCTGAGACACAACAGCATCAAGCCCAGCAGGTGGACGACAGTTCCAACGTGGTGGCTGTACCAGCTACGGGAAAACGCTCCGGCAAGCTAAAACACCATTTCAAGGAGATCTTCGGCACGATTATCGTGAAGCCAGAAGGCAGACCACCGAGCATGTGGAAGATTCTGATATCTCTAAACAACACGCAACGGCTCACGTTTACTGCTGGTACGATGATATCATCTAGCGTGATGCTTTGCTGATAGCCATTACCCATTAATCATCTCAAACTGACTGGTTGTCACGGTATATAGCTTTCCTTGGTTGGTTATGCGATGCTTACGATTTTTTCTGCGTCTCGTTGGCCGCTACATATATCGGTAAAGAAAACTGGGAAAGCTTTATTTGATTTCAAGCTCAACGTAATGCATGGAATGTATTGCTAAAAATTGTTATTCAGCCGAAGACTTTGGTGTGGAAGTATCCGCCGTTACCTGTAAGTTTCTTGCTGTGGGGTGGAAATTTAAGACACTCGCCTAAAACTAATATGTGTTTTCTCTATACAGCTGCTATTACAACTACTCTTGTAAGCTTTAAACTTGATGTGTTCTTGGTGTTGGAGTTGATTTCACAATGATTGAGTGAGGTGCATGCGCTTGCGTAAAAAAAATTCTTATATACGAATGTTTATATCCTTTTCTTCCCTTATAGATGCTGAGATCGATCGGAGCTTTGTTGTTCGGGTAAGTAGACAGAGAAACTAGACAATCTGCCGTTATTTATATGTTGACATGACAATACTTTGTCTTTTTCCTTTAGTATGGCTGCAGATAAGTGGGGACGACGATGGCCTTTGATGATTGATATCGTCTTGTTCTCCATAATCAACATGGCAAGCGGCTTTGCTCCAAACCTGGAGACATTTATTGGTTTGAGAGGTAAGTACTGCACAACAATGAAGTTACTAGATGACTGTCGTCTGATAAGAGCTGTTGACATTAACGACGATGGACTGACGATGGTTCTATTTTTAAGCTGTGTTTGGTATTGCTATGGGTGGTGAATGGGTAAATAATTCCGTTCCGCATGTTATGATGGCGGTAAACATGTATATTGATCTGTTGCATATCATCCATGATCTAAAATGTAGGGTCTAGGTGCTAGTTTGGCTTTGGAGTCTCTACCAGTTGAAGCCAGAGGATTATTCTCTGGTATATATCAAGAAGGTAAAAAGGATTCTCTTAACTGCAAGGATGTGGATGAGAGAAAGGTTGAATTTTTCTTTCCATATACAATGTTTATTCACGTATGTATGATGCGAATCTTTTGGTACAAAAAAAGGTTATGCAGCTGGTTACTTGGTGGCGACGTTAGTTAACTATGCAGTACAGAGCACTGGTTCATCGTGGCGCATCATGTTCTGGGCCGGTGCAGCCTTTGCCTTGCTCGCAGTTGCTATTCGATTCGTTGTGCCTGAATCCGAAACCTTTGAAAAGACTCAAGAGGCTCGTAAGCTCATGTCTCGCTCGTTCTTTAAGGATATTTGGATCATGATTAAGAGTCATTACCTCCGCGTTATCTACATGGTCATTCTGATGGCCTTTTTCAATGTAAGTTTATTATTGCTATGATATTTGGAATATGGCGAGCAACTCCGAGCAAGATGATGATAAAATGAGACACGGAATAGAAGATGATTTGTTTGTAAATTTTTTATGATGGACAATAATAATATCATCAGTTCTTCTCCCATGGTTCGCAAGATTTGTATCCAACCTTTTTGCTCAAACAGCTCAACTACACGACCGCGGATCAAACAATAACTAGCGTAGTCTACAATATTGGTGCCATTGTAAGTATTATTCTTTTTTTGTTGTTATCAGTAGTTTATGGCGAGTTTACTAAAATCTGTCTTGCTATCTGTAGGTCGGAGGTAAAATAACCAGGCCCGTGTGCTGTTCATGGTTGCACATTCACTATTCTTACTCAATATTCTTGAAAAGGTACCATCATCGGCTTTTACTCAAACTATTTCGGAAGAAAGATCTCAATTATGGTATCCTGCGTGTTTGTTGGTGCTTTTATCCCGCTCTGGATTTACGGCGGGAATCCTGCATTGATAAGACTCGGTTCATTCATCCTGCAGTTCTTTGTTCAGGTATACAAGTTATCTAGACTATCTATAAACTTACACTACTGATCCCTGAAACTAGTCCTTCGTTACCTCTTTCATTGCTGACTCGATTTTTTGTTACTTTCACTATCTGTAGGGTGCATGGGGTATGTACAGTATAACTTATTTTTATCTTTTGACAAAAGTTAATTTGTTTGTCTGCAGCAAGATGCAGCAAAAACAGTAACTGTGAACTCATCATGCATTAACCCCAGGTGTTGTCCCTGCACATTTAAATGAACTTGCACCTCCTGCATTTAGAGGTCTCATGCCAGGTAATATAGCCTCCTGCTCTTTCTACTCTCTAAAAACCCCAGTGTATAGAAATGTGAAAAGCCGTACTCATTGCAAAAACTATTGTGCCCATCCTCTCCTTATTCCAGGTCTGGCTTATCAGCTCGGTAATCTAGTAAGTTTCTTCGGAAAGCAAAAACTTTAAAACAAGCTCTTAGTAGAGAGAGCTTAGGTTGTACTTACCGTGTCGTCATTATCATTATCATTATCATCCTAAATAGATCAGTGCAGCATCAAGTCAAATCCAGGCCACAATCGGTGAGAAATACCCACTTCGAAACGACGATGGCAGTCTGCTTATCCGAGAAGGCGAGCCTGTTCCAAATTATGGTTTAACCCAAGCTATTTTTATGGGCTGCGTCGCGGGTTGTCTCTTAATTTGCAGTATGTCCTCTTTGTTCTTGTTAGCCAATTACATGATGTTCTATAGATACTTACTATACTTTTCCTTTGAATCAATTTAGCCATGGTTGGCAAGGAAGAGCGCAACAAAGACTTTATGGACAATCTTCTTGAAGACGAGCATGGTAATGCTATCGGTGCCAACGACATTGATGATTATCGTATGGAGCACGGTGAAGCCTCTAGTGAACGTATCAAAAATGACAAGGCCATTCAAGAAAAGGTGCATGTTGAACATGCCGAGCAAATCCAGAGTCAGCAACAAGAAAAATAACCTGCTTGTATTTTTATACTTATTATTGACTACCTTTTTCCTTGTATTCACTTTTGTATTTTTTCAGTATATATCCCACAAATCATAAAATGTTTTCACCTGCCACTTCACCCCACAGGTATCATTTACATATAACGACAGAACCTTTTTTATTTATATTGGATTATATAACATATGTAAAGAATAGAGGAGCTAGCCTTCTTACCGTATTCTTCACGCACTGTAACAAACTGGGTACTTATCAGCTGTTTTCTATATCAAGGCAACGACAGACACGGTCAGAACAGTAAAAACAAAGTCGCCGATGCCAATTTGCACTCCCTATTATGCTATTAATGCAAACCAGTAATAGTTCACTTTGTCAAGGTGAAATTTATAATTGTCACCCGAAAGGTCAAAGAGGGAAATAGAGGGAGGAATTCCATATGCCTTCGTTAGCCTTTCCAACTGTATCAACTGTGCCAACTGTATATTACTGAGTATTACTATGATAGTGTGATCTTGTTGGAAATAAAGAAAGGTTCGACGATTAATACAATAGATATCATACTTTCTAGCTTTGATCGTTATGCGGATCTACACATCGACAAAATAAGTATATTTTACTTGTGTCGATATGACTAGAGGAGAATTTACTACCATAACGGCCTCAAGATTTAAAAGCGTTTTTCTAAAAAGAGTTTGATGATACCATTTACACTTAAGCGCGGTATGATATAGCTGATCCTAAATTTTACCGAGAATAGACAAGCATTCGTGATACAATGCTACAAGTGTACCATGACCTCAAACTTTGCAATGTCGCATCCAATTGCTTTTTTATTTCGTGTGTGAATTATCTAAAGTAAAACGGGCCTATAGCTTTCCCATATCGTGTCATCGTAAAAGCTATCCCTAGTTGGATCCAGGTAAAAGGGTTATCAATTGTTCGAAACTCTTAGGCATTACTGCGAGGATAGCAAATCTAGCGAACTGTACGAGATTATATAACGAGTGGGTAACGTTTGTATGCTTCATCTGCTTTTTCTCTATCCTGCACGTGCAGCATCCAACGCGATGAAAAATATAATAGCAGCAACAACAGCAGTAGCAGAAAAGACAGCTCAGTTGTTCGGAGAACACATTGCCAGTAGCACTTCTTCAGCTTCTTCATATTCTAACAAACATAGTGCTGACAAGCAGATGCTGGTATTTACTTTACAATTAAAAAATAATTTCAGAGTTACTACCACTACTGATAATGGAAGAACCATAGCATATCTCGGATGGACTTTTGATGCGTGATTTCTTTTGCGTATCCTTGACAGTCAGAAGTATTGGCAAACAATGCTGCAGCAGTATTTAAAAGAAACATGAAATACTTAATTACTCTTGTAAATTTCTAATAATAACAGCCGCAGACTTTGGGGTACAACCATCCGACGTCACTTCAGCAATCACAACTACGTTGATGCTGCGCCCAATTAATGCATTGTTGTTTGGGTATAAAAATAAGCTAATAATACGTATTTAGAAAGTTATGGTACGTGGAAAGATCATGGTTTACGTACCAATCATTTCGGGCGTTAAACGACCACCATCATCGTATAAATTGGCAGCGAATCGATGGGGAAGGCGGTGGCCCTTAATGGTTGATGCTGTTTTGTTTTCAATCATCAATTTGGCAAGTGGATTTGCGCCAAATTTGGAGACATTTATCGGTTTGAGAGGTAAAGGCTGCAGATAAGTTACGATCTGGCTGATATCGCTGGCATTAACGATGAACGATATGATGGTGATGGCTTCTGAACTTTTAGCCGTGTTCGGTATTGCTATGGGTGGTGAATGGGTAAGCGGTAAAAACTTTGATTTATGCCGCTTAAAATGTTCCTGGACAATATTGAACCGATGAGTCATTTAGGATATTGACGCAAGTCTGGCTTTGGAGACACTGTCAGTGGAAGCGCGTGGTCTGTTTTTTTGTAATCTATCGTAAAGGTAAGTATACAGATATACTTTCTTTCAATCCACGGTGCGCGAACCGTCATCAGTATTACAACCTTCGACATTGTCTGGGACAATGGTTACAAAGGTTATGCTCTTGGTTATTTGCTATCAACCTTGGCTAACTATGCTATCGAGGCGACTGGATCTTCCTGGCGCATTTTATTCTGGTTGGCGCTGCTTTTGCTCTAGTAGCTGTGTTTTTCGTATTTTTGCTCCGAAATCGCCAACCTTTGAAAAAACAAAGGAAGCACGTAATCTCATGGCTCGTTCTTACATTATGGACGTGTGGATCATGTTGAAAAACCACTATTTACGGTAAGTATCATATGATATGTTCGCGTTTCCTTCATCAGTATACACTTGTGGATAATGTTTTTCTCATGCAAAAAAAAAGTACGATCTACATGATCATTTTGATGGCTTTCTTTTGCTTTTTAGCACATGTTACTCAGGTAGAACAAAAGCTAGCAGAAGTAATAGTTGTGGATCATTGGGGAGGGTTGTTGTTGAACTTAATGAATACCCATGCTATCAATGGTACGTAGGATTTATATCCAACATTTCTAGAGTCCCAGCTCGGACATTCTACAATGGAGCAGACCGTAACCAGCGTCGTATATAACATTGGAGCTATCATTGGTGGTATTCTGGTAGTTCATTACTCTTCAGATGTTAGCCGCAAACTTTGCATTCTCGTGTGCGCGGTGCTGGTTGGTGCTTACATTCCTTTATGGATATACGCTCACAATATACAACATTCGCTTCGTTTTGGTGCTTTTGTACTGCAGTTTTTCGTTCAAGGCTCATTTGGTATGTCAGATACTACATTGAGATGAAACGTAAAATGTGTGATTAATAGAAACGATTATGTATGAATAGGTGTTGTTCCTGCACATTTGAACGAGTTATCGCCGCCTGGCTTTAGAGGTAATACGTCTGGTAAGCAATAAAACAAAGGCGCTATGACCGTTGCTAAGAATGATTGTTCGAAATTAACGCTTGTTGCAATGTTTAAATACCATTGATGATAAACGCTAGGTTTATCATATCAGCTCGGAAATATGGTATGCTTTTCAATGGGGATATATTGTCTATAAATACATGCTCATTGTTTTTGAATTACACATAATTTTTTAGATTAGTGCGGCCCAGTTCGCAGATCCAGGCTAAAAGTGGCGAAAGTATCCCAGTGAAGAATGCAGATGGTAGTCTTTAGCTTCGCGAAGGAACGTCCATTGCTGATTTTGGCCGGGTGCAAGCTAAATTTACTAATGTGGTTGTTGCATGTCCGTAGCTAGTAAGATCAGCACTACTGATGTAATGATTATTGAGGAAAATTACAGATCACTTGATTCCTATATAACTGTGTGTTACCTTAGCGTTGACTGGAAAAGAAGAGCGCAACAAGGACTTTATGAAGAATATTTCTGAAGATGCACATGGAGGTGTGCTCGGATCGGATGATTTGGATGATTTGCAGCAGGAGCAGGGCACAGCTGATCATACGTCTCAACAGGAGGAAGAACTGTAGGAAAATCAGAAAGAGATCACACATGTTGAGATACTAAAAACTACCAGCAACCAGTAGTAGTAATTTTAGCCATAAATGCCTAAAAGCTACATATATAACGAAAGCAGTAGTAATAGCAGAAGTATTTATCAACTTTGTAAAATTCTTTGAAAATACATACATAACATCTGGTAAAACGAGTACAAGTTCGGTAAATGCCTTTAACTGTACGTTCTCTTAAATAATCAGAAACACTATTATTGGTGACTTATCAAAGTAATTGGCCCCCTCACTTACACTTCTCTATTTAGGCTACAAGATTTTTGATTGGTGTTTTGGCGCGTAACATTAACAAGATATATCAATTATTACTTAGAACAGGGTAAGAAAATGAAGAATAAGAAGGCTTAGTCCAGTAAAGTCAATAACATGGATTCTGCCACGTATTCAATAATGTTGGCGAGAAAATAAATTAAGAAGGTTAGGGCACAGAGATGCTGTCTATCGTTTACTATATGGGTAGATGTCATTGTTGTGCAACAACGGAGAAAAAGGACGAATGCAGAAATGGAGGTGGTGTGGCGATTACCTCTTTTGGCTTGTCCTTTCCATACAGTAAAGCGTAGTATAGCCTTGGTCGAAAATGGAGATCGACATTGTGAAAGAAAATCAAAGGTGGAAAGGACAGCAAGCTCTTGTACATACGAAAACATATATAATAAGGTGATGTATGGTTGTGTGTGGCAATAATTTATAACAGAAAAGTAAATAGCTCGATGCTATTAATCCTGGCGCAGCATCGCCGCCACAATAAACACAGAAACCTCATGTTCCACAGGAAAGAGACGTGCATGTCAGGTCATTATTGCGCAATTGTTGGAACTCGTCAACCACGGGGTTTCTCTCAGATAACACTAACAGCTACCACGTGCTTATTGCTTTTTTGAAGGAACAGGAGCCAGTAGGTGCTTGGCAGGACGAAATTATGCGATAAGATGTATCTGTTTATTGAGTTACGAGTTAGCTTCTGTAACTCACCAAAAAGGAAACTCAGCCCTTTCCATGTAATTCCACCCGCACACGGAGAGTGACAGAGAGAAAGCAAGTACTTACGCAAAGTATTCCCTGAATTCACAGGGAACCACCAGCGCACTTTTGACCCGTGACTGGGGTAAACGGTGAAGACAGGACTTACGGCCGAAGGCTGCCTGTGGTAGGGAGTATGCCGTTCGCATGAGGCGATACAACATCCGAAGTGGACATGGAACAGCGGCTACTAGGCGATACAGATGTGCAAGGGAGAGAGAGCGGGAGAGGGTATAAACAACAATACTAAAAACACAGAAGAAGAAAAGATATATATAAGAGCGCAAGGAAGAAGATGAGGCTTTTAACGACTTCCTCAGGTCCAAGACAAAGCAAAAAGCACACGCAACCGTCGAGATGGATGGATAGCTCTTGACCACAGCCGATGGACTACGTGACAGGTCAGCTTCTAGCAGCGGCAGCGATGTGGAGCGAGATGACAGTAGAGCATCAATCTAGACCAACATGAAGGTGTCTGTGCACTATAGCCATTCAGAGAAACAAAAGAGACGAACAGATACTGGGAAACTGTTAAACCGCGCACACATACAAGATCCTATCGTGCTACACTTACCCATACTTCTACGATGAGGCAAAGGAAAGCCGAACACACGGCCAGATCAGAGAATCGCAGCCAAGACAAAAACACTTCATCTAGGTGGAAAAAAGAAAGATCATTAGAAGGCTGCACAGTCTGTGCTATCTTTATTTTTGACATGGCATGGTTATCCTCCTCCATCCCAAGCCGGTTCCAGCTATACTTACATTTGCTTGCCGTTTCAAAGAAAAGATAAAGACAGAGAGAGGTTGGTCTAAACCAATTTATATCCAAATAGATCACCGCAGAGACTGCCTCTATTAGAAAAAAAAACTTCTATGAGCAGCTGCGTACACGACATGTACACTTTTGGACATGTCATGGCAGACATCTTCCTGGTTTTTCAAACACGCAAAGACAAACACAAGCACAAGATCCTTTCCAGCTATACTTACTGTTATGGCATCCTTGGGTTGGAGGAAGAGAGCCTTGAGTTAGAGAGAGGAAAAGCAAGAAGGGCACGACCAATTCTGGAAACAGATAATAGAAGAAAGGGGAGAGACCGCCATACTGCACACCTTTAACACGTCATCCCCAGCACCCAGGCCATCCTACTCACCTACCAATGTTCAAGTCCCTTTTTGCTTGTCCGCCGGACACGATTAACCCAGCCAGCATAAAGCGGAACCTGAAGTAGAAAGAAAGGAAGAAAGACCATAAACAGGCTGTTCTGAAGATGCAGCTACTTTTGACACATCATGACATCAGCACCCCTAACAGACACTCGACTTGTCTCCAGTTCATATTCCAATTCCTTTTCCTACCGTACTTACAGTTGCTGCTTGTGCTTAAAGGTGAGGTGCAAACGCCAAGCCGAGCCAACCGTATCAAAATGTCAGAACTCCTACAGTAGTAACAGAGAAGAGAGGAGCTCATTTCAAATCCTTCATCATCTGAGAAGTGTGATTCCTTGAAACACGCTGAATACAAGTATCAACGTATTAACTATGTATACAGGAGTATCCAAAATCTTTATGAGACATGACGATCCCGCGCTTGCCGATGTTTCATTTGGTGGAAAAATCATGGTCTTTAGTGGTGACTTTCGCCAGGTATTCAACATTGTATCCTCTCTTCTACTTTGCATTCTTTTACTATGAGTGGTAGTACTTATGTACAGTAAAGTAACTGCAACAACCTGATAATCGGTCCTTTATGTGATAACAAATGCGTCGCACTCGCAAATTGTACAGCACTGCTTAAATCACTCATCGATTTGGCCCAGCGTCATCATCCACCACCTTGAAACCTACATGCGCGTCCAACAAGCTGCAAAGACCAATGACGCAAACGAGCTTTCGCGAGTTTGCACAATATTTACTTCGCATTGGTGATGGTGCTTAGCTGTTGGTGCCAGCCACTGATGACAGAGTCCGGCTCCCAGATCAAATGCTCATACCGCATTACAACATATACGAGCTCATACAAGTCATTTACGGCAACCTCAACGCACCACACGTCGATCGTGATTACCTCATTAATCGCTCTACCTTGACTCCAAGAATGTCGACGTTACAGCAATCAACGATTTCGTGCTCGGTCATTTTCCAGGTACCATACATGAATTCCAGAGCGCTGATACAGTGGATGATGCAGAAGATCAAATCACATACCCACCGGAGCTTCTAAATATATAATGAATCCATCCGACCTTCCACCACACTCGCTGAAACTTAAAGTCGGTTGCCCAGTCATGCTTGTGTGGAACTTGCACACCCAAAGTGATATCTGCAACGGGACACGGCTGATTGTACGCTCTTTCCAACGATTTGTACTTGAAGCTGGAATAGCTACTGGACCTCATGCCGGCAACATCGTCTTAATCCCTCGCATAATACTAACACCATCACAAACACGCTCCCTCTATCAGTTTAATGGCATACAGTTCCCTGTCCGCCTGGCATTTGCAATGACCATCAATAAGGCACAGGGTCAAGCTTTCAACACTATTGACCCTCTACTTGTCTGAACCTCCTTTCATCCATGGTCTACTCTATGTAGCCATGTCACGCGTCCGCACCCCTTCACCCATCAGAATGGTGTTAGATCCTGTTGACTCAAGGAACTCGGGTCAGCAAGGCCAAAACACCCGAAATGTTGTTTTCCATGAAGTCCTTCTATTGATCGTCTAATCTCTTTTACCTTATTATCAATATCACTACATACATCATCTTTTTCAACACTTCATTTCGCATACCGTTTAAAATTAAAGATGGTTAAGTATCAAACTTTGACGACATCCTATGATAGACTATACACTGCACAATGATCTTGCTTTTGTTTTTGAAAACAGACAATAAGCATTTGATAGCGAAATACTGATCCAACCTCGCTCCACCGGGGGAGGGGAGGGTAAACCCCCTTGCGATGCGTTTCCGTTGAATGACACGGAGCGAAGCGAGGAAGGACCGAGGTTTGATAACGACGGCGAGAAGGAGTTAAATCATAAAAAAAGAAGGTTCAAACTACATATATGCATTCAACGATCTCCGTTAATGCAGCTTAGAATCACATTTAGAAACTTGGAATTGATTCTTTTGTTACAGTAGCTTTTGTTGAGAGATTATCATTAAATACAAAAAAAGCAGAAATGCTCTATACACATCAAAAGTGCTTTTCATCTCGTACAGCCTTACTGCTCTTTAGTATATGTTAAAGTGAATGTATTATTGTTAAGTAGTAGTTAGTAGTGTATAGCAGCAGTATCTGCAGCAAGATTGCCAGCCCATCATTCAGCCAATACTTTCATGCATGTCATCTATTTTTTAATACAGCAGTTAAAGTTGGTTGGTCCATGTGCTACTTGTATTAGCGAGATGTCAAAAAGTCAGCCATCGTCCGAAGTCGTACGAAAAAGCTGGCCTTCTTATTTCCTAAATGAGATATAGAGAATAATGGAAAGGGCCGCAAGATTTAACAAGAAACGATCCGTCGCCAAGAATTTTGCTTTAATGTCTTGGACAACTTTGTGAGAGGATAAAAAAAGCGGCCAAAAGGACTTGATTTGGGCACCTATCAACATCTCACATAAATTGGTTTCTATTATCCTACTGTTATTCTTCATCGAATGCTTGGATGCCTTTTTCTTTGGCAACTGGTCAAAACGGGTTAGAAGATTTCCGGTTAAACTTTAGAGTCAGATATGGTTTCTGCCTGTGCGTAAGAATATTCTTTTCCTATGAGCAAGCAATACTTTGACCTTCTCGGAAGAACGACATCAGTATTTTACAGCGTGACACTCCCCCCTCCCCTAACGAACGTGCTGTCCAATAGCCATACAGCCAAGAGAATAAGCTCTAGCAGTGGACTGAATGATGTCATAACAGCAAACCAACTGTAAAACCATCTATATGATAGCCTTTCTCTCAGTATAACACCGGAATTTCTCACGAAACAAGGGCAAGAAGGTTAATATATCTACTAGAAGTATTTACTGCCCACCTGATAAAGTTATGGCACATTATGCGGGTCATCATGTATGTGTTGTACGATTGTGACCTCAGAAACCTATTCCGTTATGGCGGGGTAAGGACATATTAAGCAACGTTCCATGCCTAGAAAGAAAGAGAACTGTGATACGAAACTGGAGGTAGCGGTGTCTTTCTGGGACACATGATGTTTTTGTACGATAATGTGTTCGTGCACTTAATCGATGAAACATCCAGCATTAAACATATTACTGCTACTGGTACTACCACTAAGTGAGATATCAGAACGGTATATGTATGCGCATTAGTTTCTTTGTGCAAGCACGAGCCTTGTCCTCGAGAATGGCACAGAACAACGCGGTCGATCGGTTGCACAGGAGCCCATGTTCGAAAACGAGCAAGAAGGCAGCTTATACATTGGCAGTATCAGTGCGCAGAAACGATTTGATCTCGGTCTTTAACCTTATAAAGAAAAAGCTGCACCGGTTTATTGCACACTCGATTAAAAGAAAAACGCCTTTCCTACGACATAGCAGCATATGTCCCAATTGCCAAAGTACACATTAGAGTGTTATTGTTGTTTTGTCACGCGGATCGAGTCGTGTAATCCAAACAATGATCCAGTAATCTGCAAGTTTCTTTCTCTTAGCTTCTTGCCTCTATTGTGTCACTTGGGTAAGCAGCAAAAGCATGAACAAGCAGCGCAGGAACAGAAGAGACATACCCGTTTCGTGCGTTGGAGTCAAAAAGCCGGTCATTTCGGTGGTACAATTTGCCTCGGGCTGCGCGCGGGCAGCCCCCAAGTGGGGGGGGACAGGTTAGGGCTGGGCTTGGTGACACCGAGTGAAAGCTTGTCTTTGGGCTACTGCGATTGGAGATGTTTCAAATCGCAAGGTTCGACGAGGATGCGTGTTCAATGGAGTTCCCATTACCAAAACGACGGATGGTTGGGTGGTCTATGTCAACCCTCTCTCTCTCTCTCTCCCTCCCTCCCTTTTTCTCCTCTCCTCCTTTTTTTCTTTTACTTGACTCTTTGTTCATGTCCGACCATTGAAAGCCTGCTTTTGCACCCTTCAGAAAACGCTATCGTGCCCATATAAACTGTCCCATCAAAGCACACCTACATACCCTCCCTCCCTCCCTTCCCCCCCAACAATCCCCAGGAGCACAGCAGCACAGCAGTAGCAGCAGTAGCAGCAGCACGCTCATCACCCATACAAGAACGAGCCATTTAAGCCTAAACTGTGGTGGGCTGACTGAATAAGACATAGAACTTGTAGTGTGTATTGTCAAAATGGTGTTGTCCTCCTCCCCCCCAAGCTACGACTCCCCCACACGCACTGCTTCTTTGGATTAATGCCTTTTCATGTCTCTTTTCTTGACAGGACAACGAGAGTGACAGAGCCAGAGAAAGGCCAACAAGCACGCTGACAGTCATAGCCCGTAGAGACACCATTATCTGCGCTTAGACAAAGCAGCAGCGACCTTCAATCAAAGACACGCGGTGGTAACGAGTTGACCTGCCAAGCCATAAATAAGATACCTAGAATACGTCCGTAAAGAATAGCATCGTTTCGCCAGTCTCTCTAGCCCTCGCATACAAAGACGACACTTGTTCTCTATACCATTAACTCGACAACCTTTTTTTCAAATGTCAAACGAATCAGCGGGATCAGTACCCGAATTAACGACTACGGCAGCAGCAGCAGATAACAACGACGACAGCAGCAGCAGACGAGGACCCTTCAGCGACCCTTCAGACGGACTGGTAAGAGAGGCAAAAGAAAAGAATTAGAAAAGAAGCTATGTTTTGCCAACTGCTGCTCACTCTCTGTTTTTTATAGCTCGTGCCCTTCTACGAACAACTGTTGAGACTTTCTTTCCCAGACAGTGTAACAGCAATCGAACACTGCCGTGATCTTTGCGCCCAGTTTGGCTTCACTGTCAAGCAAGAAGCAAGCACGCATCGAGTAAGTCAAACCTTATTCTTCGCGTGCTTCATGTCAACCTGTGTTGGTTAATAAAAAGATGCTGCTCAATATGATACTAGAACATCTATGTCTATTGTTCAAGAGAAGGTCTTCCTGACTCACTACGAAATCCAAAGTCGAACCCAAAGCGTAAACGACCGTCCAAACGTTGCGATTGCCGATGGCGCGTCGTCTTATACCAACAGCAGGGAAATTGGGTGTTTCGAAAGTCTTTGAATCCCGAAGCAGCAAAACACAATCATGAACTGATGCGGCCGGAAGAAATCGATCGCAATTGGCCAAAGAAGGTCATTGACTTCATTTATGAGCTGGCGCGCACCAATTTGCCGACGGCTGATATTCGATCCAAGGTACAAGCCGAGTTTCCCGAGCTCAGCTGGAACGAGCGACGTTTTTATAATCGATTGACAGAGGAAAGACAAAAGATCAAACATCGTGAAGCCGTAACGCGGGCACGACGCTTAACCGACATGTGGGAACGTGTTTGCGTGGCAGCAGCGGGTAACGAAGAGATGTCGGGTTACATCGAAAGCGAGCTCGCAAGGCTGTTTTCTGTAACCTGTCAAATGACAAAGCTGGATCCACAAACTCTGCATCCTCCTTTGATCGCCGGCGAAGAGGAGGACCACCAGCAAGAGCAGCAAATGGAACAACAACAACAACAACAGGCACAGACAGATGAATCGAACGCTATAGGCACTTCATCGATGTCGTCGTCGTCGTCAAGTTTACCTTCGGTTTTAAGTTCGCCTGGACAGGTAAGATCTTGGCAATTACAATAGAAGCGCATTATACTAAATATGGGATATTTCTTGTGCAGAACCAAGAATCGGGAAGCAGCGTCACATCCCCAAGTAGCTGGCCACCATCTGTTGGGGCCACATCAACAAGTGCACCCATACCTTTCCCACCGAAAAGATATAAAAAACCACTCCGTCCTGCAGGAAAGGAGCCGGCTAGCAATAAGCAGGCTGAGCCACCGAAAGGCTTCGCAACTGTAGTTATCCCAGAAACCACGTTTTATGTCAAGATACATGGTCAACGGGTCGCCAATGAAATCCAGCTTTCTCGTAATCCTCGACGGAACCGACCGACACCAGCTCAGCCCCAAGAGGCTGTAGAAGACAATGGCCCGACGCGCAAGACAGCGAGACGAGCACCACGCCCACTACAACCTGCCCCATTACAGCAAGGACAGCACCCGCATTCATCCATGCAATCTTCTGTACAGCAACAGCATACGGAACAACGGCAACAGCAACAACAACAAAGATTATCCATGTTAGATCCACAGCAACAACAGCATACTCCTCCTACCACTACTACGGCTACTACTAACTTTGTATATCATACGGGATATGACCATCAGGGCTTGCCTCTACATTCAACGATTCCCGGTTACGATTTCCAGCGATTCCATCCACAGCAGCAGTACAGTATATCACCTTCAGGATCGACAGGGTTCGCACCCCCTCCTTCGGCGCCCGTTGCGACTGACAACATGTCACCACTCCAGCCTTTTGATCCGTCCACCTCGGTCGTCCGAACTACTAACGAGCCGACAATTCATCCCGCGCTCCAATCCAACCCAGTGGCGCACAGGCCACCTCCTGCCACAATCAGGAGAGATTCCGCGCCTACCATGTACCCTTTGGCCTCTACTGCGCCCGGTGTTTATCAACTGGCGGCCGCCGCTGCTGTTGTGACGTCGCGTGAAGAAGAAATACGCGCTGCTGCAGCACATCATCAGCAACAATCGCAATCGCAGCCACACCCATCACCGCAGCAACAGCAACAGCAACCTCCTCAACCACAACAACCAGAGAGTAGCGAGCGTAATCTCTTTATGCCTCAGCAACATGAACAACAACAACATCATCATCACCATCACGGCATCATACCGTCATATCAAACCGACCATCCACCCGATACACCCATGCCTGGACGGAACCATCATGATGCTGAACCCCAATAGTGTGCAGTAGATGGTCTCCTAAATTTTGTTGTTCTTTCTTTTAGTTTAATCCAAATTCTAAAGAATCGCGACCATCTACTATGTTCAAAACAAAGAAGAAGAAGGAAAAAGGGTGTGAGGGAGTAATTGCTCGTAGAAAAAGATTAGATGGATGGAAGGAAGGAGTTGCTACTATGATTATTTGGATTTATGCTATAATATGTTTTTTAATTCTTTGGAATACTGGAGTAGAAAAAGAGAACGGAAGGGGTTTATGAAAATGAACATCAACTTATTAAAACAAGTCTACTACATCATCAATTGTTATTCTTGGCCTGTTGTGCTTGTCATCCATAGCCTATAAACACTGCCCTTATTAAACCACGTCGTACATTGTCACCCCGAACACACAGTTGACATATAGCAACATCATTAGCCTGCTAATATGTACAAAGTATGCTTGCTACCATTACTGCTACAACTAAACCAAACGCTATAGGTACAGTAATGGGTATGGATCATATCTGCATTAAGTGCTAGCAGTCGTCCGCATAGGTTACAGCACCCAGTTAATGAGCAGTACCGTTATCTGAATAAAGCCATTCATCTCAGCTACATATAAAAAGCGTAGCACTCGAAAAGCCACTGCGTTATACACAAAAATCATGCAACCAAAAAAGGCAGTCGGTGACATGGATAAACCAAGCCATATACCTTTCATCGTGATTAAGTAATGTACACTCTGCATCTCTTTTTCTATTGACCGCAAAGATGCGTGCAGGTCAAGATGATACAATGTACACATGACTTTATTCAGATGAATACTAACAGGTTGTAGCATTCTCCGGCTTGTGTATCGGTTAGACAACTCCTTTCGCCATGTTTGCATTACAGTACTGAGGCGATGGAGCACTATGTAGTGGTGACTTTTGTAGACAACTGCTGTAACCGTCAGCTTTTACATTACAGGTCATCTACGCAATTGTATATAAGGCTACATATAGTAATTGTTTTTAAGTTAAACATATATTAGAGTATCAATCCGCTATATATATTATGTATGCACTTCTTTCCTTCGTATAGTCAAAAAGCATCGCTGGATGATGAAGATTGTCAAGAGAGCAGCTCTAACATTGCCATCCGAACAGCTTATTCTAGCCAATAAGGGAATTTTCTCCTCTCCACAAACATCTCCAGCGATTACAAAGTCCAAATAGTCTAATTTTGGGATGATTTTATTTTTGATGCGTAAATTAACACGTTTGTCAATAAGAGAGTCACGATGCCTTTCAAAGTAAAAGAAAAAGTAGCCTGTTGCATTCAAACTTCGATAATAGGTATGCTATGATATACAAAGACGCATGGTACAGTTATACACCAGTTTTCGCAACCCCTTGATTTGCAATAGCTCATATACCTGCAACTTTTCTTCTGAAAGATCAATAATTCGCGCACTAGCAACCGGTATATGGTTTATACGAGTTGCACGTTATCGCGGTAAAAAACGATTTCAGTCTTTTTACAATATTAGCTGACAGAAGTATGCTTTGCATCTCATCGATGAATAAAGTGACCTGGTTGGTGCAATATAATATCTAAGAAATTGTTTATCATCGATGAGATTATTTTTACGGAACATATCGTACGTCGTCTCTGACAGATAAACAACAAATTAGCGTTATTTGACTTATTCAGTGTTTATTTCTGACAATTAAGCAAGTAAGAATTGAAGATCAGTGGTTGTAGCTGTATCATGCAGCGTATGCAGTGGGTTGAACCTGCGTAATAAAGAAATCCCACGGTTCCTGGCATGTGCGGACCGTCAAATTACGTGGGGTTGTCCTGTTGGGAGTGGAAGGGGAAGTTTCATTTGCACTGGTTTGTGTGACCATGGAAACTTAAAAAATGTCAGGGCACGTACCTCGCTGTCTGGGCAGATCTGAGTTATCCAAATTTATGGAGACACACACACATACTAGCAGAATTGCACAAGCAGAAGCTCCCCAACGAAACAAATTACGCACATGCCTTCTCGAAGGGTGTCAGGAGCATTATAGCCAAATTAGCAAACTTTCAACGAAAAAACAATCGGATGATTTCCAGCTCAACAGCTCCATAGCTGCTACTGCCTTGCTGCTGTTTCCAAATCAAGTATAAATAACATTATGTCTGTCCAACCCGCAACTTTGGAGTAGCCCATATATTAAAAAGAGAACCAGTGTAAAAGAGGGCAAGTACACGCCCTCGGGTCTCTTTTTTCTCTTCTTCCTACTTCTTCTACTCACTCGACTTGGTTAACCAACAACATCATCAACTTCAACCATGGCAGCATCAATTGATCCGAACCGAAAACTTGTGGCTCCAGAATTCGATTTGAATGAAGATCAGCTCGCTGTCTTTACTGCAACCATGGACACATTTATTGCAAAGCTGAATGACAAGGAAGTCCAAGAACTGACCGAGCAACTTTGTGGCCAACCCAACAGTATTCACACGGCCGAGGAAATTAAGGAATTTGCCCAGCACTCCAACTCGTCGCTCAACAACTGGCCGATTGTGAAAGCCTTTTTAAACCGTGCCCTGGCAGCCGACAAACGTCAAGAATTGGCCATGATATTGACTCTGTTGTCCTTGCGCCCCGGTTCGTTCTTGCTGACCGGCCACTACCAACGTTTCCAGGACTTGACGCGCCAAGAACGCGAGCAGGTCGTCTTGAAGTGGAAGAACTCGTACATTCCTCAGCTTCGTTTATTGTACAAGATGTTCTTTTCAACCACTTGCCATCCAACCTATGGTGCCAGGGACAGCGGCTTGCATCGGGGCATGCAGTATCCAGGCACAGGCGTCGCCGAGCCCGAGGATAAACCTGCTCCCAAGGAACGCTTCTCATTGCTCAACTATGACGATTTGGTGCCCCAAGTCAAATTTGATGCTATCGTCATTGGCAGCGGTGCTGGCGGTGGTAAGTGTTGTCTTTGTAATTAGGAATGTTGGATGTGAGAAAGTATAAGCTCATGGAAACACAAACTTGGGTTTGTCATAGGTGTCACCGCTTCTGAGCTTGCCAAAGCGGGTAAATCTGTCTTGGTTATTGACAAGGGCAAGTACTACCACGAGGACGACATGGAGTTGCTCGAGTCCACTGGATTTGCAAATATGTACGAGTACGGAGGGTTCTTCTCTTCCTATGAAGGCTCTATGAATATCTTGGCCGGTAGTGTGTTTGGCGGTGGTACCACGGTCAACTGGTCGGCTTCTCTCAAGGTAATATAATAAGGGCTACGTCAAGTGTGTGACAAATACAAATAGATGGTGCTTACAAAGTGAGTCTTGTTTTGCTCAGCTTCAACATTTTGTCCGCGAGGAATGGGCCAGACAAGGCTTGACGCATTTCATTTCCCCAAAGGTAACAAGAACACCACGCCAAGCAATTCTTAAGCTTGAAATAAACTCACAAATGCATACGAAATTGTTTAGTTCGCACGTGATTTGGATCGTGTCTTTGAGCGTATCGGTGCAAGCACGGCTGGTATCAAGCACAATGGAGCCAACTCACTCCTTATTAAAGGATGCCAGTAAGTTATAACTCATCTATTTTGTTGTTCTTCCCCCTCATCCCACGCCCATGGTAATAACCAAAAGATCATTCACTTAGGGAACTTGGTTATCATTCTGCTGACTTGCACCAAAACACTGACGGCAAATCTCACGAATGCAACTTTTGCTTTACTGGATGCAAGGATGGTATCAAGAACGGCACAATGAACTCGTGGCTCCGCGATGCCAAGGATCATGGCGCCAAATTTTTGGATCGCTCCAAGGTCACACGCGTTCTGATCGAGAAGGGACGCGCTGTGGGAGTTGAAGTCATTGTCCACTATGACAAGAAGGTCACCATCCGCGCCGACCAGGTCGTTGTCGCCGCCAGCTCGCTGCACACACCTGGCATTTTGCAGCGCTCTGGCTTGACCAACAAGAACATTGGCCAGAACTTGCGTCTGCATCCATGCAGCATTTCGTTTGGTTTCTTTGACGAAAACGTCGACTGCTTTAAAGGTTCAATCATGACAGCTGTCAGCAATGTTGCCGAAAATGTCGATAGTGAAGGCTACGGTGCCAAGATTGAAGTACCTTGCCTGCATCCTGGCAGTTACTCGACCGTCCTGCCCTGGCGCGGTGCTGCTCACCACAAGTCATTGATGCTGCGCTACCGCAAGTGCGCACCCATGTTGATCTTGTCGCGTGACAAAGACTCCAAGGGCGTGGTTCGCTCCGACGCGAACGGCAACATGGTCGTCGACTTTGAACTCTCGAATCATGACCGTCAGTCGATTCTGGAAGGCATCGAGCGATCGCTCAAGATCTTGTGCGCCGCTGGTGCACGTGAACTGCACACGGGACAGTTTGGCGTCGATCCTTTCGCGTTTCAGGCTGGCGAAGAATCGCGTGTCGACAACCCGCGGTTCGTGGAATGGCTGGACAAGGTGCGCAAGTACGGTTTGCCTCAGGATGGTGCAGGTATCTTTTGCGCTCACCAAATGGGTACGTGTCGCATGGGGGTGTCGCCCAAGATGTCTGTCGTTAAGCCCACGGGCGAAACGTGGGAAGTCAAGAACCTCTTTGTTTCTGACGCTTCCTTGTTCCCCACCGCCTCCGGTGTCAACCCCATGGTGACCACTGAAGCTTTGGCTCTTCATGTTGCCGACAGCATCATCAAACAGTCTGCTGGCACATCGGCATCCAAGCTCTAGATTAGAACCATAATAAGTATTAATCATGCATACCCCTACTTGTTCCCGACCCTTTCGCTTCCTTGTTCCAATGCTTGTACTATTATATCACATACTACTGATACACCCCCCCCCCTTTGCTTTTTTGTGCACGTGTTTTCTTGCTGTTATTATGATATGAAAATGCTAGGTTCGACTAAGAAAGATAGAGAGAAAAAGAAGAAACATACACAACGTAAGAGAGAAAAAGAAAGAGGGTGGGGAAAGGGGAAATGAAGAGGGCGGTACGGACAGAGAGATAAGAATGAATTATGGACAAGAAAAGAAAAGAGACGGGGGGGCGTTGGTCATAAGTGAGGAATCGGGCGATGAAAATATAAGGAGGCAGGGAGGGAAGAGCGTCAACTTATTCACTCATCCGCCTTTAACTTTTTGTTGCTGCCACCCATGTTCTCCTCGTTCCCTTTTCGCTTCTCGTAAGCCCTCGCAGGTGGGGGCACATACGCATTTCTGTTACGACCAAGCTTGGGTGGGATCTTCCAGAAGTACTGCTTGTCTTGCAGAGTGCATTTACGAGCGCTGCGGCCCACATGCGTGTACTCAGCACGACGCCACTCGACCGGATCCTCTTGACTGTTGTAATAGTACAGGTTCTCTTTGGGCGATCCATCTGCCGTTTTGCCCTTGCGCACAATTTCGCCAAAGAAAGGCTTCTCCTTGAGCGTCTGCTGGATTCGTTCGATCCAAATTTCGCGTCGTTGTGTTTTGTACGTAGGGTTGGTGCTCATGATACGTGAGCAAATGTCGCTGACTGGCATGGATGACTTGCGTGAAAAGACTAAATTGAAAGTGTTTTTAGAGACATCGAGTATAAAGATTATTCTAGTGTGCATTTGTGGTGTCTTCTTTGATCGATCTTTCTTTACCTAAAGCATCGATAATGACTTCGGCGTAATCCACATCGAGTTCCAACGGCTTTTGCTGTTTTTCCTCTTCCTTCAGTTCAATTTGATCTTTGGGTTCAGGCGAAAGTGGTATTTCCTGTGAATCCAAAACGAAATCATCCTCTTCTTCTTCCTGTTTTGGCTCTTTAGTTGGTTCGTCGATCTGTACTTTATCTTCTTCGATGCTAGGCAGCTGCACTGCTGGCTCTTCGAATGGTTGCTCCACGAGTGCTGGTGCCGGCTCTTCTTCAAGCTGCTTTGGTGATGCTTCTGGTTCCTCTTTAAATAGCTGTTGTTGCTGTTGTTTTCGTTCTGGTTGCTGTTCGTCTATTTCCTCCTTTTCTCCTACTGGCAGTGGTGAATCGACCACTACTTCATCATCCACAACGACTTCCGGCTCGAGTTGTGGCGAAGGAGGAGTAACAGGCTGTTGTTGATTGCGTCGATGCATAGGTGGCATAACTGAATCATCAGGGCACATAAAGGTAATCTTGGAACCCAAGATATCAATCATTGCGTCGTCCTTGAGTAAGATGCGATCGTGCTGACGATACAAAATATTATCCACCATGGCACCGTTCAAGCCGAGAACTTTGAGAAAATGTTGATGTGTCTCTGCTTCGTATTCGATACGTGCGTGAATACGACTGATTTGACGGTTTCGTTTGCCAATCTTGATGGTAGCATTGCCACCTCGACCAATCGTAATATCTTCACAACCACCAACAAGTAAGATGGGTTGCTTGACAGGTCGTGAAACATAGACGAAATCAACAGCTTCACTGTTTTTGTTGTTGTTGTTGTTGGTGGTGGTGGGCTTAATTTCAGATGTGTTAATTAAGTCGTCGGAATGCACATGCGATTTTTCTGGTGGTGATTGGGGTACATAACGTATTTCTTGCAAAGGTGAACGCGAAGATTGTTGCTGATGAAGCTTCTCGGGTGGTGACGAAAGCCACTCTGACTGATGACCAACGGCTATTTATCATAATTTTTTAAACAAAAATTAAATAAATAATAATAAAAAGAGAAGTTAATGATTAAATATAACTTTACCTTGGTTTTCCATGGTCTAGAGTACGTGTGTGACAAAAGAAAAAGAGAAAAGGAAAGGGCTGACCCTCAAAGATTTTTTTTTACTCACCACGACAGCTGCGTGCTTCTGCTCGATGACGCGTTCCCACCAATCAAAACGTTCTATTTCGCGTTTGCCCTAGAAAGATCTTGCAGGAACGGCTTTACTATGACCACCGTATGGTAGACATGACCAATTCAACTGGTCGATGTCACTTTGAGAACAGCAGATCACTCGCATTAGACGTTTTTGAGCTGCTTTTTTTGCAACATTACTGCCTCTCATCTATACTAAAATCTTTGATTAAGTGTTGAGTTCTAATATAATGATTGTTGTAGCCCTCTCTTCCACCGTCTACAGTTCTCTAAGCATAAAGAAGCAACTTTAGTTGTACTCGCTTCAACATAAGATGATCCAAAATCTAGATATTAATGCTGATACATGAGATGCTTCTTGATCTTATCTTAAAAGTAACGTATGCTCATCACATCAGAATGCATCATACCATTCAAAGGAAAGTTTTCTATCTTTTTTTTTAATCCCTCTTTGTAAATTCTGATTAAGGTCAATGCCAACTACGTGTACCATATGAGACAGTGCGTTTGAATATATAGGGTAGAAAAGGCCTAATGATTTTGACGTTTGACCCTATATTAAATCAAAACGATCACAACCGCGCGAGGCAGAAGGTGAACATATATAAGTGGTCTGTGTGGCTAGATATGGCAATAATCATCATAATCCAGACCATATAAAGTAGTCAAAGCGATTTATAATGGTGATAAAGCGAGAAGTATGTTTATTGCGCAAAAGGTCGGGTAACTCCATAAAGATAGAAATGGGGTAAGCTATATAGATTATACAAATGATAGGATGATAAAAAAAGCAAAAAATAGAAAAAGTAAAAAGCAACATTTCACCAATTCAAGATACTTCCTTAAACGCCATCTTACTGTTGTTTATATTGTCGCCGTTGTTGTTGCTGCTGATTACAGTAATCATTTTCTCCCACTGCATTTGGTACCGTTATCAAAATAACCACCATCCCCTTCTTCCTCGACATGTGGACTACGGCCATTAACCATGATACCTCCGTGGCTGCTGCTGCTGCCACCATTCTTGTTGCCTTTCTCATCTTTCTCCTGGTGCGCTTTTTGAACAGTTTTCGATTCCATTGTCATGCGGCGGATGTTTCTGTTTCTGTTCGTGTCTTTACGGTGGGTGTCAAAACTAGCCACATCCTCTTCAAGAACTAAAGATCGTCGATAATCAATGTCACGTCCAGCAAATTCCGGCACGCAATTTTGACTACAGTAACGAGCAAACGCATCATAGTTATTGATCGTGCCTTCGCGAACCCATCGTTTATACGCGTTGAGATGGGTTGTGCGCGATCTTTTATGGTTTGCGAGCCAGTACGTCAGTTGCCGGGACGTAATACCCGTCTTGGTTTGAACTATTTTTCGTTCCTTTTTGGTGGGACGACGTCCGTTTCCAAATGCTTCGAAAAACAATACGTTCAGCTCGTAAGTGGTTCGTATATCGTATGGTTTTCTTGTCACTGGTTTTCGATGATGATGCTGGACATAGTCGTGCTTCTTTTTTTGCTGCTGACTACTAGCGGTAGCGACGTCGAAATTGTTGGTGATGCCACTACTACTACTAGCAGTAGTGGTTGATGCTACCACTTTATGAATGCTCTCGCTAACGTTAGTGGTGGTAGTAGTACTAGTACTATCGTCACTACTTCCAACAACGGCGGTGGTGTTTGTACCGAGTTGCATCGCTTGATGGATGTGGCTGTCGGAACCGTTGGTGATTCTGCCGCTATCGCTGCAATTACTGTTGCTGGCGCAGTCGTTGCTGCTGCTGCTCGCAACAAGAGGAGCTGGTGCTTGTTGGCTATGACAGACATTGTTGATTGTGGCAGATACTTGTTGGGTAGCTGCACTACCACTATAAACACGCCTCAAACCACTATCGTTATGGGTGGTAGCAGCTGGTAATGCCGAGGACGATGGGAAAGTATTATTGCTGCTGGCGCCGTCAGTCGTTGCTAATCGTGCTATCGTATTGGCCATCAAAGACATTATGTGCAAAATTTCCGCAACTTCTTCCTCTTGCAGGTAGACCATGTTGTAATCGCTCTTGTTGTTGTTGTTGCGAAGAGGGAGCGGGAGCAAAAAAAAAAGAATTAAAGTGTGAAGAGATCAAATTATGCAAAACTTCTTAATATTACGTTCGCTCATCGTCACTTGTTCACTGGCCACTCAAAAAAGCAAGAAAGTTTATGCTGTGGCCAAATACAGAATATATTTGATATATCATCAAATTCTTTTCCATGTTATTCTGATAACACATAGGGTGTGCTCATATAAATGAGCCGTTTACTGGTAATATGGTCTGTATCTTGCCAAACATGTACGATTGTTAAAATATTCTGAGGGAGTAGAAGATAACCATACATAATGATGCGAACTTTCTTTCAACGAACGCTATGCAGAAGGAGTCCGATATACATAATTTAGAAACAGTATAATTCGGTCACAAGTGCTATAGATTAACGAACAGCAAAAGAAAAGGAAGACACACGCTTGTACTACAAATCTAATTTTATAGGACTACGATTTAGGGGTTTCTCTAGTTATACATCAATTGTCATTATCACTGTTACTACTGCTGTTTAATGGTTTTGAAAGCTTAAAACTACGACTTCTCCAGCAGCATTGGTGCTGTCGTCATCTATCATGCTGCTATCATCACTATTCTTGTTATGGCTGTTGCTCTTGTCAATTTTGTAGTCGTCACGGTGGCTGCCAAAATCGTCGTCTTGCTGCTCTTGTTCAAGCTCATCAAAGCTTTCCTCTGGTTCTTGAGGCAACAAGGGTCTGTTGTGCAAACTACAATATTCGACGAACGCATCATAACTATCGATCAGGCCCGCTTGAGTGAGTCGCTTGTATTCTTCAAGCTGGGTTTCATATCGACGCTTATGATTCGAGAGCCAATAGGTCAATTGTCGCGAACTGATGCCCGTCTTGTTTATGATGGCGCGTCGTTCTTCCTTTGTGGGTTTCCGGTCTCTTGATCCATATGACTCGAAAAACAATACGGTAAGTTGATAGCTGACATTGTCAGCATACGGCTGTCTTCCTCGACGTCTTGGCGTGTGCAGATAATGCATGTATCGGTTACGGAGTTGTTGCTCTGATTGTCTTGGGCTGCTAGAACTAGTGCGGTTGTTATTGCTAGTGTCGTCATTGATGTTGTCATTGCTAGTGCTGTTGTTGGTCACACCACCTATTGCATCAGAGCGAATGCTAGAACTTCTGCTGCTGCTGCTGCTGCTGCTACTGCTGCCAACAAAGTTACTAAACGTTAATTTTTTTCCCCCTTCTTCTATCTTCTCCTTGACAGTAGTGATGTCGCTAGTGCAAGCAGTGGTTGTCGCGTCACCTCCTGTTGCTTGCTGTGTTATATTAGGAGTAGTCGAAGAGGGCTCTTCATTTGTTTGCTGTTTCACTTGTATATATTGCGCTGTAGTTTCTTGGTGATTGCCATTATCGTTGTTGTTGGTGCTGTGCTTGGCAGATCTAATTACTCGCCGACGGATGTTGTTGTTGTTGTTGCTATCGTCATGTTCATCTTTTACGGTTCGATACCACACGACCCTCTTGCGTTTTTTGTTACAGATGCTGCTATTGTTGTCAATGGATGTGGCAGTGGTGCTCGTGGTGGGGTCAATGACGTCTGCAGATGCAGTGGTAAGATGTGTCGCAGTGGCACCATTGTTACCAGCGGTAGCATTAGCAGCATTCGAAGCATCGCTGTCACTTTCAAAGCTACTGGTTAAGCGGCATATGGTGGTTGCCATCAAAGAAAGAAAGAGCAAAAGCTCTGCTTCTTGAAGCCGTTGCGGATGGGCCATTGTTCTTTGTAAGTAAAAAGAAAATACCGAATGCAAAGGAAGAACGAAGGATTGAGTTGAAAATTGGCTTTGGTATCCTAATATACTTTTCCGTGCAATATGTGGAAAGGTCACAAAAACTAGCCAACAACAACAATGTAATGAGTAGCTGTTGTCAAATAAAAGCATCGTTACGAATTTTCTTATTCTTTCTAATAACGAGAACAAACGAGTTGTATACATGAATGTAAACACTGCATTCGTATGTAGTTATTCGTATTCCTTTCTAGTATATGCACCATCCTTACATTACAATACATACATATCTTCTTATCTCTTTCATTGTTTGATGTACGCACATTAAAATGTGTATTTTTAGTATATATAGACAGCGACAATGAGTAATACATTGGTGTTGACGCTGTTTCAAGGTTCAAACTACTTTTTCTGAGATGGCCGTTTGCTGTCGTCAATTGCATAGATGCTCATATTTAATACAGTAAGGTATGAGGAACATCAAATGAGAATCTGCATAGTGTGTGGGAACTGTAAACAGCAGCAGGGACTAGTCGCGATTATGTAAGGAAAGTCAGAAACGGATCGGAATCTTGTGTTCATGTGGTCTGGACATAGAGCTGATCCGAAGAGCACGGCACGTAAAGGGCGCAAGCATCGATGACGAGCCATGGAATAAGTGGCTTAAGCGTCGCGCCTGACCTCTCGGAACCCAGGATTTGGAATGATGTCAACCCGTTCCGATCTTAAAGGGAACCTATCTGCACGCTTATTCTATGGGCCACGGAAAGGTTTCTATCCCCGAAGGCTTACTGTAGTATAGGGATTTACGGTTCCCACGATTCCGCGGACCCTATTCTTCTCACTTCGGATCAACATTAAATACAAACAGGTTAACAAAGGTCAAAGTGCGTAACTAAGGCTTTGAAGCTGTATCCAGTAAGTCGTTTCTCCTTAGCATTATGCATCAGCAATGAATACCTGCTATATTACTCATGCATGTTGTTGACGGATAGATGTCAACACTTTACTACCAGCATTCCCCCCCCCTCCCAAAAGAAGTTAGTTACCAAACCGCGGGGGATAAAGTATACCTTTTTTTTTCTGTCTTCACCATCTACACCGTAAGCTGCATATACCATGTACCCTTGTATGCACTTTTTACTGCATGTGGCAAGCGGAAGAAGGGGCTGAAGAGACCATTCCAAGTGTGTACGTTCTAGAGTCCATTTCTCTCTGTTAACGCATAAGCACCGTTCAAGCGGCAGACCAAAATGGGAAAAAACCGTTGTCAAAGAAGAAAAAAAAAAGATATACCCTGCTTATATAACAACCGTTTCTTCTCTCTCCTCCAGTGACTGTCCCAGCTGTTTCCCGGCTGCTATATATATATATATATATATTCTTGCCGCTAGCTGACTCATTCCCTATATAACACTCTCTAACTTTTATACAAACCCGACACCTGTTTCTTGATTCTGTTAAACATGGCATCATTACCCGGAGCTGATTCCGGTCATTATCCGGAAGATTTGGAACTTACGTAAGAGCTTATTTTTGTATTGAAAACACGATTCTGTTGTTTGCTCGTACTTTTAAAAGAAAGCAAACTGACCTACTTCTTTCGCGTGCACGTTTGTATCCTTTTTTTTATATTACATAGTCTTTTGCAAGTAGTTCATCGACATGGTAAAGTAATATGGAGTTGTTTTGTCCTTCGCAAGTGAAATTCTTGTTCACAAAGGAAAATCAAAAACTCATAAGAATATGCGACACACTAGGCGAACGAACACCCGTGAGAAAGCGTTTAGAGAAGCTATTTCCAACTGTTTGGAAAATGTGTGATGCCAATGCCCACATGTTTGCTACTATTGTTTCGCTGGATCCCAGCGCACAAAAGCAGTTTGTTCCTTTACAACGATTGGTGGACGAGGATGCCATCATTAAGAAGCCTCACGTGCATTCACCAGGCGCTTGGTAAGCAAAAGAGGGAAGACCAAAAAAAAGAGAAAGAAAAACTGGGAAAGGAAAAAGCTGAGCCCTATCTTTTATTGGACTAGTTACTATGGCCAATTGACCAACCTTGGCCGCCACAGTATGGCTACATTGGGCGCACGCTTGAGAGAAATTTACGTTGACAGGTTTGTTCTCTCTCCTTTTTTTCTTTCACGTGTTTCTCTCTTTTATTTTCTGTAAATACTGAAAATTGAGTGCCATTTTCCATATGCAGACTCAAGTTCTTGCCTGACATATATGACCAGAGCATGGTGACGATCCGTAGCACGGATTATCAACGTACCCAAGAATCAGTACAGCAGTTGGTTGCAGGTGGTTTATATCCAGCCGACAAGCGCGGCGACGATTTCGTTCTTCAGATTGCCACTCGGTATGTCCCAAAGCGACTCTAGTTGCATAGAGTGCTTGTGAATGACGATACTGATTGGCTGTACACTTTAGTGATCCAGTAGTAGAAAATATGTTCCCCAATCCAAACTGCTACAGACTGCGCCAACTGGCCAAAGAGTTTAAAAAGGAAGTCGATGAGAAATGCAAGGACAAATTCGAATCACTCACGGAACGACTCAAGAATCATGTTGACTCGGTGTCTTTGGATAGCCATCCTTCTGCGAACGGCATATTAGGTAAAGGATGTGTTTTGTGAAAATTAAGAGATGGTTGCACACAAGAGAGAGAAAAGGTTGTATTAGGTAAGTCAAGGACTAACATACGATTATTGCCATGACTGTGATTATTCTTAGATACACTCGTTGCTGCACGAGCCCATGGATTCGAACTCCCTGTAGACATTGATGACGGTGTGATACGCGATCTTGAGGATGTGGTTGTACTAGAATGGTTCCATGGTGTGATGCGGTCGGACGAGGCTCGACGCCTCTCTACGGGAAGAATAGTGGGAGAGATCCGTGATCGTATGGCTGAAAAGGCTATCGGAGTCAATGACCGAAAGCTCCATGTCTATTCTGGTCATGATACGTAAGTATCTTTTTTTTTATATGAAAGCCACATTTATTGACGGGGGGGGGGAAAGGGGAACCTTTAATAATGAGTGTGTAATTAACGCATATTTTAATACTAGTACCGTTGGACCGTTGTTGATTTCGTTGGGCGGCTTTGACAATCGGTAAGTTCAGACTGACTTTTGTGCAAGTGTTGAAACTTTAATGACCAGATTTTCACGTGTTAATAATGTGCAAATTCTGAAATGTGTTGCGCCGCGTGCACAGATGGCCACCGTTCAGTAGCTCCGTCATTTTCGAATTATTTAAACAAAAGGGAGCTAGTCCAAGTTGGACATCGCGACTGTTTGGAGGACAGGAAAAAGGGCCTCATTTCGTTCGTGTACGTTACAACGACAAGATCCTTGAGCTGCCTGGCTGCCAAGCAGCCGGCGACCATCATGAAAGTGGCGACAAGTCGCTGTGTACCTTTGAAGCATTCCAAAAGATTGTCAAAGATCAAGTTCCTGACAACTGGAAAGAAGAATGCGCATACCGTTCATAAAAAACGTACTGGCTGTTTATTAGAATATCTTTATTATTTCTTGTTGGTAATAAATATGAATACTGCCGTATTCGTCGTTACAGTGACCAGATCTAATTTATTGCTGCCAAGTTGAATGTTTGTATACCACCTCCTCCCGCACGGGTTTTGGATTATCCACTGCATGGCACATCCCCCATTTAGACTACACCACTTGTATATCCGTTGTTGGCGTTGTCTTGGTCATTGGACTTCTTGTTGGTTGTTCCGTTCTCTTGTTTCGGCTAATTGGAAATCAAAGAAACACTGGAAGGAACCTATCGGGAAACCTGCCTGTGAAATGACAGGAACAGGAACATGGATGGTAGCTACTTGTCACTCTTGGAACGCCATTGGAGTCTTGCAACAGCCACGCTGACACGGGAACACGAGTCTTCTTTTGTGGAGGGAAAGAAGGAAGAGCTGATCGTGTAACCATGGCCGCTGAAAGTGCGCGTGAAAGTGAGAGCCGGTGTTTTATAGTGGGTGGGAAGACAAAGTCTCTTTCTTCGTTTTACCCCGCTATAACCCACACACATATCACATATTCCCTCTCTCTTTCTTTCTCTTTCTTTCTCTTTTCTTCTTCAACCAACAACAACAACAACACACTCTCCTCCCCCCGTCTTCCTTCCCTTTCTTCTTTCTCACCTTTGCTGTTTCAATGAATTACTCACAACCGAATCCTTCGCATGCGTCATCCGTTCCCAGTCAGTCATTACCTCCACAGGAATGGTATACCCAGACAGCTCTCAGTAACAATTATGAGGCACCATTGCAGGAGCCCGTTCCATTCGAGGGTAAGAAACATTCCGAGTTCGAAGCTTAATTTTTTATTTTCTTTGTTTTCGAGCTTGACGTTAATTGCTGTTTTTTCTGTCCCTCTTTTCAATTCTATTTTATCTTGACAAAAAAAAAAAAGAATTCCAATTCACGTTTGGCTTGGGGCCTGACTTTGCCATGCCCGTACCTCTCGATATGCCGCCCATGAGTGACACACCTTTACTTGACGATTCACAGTTCCAAAACTTTGCAGCTGCTGCAGAAGCAGCAGTACCAACGATACCTTCTTCTTCCTCCTCCAATATGCATCAACAACAACAGTTACAAATACCATCCCACCATCACCAACAACAACCACTACTACCACCTCACCATCACCACCATCCGCAACAACCAAAACAGCCATCATCGACCGTTTTAAACGAAGACGATCAAAGAGCATTTTCGCAGTTCCTGGATACCTTTTTCATGGACCAGGACATGCAGGTCGACCCACTGCCGAGTCACATGTCTTCGTTGTATGATGATCAATATCCTGCTCAAAACATGGAAGAACCACAACACCATCATCACCCCGCTCAGCAGCATCAGGACGAAGGCGAAGATGAAGAACGGCGTCGGACATCCATCTTACGGTCTTTGGATGAACAAAAGCGACACCGTCAACGGTTTCTGACCGTCAATAACAATACCATGGACCAAAACAGTCATCCTAATCATCATCATCATCATCATCATGCTGTGGAATCCAATAAGGGTGCAACTTCATCGTCATCATCCTCTTCTTGGACAACTACCCCATCGCCATCTGCGGCATTCCGTCATGATGCCGTTTATTTAAAAAAAAGTGAAACCATTTCGTTTCCGCGACAACAGCAACAACAACAGTCACCACCTCATGTACCCACTATACCAACACAGCAACCACAAGAACAATCCATGTCAACCTCCACAGCATCGTCATCAACACTGTATAAACGACCCAGTACCGATGATCATGATGAAATAGCAATGAACAAAATGGCAAGAAAACGAGCTGATGGAACTGGAGGAGGCGGAGGCGGAGGCCCCACACGTTCCAGAAGCAGACCGCAAAAAGAGTTATTGTCAGAAGCTGAGAAACGGGCCAACCACATTGCTTCTGAACAAAAGCGGAGGACGACGATTCGCACGGGCTTCAAGGATTTGACGGAGATTGTGCCAACGTTGAAAAACATTAATAACAGCAAAAGCACAGTACTCTTCAAAGCGGTGGATTATATTCGGTACCTTGAAAAGCGAACCAGATCACTTAAAGACAAAGTCGGTGCATTGGAGATGCGAGTACAGGTGGAAGGTCGAAAAGAAATCATTCTACAAGACCGTTCCACGTCGTCATCATCGTCTATGGTCGTCGATAGTGCTCCCGATGCTACTACAACGAGTACGAGTAGTACTAGTGGTAGCGGCAGTAATACCAATAACAGCAGTAATAGTCCGCTCAATCATCATCATCATCATCAGCAGCAGCAGCAGCAGCAACAACAACAACATACCAACAGCAGCAAGAGTCATAGCAAGGACGTAGCGGCATGCGCACAAGATGCTTTAGAAAAGCACAAGGAGCATTTGAAGAGTCTGATGCAATTTCAAGAACAACTGCATTTTCAGCAGAAATTGATGGCGCAGCATGAATTTGGTGGCTCACCTCCTCGACCCACCTCCAGAGCCTTCCGGCCCGTGCACGAGGAGAGCGATGCGCGCATGATGGGCTATTCCAATTCAACGACAAGTGCAGCAGCAGCAGCAGCAGCAGCACCTGCATCTTCTCGAACCGATACCACCACCACCACCACCACTGTTACTACTGCTACCACTTCAGCAACTTCAAAGGCCACGGTCTCTGCATGAAACTTGATTTACCCTCCCCTCCCCCCCTCTCTCTCTCCCCAAAGCTCAATCACATATATACACACACACACACACGTTCCCTCTCTTCTTTGCTTGTTTCTTCTCTTCTTCTTTTGTGTAAAATGTCTTTTCTATTACTCTTTCTTGTCTTGCTTGTACATTTTAAAAATACTACTTACATCGTCAATAACAACAGCAACTGTGGAATGGAAAGCGCGTGGAACGCCAAACAACACCGCCGCAACCACGTTTTGTTCCCTTTTATTACGTCGTTTAGACACTGCAATACTACTCCGTACGAACGTTCTAAAAAAAAAATTGTATATTAAACGACACAACAGCAACCTTGGCAAAGAGACTGGAATGCAGACAACATCTCAATCACCAGATACTCTCTTTCTTTCTGAGTGTCTCATATAAAAAAGAGAGAGAGGGCATATCCTCCTTTCTTCCTTTTCCTGTTTCACCGTATATAACTTTCCGTTACTTGCAAAGAAAAAGAAACGATGATGATCGCTGGAACTATCCTCAAATCCTTGGTTGTTGTGCTGATGTTTGTCTGCATGATCCATGCCGCTGGCACTGGTGCGAAGAACGACAAGGGCCTTCTCGACTGCTCCAGCAAGGAACAATTGAAGGCTGCAAGCAACATGTGCATGTCGCACAGCAAGCCTAGCAACCACATTGCCTGTGTCTGCCAAGAAAGCATGCCCGTCTGCCTTGCTGCTGATATGACTGGTGCCATCACGCCGTCCGTTTGCAGCGACAAGACCTATGAAGCCTGTGTCAGTGCTTGTGCCACTTCCGTCATTGCCGTCAAGTGTGAAGGCAACAAGGCCAGCAAGTGTGTTTCCGCGGATGCTAAGGCCAAGAAGCACCTTTTGAGCCAAATCTAAGTGAATGATCATATGTATCCCCTCCCCACCCCCACCCCTCTCAACCCCAAATTCTCACTCCCATCCTATTCAACACCCCGCTCCTCACAAAAAGGACAATCTCGTCGTTTAACTTATTTTTTGTTGTTGTTGTTGTTGTTGGTGAATATATACGGGTTACATCATATGTATGAGTTGTTTGGAATGTGTGGATCAGAACAGGGTGTATGGAGCGATAACAATGGCGATGATGGTACATAGTCTCTTTTATAATGGGTATAGTGGTTGTGTCTACGAATCGCAGTGGGATCATGACGAGCTGGTGGTAACAAAACTCGGTGATCGAGCGTACTTTTTCAATAGCTCTTTGCGTCGACTCAGCCATGTTTCTCGTTTCTTTTGTTGTACACTGCGGTCTTCCTCTTCTTCTTCTTCTTCTTCGTCGTCGTCGGTGTGTTGCTGACCATATTGATGCTGTGGCTGTTGTTGTTGCTGGTTTTGTATTGATAAGGAAGACGACGACGGAGAAGGTGGCGCTGGTCGGTTCCACTGATAAAACGTTGAGGTCCGTTTTAAATAGCGTGAGCGAAATGACGAGGATAGCAATGGAGAACGTTCATCTCCTTCTTCCAACAGGCGATCAGGGGTTTCTTGTTGCTGTTGGCGTCGGACACACTTGTTCCAGCAACAGCAGTACAGGATGAAAGACGTAGTGACGAGTGCACTGACACCGAGAACACTCAAGGCGAGAATCGTCATGGTGTTGTCCATGGAGGTGCTCCACATTATAAATAAATTGTGTTTGTAGTCTGAAGAAGAAAGAAAGAAAGGAAAAGAGTAAACAAAAGAATGCAAATAGCGATGCGTGTGACCCCACTCACTCACTCACTTTTACTTTTTTGCATAAGTGTGTGAGAGGGACTGACTTGTAGCGTGCTATAAGAGGGTGATGCCCGCTGGTTTAGGCAATGGTTGGGAGCGGTGTGTGTGTGAATGAGCTGCTGATTGCGCGTGCCAGATTGCTATATCCTTGACCAGACCAGCAACAACCGTCAGAGCAGTGTGTCACATGCCATGGTTTTTGGGCTCAGTGCTGCTAGTCTCTCTCATTTATCTTTTTCTTCTTCACTCGCTCTCGCTCTCACTCCCACTTTCTCTTTCTTTTACTCTCTCTCTCTCTCTCTCTCTCTCTCTCTTTCTCTCCTTCAGTGACACACCTACCTGCCAATATGAGTAGCATCATGGATACTGCAGTACGCAAGGCAACGCGTCTTGACTACCAGCCTCCGAAGCAAAAGCATTTGAACAGTAAGACAACCCTTTTCTCTCCTTTTCTTTCTTGTCAAGACATTCTCTTCCTATATATGCTGAATCATGATGATTTCTGCTTTGTGTCGTTAGCTTTAAACGCATTGACCTTTCAGTATCCAGCCAGCGTCGGTGACATCGTCGATTTGCTCGAACGACGACTGCGAGAGAACTCTTGGATTGTAAAATATCGAACCATCTAAATATGTGTTGTACGGCAAAAAGAAAAAGAAGAGATATACACTCACACACACGCTAAAATTAACCGCTTGAAAAATCTAGGTCACTTTTAAAGTGTTAATCATTCTGCATACACTGATGAGAGAAGGCAATGGCGACAAGGTCATTGCGTGCATTGACAGTCGACCATCTGCATTGGATACCACAAGAGTGCGAGAAAAGTCCTCTGGTAAAGCTATATGGAGAACAGAAAGGGGAGAGGGTGGGTGGGGGTGGTGGGGCGAGGAGAAAATACAAGGCAGACAAAAAATAGATTTTCATGCTAAAATTGCCCATGTGTATATTATATGCACGAAACTAGGAACACTGCAAATCCAAAACATTTACCTGTACTCACATTATCTTCAGCAGAAAGTACACGTTTTCCGGCAACTAGGGATGGATCACGTCAAATACACAATGGCGCACAAAACGGGCAAGTTGCGACACTTGTCTGTTGCCAACGGATTATTGAAGGAAACCACCGTCGTACAGAAATTGATCGGCGCCTTGTTGAAGTGCAGTGTAAGTTTTTTTTTTATTTTTTTACATCTAGATCGCTCTATTGGAACCAGTTCTCAGACTTTTTTTTTTGCAATACACAGTTTCAATTTGATGACGGCGATAATGGGATTGGACTCAATGCGTTCCGGCTACTTGTGGAGGATCTCTTTGTGTTGTTCCAGACCGTCAATGAAGCGATCGTCAACATTCTTGGTATGTGCAAAAAGAAAAAAAAAATTGTGAACAGAAAGAAAGGAGGTTGACCAAGTAAAGTTGCCTTTCTCTATGGATTTCAATAAAAACAGAGCATTATTTCGCCATGCCAAAGCCAGAAGCACGGCTGTCACTAGAAGTGTATAAAAGGTTTTCGAAACAGACCGAGCATGTTGTGGCCTATCTGAACCGTGCAAGGATTTTGGAGAACGAGCTGGGAATCACTATTCCGGAAGCACGCCACGCTCCACTGTCATTAGCCACCGCTCTAGCTGAATACCTTAATGATGCTGAATCTTCTACTTCATCTCCGAAACCGAAGCAGCAGCCCAAACAATCACGTAAGGCCCTCCCCTTTAACCCTTCCGTACGATCTCACAGTAGGAAAAAACAAAGTTATTGACAAAACATCTATACAGCATCTAATACTACGCCTCTTACAACCAATGCAGCATCACAGCAACAACAACAACAGCAACAGCCTAAAGAGTTGATTGATTTCTTTGCTAGTCTGGAAAATGAGCAAACTGCGGTGCTAGCAACGCAACCGACTGGTATGGCAGCAGCATATAATCCATTCCGGACTACACCAGCACCAGTAGTAGCCGCTACACAGCCATCACCTTCAGCATCTTTATCCACAGCCGCACATAACCCTTTTCGAAGCACTGTAACACCTCAACAAAGCATATCTACACCTACTTTCAATACCACATCCACTACTGCTACTACTATTACAACTCAACCTACTAATAATAATGCATCTTTCGCCGACCTATCATTCTTTACTCAACCTATCACTCATCAATCCCAACTACAAATACCACAATCACAGCAGCCAATGATGATGATGATGACGATGCCTAACACTCTAATGCAGCAACAACAACAACAACAACAACAACCTACTACTACTTCAAACAACAAATTCAACCCGTTCGCTAGCCCTAATCCTTCTACTCCTGCTGCAACCCCAACAACACCGTTTCAACAACCCATGATGACATCTTCGCTGTCTACGACGGCAATGGGAGGACCCGTAGGAGTCGCTATGAACAGTAATCCGTTCTTCAGCCATCAGCAACGACAGCAACAACCGCAACCTGCACAACAGCAAGCAATGTGGTTCTGAGATTCAAAAAAGAGGGAACTGGAGGGGGTGGTGTGGTAGCAAAAAGTAAAAAGTAAGAAAAAAAAAAAAGCACTCTTTATTTTTAGTCCACACACATAATAATAAAACCATGTTCCTGGTGAACGCAACTCGTCAATCGGTCGTAACGAATGCTCGTCGTACATATGCCACGTCTGCTAAGCCAAAGCGACGTGTTGGTGCTGTCAGCGGCGGGTAAACAACAAAAAAATAATTAAAATACTTGTAAATACCAACAATTAATGAGTAGTGACATTGGTAGTAAAATTATGATTGTGTATATGCAGTGTCCTCGGTTTTATTGCTGGCGTCGGTGCTGCATTGGCCGTTTCAGATAGTTTCCATTTCCAGGACGAATATGTAAAGTCGACGCGTCAATTAGCAGCATCGGTGGACGAGTTGCGCACTTCGACAGAAAAGGTAAATCACCTCGCAACTCGATATTTTCCCTTGTCAGGTCAAGGGGCAAAAAAAAACAAGCTAAATCAGTTCAACTAAACTTTGGAATTATAAGGTACGCGAATATGCCGATAGTGTCGAACGTGTTGATCGCGATTTCGCTCAAGTGAAAGCCCAGTCTGTCAGCGCAAAGGATCTGGAACAACTTAAGCGCGATATCTACAAATTACACGTACGTTTGTATACTAGCGAGCGTAAGAGTGGCGCGCGGCGTTGGTGTGCTTTATACGATCGTTGTAGGATGATTTATACTCAATGTTTGATCTATTTAAATAGGATACCATGAGCCATGACCATGTTGAGTTGAAAGCACGCGTTTGGAAGATGGGTAAATATCCATATACGGCGTAAGGAGAGAGGGGTTGAAAAAAGTCAAAGTGAGAATGGGAAGCTAACTACTTGCTTTATATACGAAACGTAGAGCACCGATCTTAGAAAAATGAATCTTTCGTTTGACAGTATAGTATAAAAAAGGCCTTGTTGGATTAGATATTGCTTTTGCCTTTCTTTGTAGTTTGCAATATATACATAACGATGTAAATCATGTACAAAACGACGAATCAGTGGAGCCCCATGTCTTATTTATGGTGATCATTTGTTGGCCTGGGTAACCTCTCCATTATTATCATCACTGTTATCAGGAGAAAAAAAAAAGTTGTATACATAGTATAGTAAAACCTGTTTCCATAAATCATACACGATCAAACATGGCACCCCATCGATCTTGGGATATCCTCGTTGCCCCGCTTTTTAAACCCAAGTCTTGTCCTCTAGTCACAATACCGTAGTTTCAGCAGGAGCTATCATCTTTGGTAGGGGTTGCTAGCAATGAAGTAGTGCAGGGTTTGCGATAGGCGCAGAGCACTTTTTATATGTCGATTATGAAATGTCCCTCAATTGGATAACCTTGGAAATTGTCGATCTGTGTACAGTAGATGAAAACAGGTCATCATCCAATGCTTTCCAGACACAAATAAAGAGTGCTACGTTTTGGCTCCTCCATGTGCTCCAGTGTATCGGTCTTGTTGTACATGTGCTAGGTAGGACGAGTGACAAGAATGTAAAACTACCTTGTCTTTCCTCTGTATCTTGACATGTCTTTGTTGTTGTTGTATTATGATAATGTTATTATGATTATGATGGATGCTGATGATTTAAAAATATAGGAGATAAGGAGTGGAGAGAATACTTTGATACATTCGGGAGCGAGAAGCACCGTTTACGCATAGGATGGAGAGAATGGTTTTGTTGTGTAAGGTGAGTGTTTAGAGGGAAGGGGAGGAGGGTAATCACATTAAAGCACAGGCGCATTCACCCACAGGCTCTGCGAATGGATCAGGACTTCGACTGCCCCAGACCGACGGCACCATCATGTCTGGATTCGTTTGACAATAATCGATCAGCCTAAATTCAATAACTTGGAGCAGGTGCTCCCGTGACGTTTAATATAAACATTCTCCATTGTTGTTGTTGCTGCTGCTGCTGCTGCTGCTGCATCGGTTGTTGTATTGTTCAAAAAGATTGAAAGAGAAAAACTTACGATCGACTGGCTTCAGAAACAGGAATACGTGGAATTTCAAGCTGTTCTTTCAACTTGTCGTTCAGCTCAAGGATCTTTCGGAGTTTGGCTTCGGATACTGTTTGTCGAACCATGGTTGCAGTTGTGTTATGTTTTGTTGTGCGTCACGGTTCGTGTATGGCGGTGTGAGAGTGGGTAAGCGTTGGCGTGCGTGTAAATACGGTGGTGGCAGGAAAGAAGAGAAGGACAGAAAGGCAGAGAGAGAGAGAGAGAGAGAGAGAGGGAGAAAGAGAGAAGGAAAAAAAGGAAAAGGAAGCAAAAAAAAAAAAAAAAAAAGAAGGAGTAAGGAGCTTGAACGATGATGGAAGGGGGGTAAAGGACTGGTTAATGAGGGGAGTATGGGGTCCACTTGGCATGTTAATGAAAAAAAAAAAAAAAAAACATAGCTCATCCTAAATGGCTGTCGTGCAACCACCGCCCTTTTTATGTCGTTCTCACTCTCTCCAAGTGCTACTACTACTTATTTACATCACTAGAGCATTATCTACTATAGTTGTCCCTCTACTGCCTGTTGGCCTATTGTGGCTGTTGACCAGCTCGGTGGTGGATGAATTGATGCAGTTTCCTTGCTGGCTCTTCGCCAATCAGCTTCTTCAGATCCTCCACAGAAAGCCTAAACAGCTGCTGTAAGTTTTCGACAGCGTTCATCAAGATCTTGTAGTTCTTGGACGTTACACCAGGCAGACTGCGCAGTATATCCTGCATACATATATTTAATTTACATCGAGTTCTTTGGTGTGTGTGTGTGTGTGTGACCTAAGAATCCTTGCATTCTCTTACCTGGGGTGTCATGTTGTAGGCACTGTTCACATCGTCGGTGCTCTCTGCCCCGACCAAAACTGCCTTTTCTACTTCGGGTTCCTCTTCACTTTTCTATCATAAAGCTTAGTGCATTGCACTCTCCCTCTCCCTCTCTCTCTCTCTCTCTCTCTCTCTCTCTCTCTTACCTCCACTACTCTATAAGAATATATATACTCACTTTGAGCTCATCAAACACAGCGGCTGTTTCATGTGGACTTGAAGACCAGATGACCTTCACTTTGGGAAACGTCAATGTCAACAAGACCAGCTTGGATGACAAGTCGGTGATTGATACGCTGGACTTCATTTCCGACAAGCTTTGTAAGGAAAAGGACTTGTTCTCGTCAAACTCGATCAATACGATGGGCGTTTCATAGTGAAGACACATGTTTTCGCATTGAGTATATCTATTCGCCCCATTTTCAGTTTAAACGGGAGGCCCTTCTTTGTTTTACCGTCCCCTTTCATCCCTCGTACACACCCTTCCCTTCATACGTATTACATATGACTAGTCTAGTGTTACGTGTATGGGATCATGATGTTGCACTTTGACACTTACAGTCTGCCTGAGTTGAGCGAGGAAATAAGATCTGGGATTGACTTGCGTTCCACACACATGGTAGGGCTTAGAATGTAATCACCCACTTGCAGGGTGCATGGTATAATTTTCAGTCCTTCAGCATAAAGTATAGGAGGCAAGGAGCTTCGAAACTCACGCATGTCCACAATAACCTACATCCATCATTGTGTTATATTACTGCTCTCGTAATTTCTCAAGAGAAAAGGGGTGACAAGTGCAGGGCGGAAAAACATGAGCTCTTTCCTCTGTTTTTATTTTAAAAGGAGGGTGAACGAGCAAGAGGAAGAGACTTACCACAGGAGGTCCTTTGGTGCGAAGCTGACCTCCAGCAACACGCGTGCTAACCGCACGCGCAAAAGCGTCTTGCTGAGGTGTTCCCCTTTGTGGCATAGGGATGGCCATGATCTATATATGTGTTTTTGTACGTTAGGCGCAAGTTTCTAGCTCACACGTATCTTTGTCAATAAGGGAGAATATAAGGTTAGAAGGACACTTGCAGACTTTTCGCGAATAAGCCGTTCAAATGCTTCCTTTTCTTTACGGATCATGCTCAAATAATTTTGCTCTTCGACAGAATTTTCGTAGATCATGAAATAGACTCGAACATCAAGTTCCGGATGCATTGCTCGATAAACCTACAGTTACGTACATGTTCCCATGTAAGTTCAGCAAGGAATACGACAGAGAGAGAAAAGAAAGGTTTACCTCGACACGACGCACAAAAGTGGGATTCGGATCATACATTATGATAAACCTTGGCTGCAAGTCCTCCAAAAGGTCCTCGTCTACATCATTGTCGTAAGTTTGTATAGATATAATGGATCCAGGAGTGACTTCCTGAAACTCTGGCAAAATGTCATCTTCTCCCATGGTCACTTTTTCCATTGCCTCGCTCTCCGTTTTTTCTTGTGGTCCTGGATCATTCAATCTGGACTGTTCAATCAATATCTGTTTTGTTTCGGCAACCATTTTAGCTGGACACCAACCCCTGCGCCCGAAAAACGGGATACTCACAAGTCCACTGTCTCCTGTACTATGTTTGTCTGTAATGCTTCCACGATAGAGCGTGATCGAGAAGACGGACTCGACGCTGCAGCTGCAGATCCACCACGAACGCGTCGACGTTTGTTTGCTGGTGCTGACCCACGTTGTACAGGCTGCGACGTTCTGTTTGAGGATGGACCAGATGATGACAGTGATTGTGTATTTGTTGCGGAGGTTCCACTCGTTGTTGTTGTGGTGGTGGATGCTGATGAATCTTCTTGTTGGATCTGGTACATACTTTTTTGCAAGCTGAAGAACCACTGGATCAATCGACTCAATATGGGCATTGGCTCATCACCCTCTGTCGGTTTTTTCATTCCACTAATATATTGTCGTAGTTGTGAGCATGTTCTCGTCCCGTTCACCATAATCAATACAGGTGCATCTTCTAAGTATCATAACATATTCAGTAAAGTAATTTTATTACTGACAATGCCTGTCCCTCTTCTTTCACTTGTATGTTTTTTCAAGACTTACTTTGAGGCATATCCTGCTCTATCTCTTGTAAAATGTCATGCAGCAAATTCCATTTTGGTAATTCTTCAGGCACAAGTCGTATCTGTGCACTTCCATCGGATACGATGGGCCCTTCAGCGGTAGCATATTCTGTATCATTCTTCTTTAAATAGACACGCTTTCGAGCAGTCTACATCAGAAGAAGATATGATGCATGCTTAGTCACTTTTTCCTTTTTGGCCACCACCTAATAGATAGAAAGCCTTACACTGATAGCCTTATCCGCAGCGTCTAAAAATAGCCATTGCGATTGTGATTGTCGAGTGGGTGCACCGTCTTTAGCACTGTTACTTGTAATCACCACTTGTAATTGATAAAAAAACGATACCGGATCGTATGCAGTCAGGTAACTGATTCAAAAGATAAAGGTCATTGGAATCTGCACAAGATAACAATTATAGACCCTCGCTCGCTCAATCACTTACGATAGCAGCCTTCGAAGCGTATTTAAATCCCCCACTAGCTGTTTGGTAGCTGGACTTATCCGGTGCCAAATTGGATCCAATTGTCGTCGAATAATCATGTCAAATGATCTGAAAAAGGAGTTTTCGATAGTAAATTCTTGAACATCAACCTAGAATTTTGATCGATTTTAGTCTTCTACGAACTATACGTCCATATTCCTTTTCTTCCCTCCATCCTTGTATTGGTAATTACCATGGTATTTTGCCGTCGCACTTCAGACAAGGTGGCCTCCATACATTCAACCAATGCCTTTTGGATTGTATCCATCTTGTCTGTCATGGGCTGACGTAGTTCTACAACATCCACGCTTGCTTGTGCCAAATTATCTGATACAAGTACCTGGAATCTATATATATATATATATATGTGTGTGTGTGTGTGATTTAATCATTTTGATCCAAAGCACCATTTCCTCCCTTCTCCCAAGGCTTACCGCGGCCACAGGTGTACTTTACGCAGTTGAAGTGTCTTTAGTGTGTTTTCTAGCGGTGCGAATCCAGTTGTGAATTGTTCCGGCTGATCAGAAAACGCCTTGATAAACCCTTGGTCGTTTTTCTTTCGGTAGATCCGTAATATTAGTTCTTCCATCGAATTTGGCCGCACACTATGTATACGTATCCCAAATAGATCAATAAAACCATAAAGTTGTGCGGAAATTAAGTGGATCCAGCTCGCCTAAACCTTCTCTTTATAAAAAAAAAACTTACCGGTGAGCATTATACATAACAATACCAGAGATCATAGCTGTAGCTACACGGTCCAGTAACAGATCCACTGCCAAAATTCGCGAAGTTACAGAAAATACACCGCCTTTGCGATACATGGCGCTCCTATTTAATTGCGTTAAAAGCTACATAACATACGTAGCAATGCAGTTATAGATTATATTACCTGCTTTCCGACGTAGTTTCATTATCCACAATTTGCAATCGATCGCTTGGTGGTAAGCCCATCGCTGCTTGTTTCTCAACGATTGCTGCGTCTTGTGCTTGACTGGTGTTTAAGACCAATACAAAGTGATTGCCCTTGGTGTGTAATTCAATAAATGAGGTGAGGACCTTGAACAGACCCAAACCAGGCGACATTATCAGTAATGCATCTTCGTCAACAAGATCGGCAAGAATCTGTTTGTGAAATTCAAGCATTGGAAGTGTCATGGTCTATATATATCAAGTTGCTGGACGTGTAATGACTGCAAAAGCACGAGAAGTAAAGGTTATATATGCAAAGAATCGCGAAAATAAGGGTGCGTGCTGCGCGAAATTTTATTGAAGATAAATTTATGCTTATTCTTGCGTTTCTACAACCTCCTCTTCCTCTTCGGGTTGTACTACATCCTCCGAATCAGCTTCAGCATCCACAGTTTCTTCTTCTCCTTCGTTTTCTTCGGCCGCATCGCCTTCGGCCTCCAGTATTTCATCCGAGGATCCTGAAGCGTCGTTGGTATCTCCTTCTTCGGATTGTTGTGCTTCTTCAACTTGCTCTTCTTCTTGTTGATTATCTGCTGGTGCTGCCGCCATTTGTATTACTTCTTCTTCTTCATCATCTTCTTCATTACTAGCTCCTTCATCATTCTGTTCCTCCCCTCCAACAATGAGCGCTTCAGTCTCCATGGTATTCACTGTTCCACCGATCGAATTCAACTCGATGCCCATTTCTGTTGCTTCAGTGTCTTCAGGCACTGCGTCTCCATCTGCATAGAGGCCTTCTGCATTTTTAGGGAACGCAATATCCGGTTCGGGCTGATCTGGACTAGCATGCTTGAATTGTTCGAGTTGAGCATCGGACAAGTGCAAGATAGGTAACGGTTGAGCTACATCACTGCCGGCAGCCATAGGCGCTATTACATCCAAAGAGTACATTTTTAAAAAAAAAATTGATTTCGAAAAAAGGTGGGTGTGCATTTATGCAAATCATTGCTTACCTGCGTCAGCCATGTGGTAAGCCAAAGTAGAGAGCACAGCACTAAGCAAAAACTTGGAATGAACCATTATTGTAATTTCTTGCTTTGCTCGTAAATACAATGAAAGGTAACGTTAACGACAACGGACGAAGTGTCATGATGAAAGTTGCCCTAATTTATAGGCTCGGCATTGAAATTTCATCCGCCGAGGAACATAAAATGAACTTGACAACAAGTAGATTTGGTATACGTACTCATTACGCAAAAGCTGTCGAAAACATTTGCGAAAGAGTTTTTGATGAATTTTACGATGGTCAAATAACGATTGTTTATACCGTTCCCTATCTTTTTTTCAACCTTCATTCGATTACGGCAAAAATCTTCATAGTAAGAAATTTGTTGATATATATATTTGCATGTAATGGCACATATTAAAAAGTTCAATTTACTCGCACACGCATGTTTTTTATTTGTTTGTCTATTGGCAATGTAAAAGAATACTTGCAAATATTAGTACAGTATTGATGAGCCATTGACATGACCAAAGAGGGCTACATACTAACGATCACAAATACAAACTGAACGTTGATGAAATAGTTGTCAAGTCCAGAAGACGATAGGTTAAACGAGAGAAGGGAATGATACACAATATTTTCCAGACAACAGACCCAGACCCCACAAGATCCTGGTATTTCATCATGTGCGATGAAAACAAAATAGTAAGCTAACTATCATATTCAGGATGACCACACTTGAAAGTATTCTGTCCACAGACTCCCCAACATAAGCTTGTTGATAAAAACATTCGAGCAAGAATATTTTACATTGGTTCGAGCGAGTTGCCATCTGCTGTTGTTATAACTGTTATATCATAACTGAAACGCTGGATGCATTTTATTTGTCTGTTCCGTCCACCCTGGCATTACACCTCTGTATTAATCATACTGACACGCCTCAGAAAAAGAGCAAGATCAATGTCGATTACATCCCCATCAACGCACTCATGGGCTACGTCGAGATATATACCTAGAAAGCTTATTATAGCAGGGCTTCTTCAGAAGTCTGATTATCTTTACTGTATAATAAAGAGAGTCATGGCAATGTATTGTATTCCGCTAGGAAGTTATCAATATACATAGAGCGTTACAAATGAAAGTCTTAGAAGATCTCCTTCTCTTGTCGCGTGTGTTAGTTGTCACTGCACCATTTTAATATCCTTTTATTCTTTTAAACTATTCTTTTTTGTCCCTATATTTCTTGCTCTTCTTCATTCTTCTTGTTACGACTATCTTCCTCTTTTCTTCTCTCAGACTGCGCCATTATCTTCTATCATCAGTTGGCTTGCTCTCGTCTTCTCCTCTAACCTCTCTTTTTTAAATCTATGATAGTTGCGTCTTAAAGTGGTCTCCCTCTTTATACAGTCGTTGCGTTTATTAAGATTTTGGTTGCCACCTAGTTTGGCGGATGGCCGGGCGGCTCATTAATGTAATGGTATCGCACTTGGTTTTAGTAGCTTTGTTGTCTGTCATTGTTATTCCTGCTTGTGGTAGACAACGTTTGATAGAATCACCGCGATGTCTTACTTCAGTGCAACGTCGCGCACCCCGTCTGCTACTTTTATTTGGGATAAGCATGGTGGTGACTTCTTTCAGACAGGATGCATCTTTATATTCACAGTCGCGTTTGCGTTTTTCGGGGTCATATCTTATCTTAATTGGTAAGAGGATAATATAGGCAACTTTTCTGACGATGTTATAGCTGTACTTGTTTTCAAAGTTAATTTCATCATTTGACGATAGCCATAGAGGGTCGCTTTGGCTACTGACATTGTGTACATGCGCTAGCTACGCGTTATGGTATGTCGTGCTATCAGGAAGCCATCTACAAGCTGTGCACTGAAGTACATACCATACTATATAAAGTAGATAAACGTGCTTTTAGAGATTCAGTGCCGATATTTAATTTCATGCACATAATGTTGACGTGGCTTTTCAATTGGCGCATTTTTTTCTTCTAAAGCTACTGATCATGTCAACCAAACCCGATGACAAGGCGCAGATTGCCGAAAAGCGCGCACGCGAAGACTCTTACGATACAAATGTTGCAAAAAAGCAAAAATCAACTGGCACCATTCCCATTAGCCGCGGTCGATTCAAGCAGCGGTTTTTAGCAAAGCATTCCAGCTTGTTGAAACGAAGCGACAGTGCTAGTGGCATCATGGTATCCTGTACAGTCGGTTCAGAAACACGTGCACTCGTATGTTGGCGTTTATCCTTCTAGCTGCTCGTAATCATTGCAAAGAAAGACTTACAATATGTTTTTTAGGGTCAAGTGAAAAACTTTCTAGATGCCACCGTACACACTCTTTTCCCTGAACACGAATTGACTTGGGAACGATTCGAGGGAGACCTCGATGTACCCGAACTCGTCAAGAACAGCGGGGACGGAAAAGAAGAAGCAGAGGAGAAGGATGACAACAATGAGAAAACCAACGAAGCAAATGGAAAGGAAGAGCCAGACGCGGAACCTAGTAGCAAAAAAGACAAGCGGTTCCAGGGGGTGGATAGTGCATGTTCCGGCCTGCTCTTTTTCCGATTCCGTGTCAATGTGAAGCCCACAGACTTTATGTCCAAACTGATTGAGCAAAAGGACCTGATCGATGCCAACAAAATCAAATATTGTTCGGTAAGAATATCAGTGTTATATGTTTGTACAGTGAGGTATGCAGAAGAAGAAAACTTACACGCACTTTAGAGATTTGTTCCTATCGATTATATTTGCCCGGCTACAACGGATCGTATGACGAAATGTTTTGAACGGTTACGAGAGCAAGAGCTGGATCCCATCAAGACTGATACCAAGGTTGCAATTGTGACAGAGATACGAAACAACATTTCGCTGAAAAAGCCTGACATCATACAGCTGATTGCACCGATGATTCCAAAAGAGCATTTTACGTAAGCATGCATACATTGACAATGTAGATATTGCTGTGGTTGCAGGATGTGTATAGCTAACCACCCACCCTCGAAAACTATGAACTATATTAGGGTCGATCTCACCAAACCAGACATAGTAATCTTCTGCACCGTATTCAAAAGTGTATGTGGTATGAGTGTGCTTCGTGATTATTATCCAAGAAAAAAGTACAACTTGATCGCTTTGCTCGAAGACAAGTAATTTTGTATGATAAGTCATTATGATTAAGATATATAGAGGATAGAGAGAGAAAGAGAGTAAGGATGAAAAGGGGTGAAAAGAAAAGGTATTCATACACTAGTACGTACACAAAATTAATAATAATAATAAAAAAAGAGGGAAACAATATAGCTGTGATGGTAAAAGCATATCCGGCAGCTTATAATAAGGAGGAAAGGAATGACTTTTACATTCGAAAGCCCGGTAAACTTGGTTAAGAAGAAAGAAAAGAAGGTAGTAAAGGTAGAGAAATCAATTCAAATCAAAAACTACAAAGAACAGATGTCAGTTCAAAATGCTAACAAGCACAAATTAATGAACAAGAGATGTATACCTTATATCTTGAAAGGCCACAGCAAACTACCTAAACCGCCGCTGCTGTCATCAGATGATGGAGAAGACTCGGCGGTAGTAGCATCGCTTGATGACGAAGAGTCATCACTGCTGCTGCTGCTGTCATCGCTTGATGAGGAGGAGTCATCACTGCTGCTGCTATCATCGCTGCTGCTACTGTTGGTGCTATCATTACTGCTGTCATCACTGCTGCTTGTGGATGGTTCTGGCGCGGTCGTTGCTTGAGCTTCCTCGGAAGAGCTGTCGTCGGCTGAGGCAGCAGGGCTTGAAGCGGCTGAAGGGGCAGCAGAAGACGAAGGAGCCGCGATACCAAGACTACTGAGTACGGAGTCGGGGAGCTGTGACATGACGGTGTCGGTAGCATTTCCTGTGGCTCCTCTAGACAACCCTAAGAAATCCGCGTTGATTGTGCACGGCACCTGGTTCTGGTAGTAATACAACTCGCCGGCGAAACCATCGGCTCCGCCCACCATGATGGTGACGTTCTGGGCGATATCAATCTTGACGTCAGGAGCGAGCAAAAGGTTCACAAGTTGCAAAAGATCAGCCATGACAGTAACAGGCCAGTTAGGCGATTGAGCTGATTCCTTGGCGCCAACGGTCATTGGCGATTCCAAAACGTAATCGATTTTGCCAACTTGGAAGTACTCGTCGTTATTTTCAGTGTGAATATCAGCAACAACCTTGAGTAAGGTGAAAGGCGTATCCAATGGGTTGTACAAAGTGACTTGAGTCTCAGCCTTTTGTTCGAGAACCGCTTCCAAACCGGCGTTGACAACGGCGTCGACAACAAGCTTGTCGGTGATACCGGTCATGCTAGTCGCAAGGTTGACAGTGGACAAGCCATCCTTGAGCGATTCAATATCGGTTGAACCGTCAAAGCCTCTGACGGTCAATGGTACAGTAGCAGCAGTCATGTAGTTGCTCAAAAGCTGGCTGAGTGCCTGTAAGTTGGTGCTGAACATGTGCATCTCGGCCTCCAAGGTGTTGTTGCCAGGTTTGATCGTAACGTCCTTGAGAGAGACATCACCAACTTGGGCATCGAACTCGTTCATAAAGACATTGAGCTTCATGTTGCCGAGGGTGATAGTAATCTGCGACGGGTTGCTCATAGAAATGGTCAAAGAAACAATGATGTATTCACTGGTGGCACCGGTAACTGCCAAGCTCAAAATGTCGGCCTTGCCGTTGAAATTGTTGAAGCCTTAATAATAAAAAACAAATACACCAATTTAAATAAACATTAAACAAACATTGATGCAACATGAAATAATATAGAGAAAACTCTTACCGGCCAAGCTTGTATCGACGTCAAAGTTGATGTTTTCAAGCTTGAGGCTACCAATGGCGGTGGACGTAACAGCGTTGCTGCTACCCGACAATTCAAATGTGACGTTGGATTGCGAAGTCAATAGCATGACGAAAGCGTCGAACAGGCTGTGCTGATCGTCATAGACAGCGAATGGAACATTTGAGAATTGCGTCGTGACCAACCCGGATTCGCTTGTCGAAGCCTCTTCATCGGGAATCGCGAGCTCGGCAATGCCAGTGCCTTCATAACCAGCAATGACATCCATGTTGAGTTGGGTGACACCGAGAGGGAAACCGAATGGATTCTTGAGCTGAGCTTCGACCTGGGTGGAACCAGCAATGGGTGCATAAGCGCCCTTGGTGAAGTCCATCTGCATGTTTCTCATGGTGATGCTTGGAATCAACTCGGGGGCCGTGTCAGGACCAGGCATGATCACATCCTCGATCTTGATCGTCTTGAAACCAGCGGTCAGCCACCCGACTTCGCCGTTTGGACCAGAACCGGAAACACCGGTAACATCAATTAAAGTATCCTTGGCGGCAAGGTAGTTCTTGAACACCTCGGTGACGGCATCCAAGCCCTCTTGTGTATCTTGAGGAATCAGGCGACCCTTCATCTTGATGTTGGAAGTAGCCTTGGGAGCAAAGTTGGCTGCACCATCTGAAGCCAATGGACCAAGAAGGATATCCTTGTAGATGGCATTGAAGCTGGCACTCGACAAGCTGAAACCGACTTGACTTGGGTTGCTGATCGAAGTATCGGCATTCAGTGTGATACCACCGGCGGGATCGTTTGAGGGCAAGTCGAACGAATTGATAACTACAGCATCCTTGAAGCCGTTGGCGCCAAGCAGTGTCACATATTTGTCCATGGTGATACCAGTAAATTGGAAGCCAAGAGCAGTAACTGCGACAGCGCCAGCTTGAATGTTCCATTGGAAATCAGCGTTGTTGATCATGAAGCTGGCAAAGCTACCCATAGTGTCTTGATTTGACACGGTGAAATCACCAGAGACGTCAAACGATGCACCAACATCTGCCTTGGATTGAATCGTGGGCATGTTGACCTTGCCAAGTTCCGCGCCTTGCCAGTAGACAACGAGCGGTTCAGGGAAGGCAATCTCAGCATCCATTGGGCCAGCATTGCTGATACTACCCACCATCTGGACCTTAAAGCTTGAATCAGTGGGCGACGACAGGATGATGGTCTCGAAAGCAAGGTCGGCACCGTCGACGATTTGCTGCACGATAGGTTGACCAACGATCGGGATCAAAAGAGTGACATCAGGACCTGTTTGGACGCTAACGCCGTCTTGCGAGAAAGCCAAGTCATTCTCGTATTCACCGATGGTCAATGTCGACGACAGCTGGAGATCGGCCTTGAGAACCTGCATAGCATCCATGACAAATTGTGAAATGTTGAAGCCTTGGAACAAGTTCGAGTTGGGAGAAACATCCTCTTGACCAGCAATCGAAAAACCGCCCATGCCCAGCATAGCATCCAGTGCGCGAGTATCCATGCTGGCATCAACAGCCAAGGTGCGGAGCAACAAGGCGACAGCAGCAGGCTCAATATTCATGGTCATCTGAAGCGGGTTGGACTCGGCTGTGGTATGGCCTCCCACGACGAAAGGCTGGCCGCTGATGTCCTGATTGATGTTACCGACGGGCATGCCCTTGTATGTAACGGACGAGAGAACCTTGGTGATGGTCAATCCAGCCGTGAAGGGGTTGGCGAGAGATACTTGGACACCGACGATACCAGTCGTGGGCGAATCCTCGTTGACAGTCAACTTGGAGCCTTGCACCAACTTGGAAGTTAAACCAGGCAAACTGGTGGTGATGGTAATTGCACCCAAGGCACCGGCAAGCGAATCGATCGGGGTTGAGCCGTCGAAACCGGAAATGGCAACGTCATTGTTCTGTCCCATGACAAAGGTGCTCAATAGGTTTTGGCCAACGTTCGAACTCTTGGGATCAAAGGTCGAGCTGGCAGTGACGTCGTTCGCACCACGGTTCAACTTCAAGTTGCTGAGCTGGACGTTGCCGAGCTGTTCGCTGCTGGCCAAGAAAGCAAAGTTGACATCGCCAGTAGCAATGCTAAAGTCGGATGGGTTGTTCATGGAAACATTGATGGACAACAACAAATTCTCGGGTGTACCGCCAGTGACATCGACACCATTGATGGTGGTTGCTGTGGCGTTGAGGAACTGCAAGCCGCGGAGAGCAGTGGGAACCTCGAAGGAAATGCCCGACAAGGTAATGTTGCCAATAGGAGTCGACGTCTTGGTGCTGGCATTACCGCCAACCTGGAAAGAATAAAGGTCCGACGCAGTCAACTGGTATGTGAAGTCATTGAACTGCTGTTCCTTGCCCGAGATGCCTTGAATAGTGACGTTGTTCATTGCGAACTGCAGCTTGCCAGCATCTTGGTCGCTTTGTGAAGGGACATATGGAACCGAGAGGGTCGCAAAGTCGCCAGTGTCGTTGGTACCCATCTTGAGCTCTTGCGAGACTTCAGTGATGCTCAACGAGAAGCCAAATGGAATCGAAAAGTCGGCAACGACGGCTGGTGCAGAGGTGACAGGTGCATAGGGTGCGTTTGAGTTAAATTCCAGATCGAGGTAGCCCATGCTAACGCCTTTGATGATGCTCAGCGGTTGCTCGACACCCAAATCAACGTTGAGCTGGACGGACTGGAAACCTTCAGAGAGCCAACCGATCGCGTTCGTGCCATCGGGAGCAGCAGAGACGCCAGTGGCAGTGGTTTGCGACATTATACCGGCGATGTAGTTGGAGAACAAAACGCCAACCTTCTCCAAGTCGGCGGCCTCGGTTTGTGGCTGGAGGACACCGCTAAGCACCAAATCGTTCGGGCCTTGCTTCAAAGTAACACCTTCGGTGGTGACTTGACCGAGATTGACACCGTCGTAACCAATCTGCAAGGCAATCGTACCCAGCTGGACACCAATAGGTGATGGACTGTTCAATTGTGTGCCTAGAGAGACCTGGATACCGCCTTCAGGTGCATCGCCGGGAAGCTCGAACGAAGTGATCTTGACTTCAGGGAAGCCATTCATACCTAAAAAGGTAAAAATTGAAGGGGCTGCGGTAAGTCTCGTGAACAGTTATTGTTTACATTAGATGTCAAATTTTCTATTTCGGAAAGTCAAAGTAGCTCCAAATTAAGCATCAGCAAACAGAAGGGGTCCCGAGAAGTCGGGCCTACTGCTGCTGCTACTGCTGCTTTTGTTGGTAAGGACCGATGTTGTCTTTTTCAAACTTGCCTTGGAGATAAATTTCTTTATCCAGGTCTACAGTTGCAGTTCTGTTATAATTGTTAGCATTTCTTGCCTCTAATTTATGTTCAAAGTGGTATTAGTAAACGAATAAGTTAATCTAAAATACACACCTGCTTAATGCGGTGATATCGAGTTTGCCTTTCATTCGCCAGATGAACGTTTCTTTTGCAAGCATCTCCTTGGCGAATAGGGAAAAGTAGTCCGTATCTTCGATCAAGAACGGAGTAGTTGCCTCGAGCGTACCACTGCCGCCGGAGACGTGTGTGTCAGGTAAGGTGATTGTGCCCAGCAGGGTATCGTTGTAGTAAACATTCATAGGGTTGTGGAATGAGATGTCCGCTGAGAACGGGCCGGTGTGCGACAGTTTGCTGGTCATCTTCATATAGAATGTGCTGTTCATGTCATACGTCTGTTCCTGGCGGCGTGCTAGGTTGTCGTCTGGCGTGAAAGAAATTTCTGCTTCTGGGACTTCTATGCCAGCCTTGTTCATGATCGACTGAGCAATCATTGGGAAGAATACAAAGACGATCAGCAGGACAACTACTACGACGATGATAACGGTGATAATGGAGCAGATGATCCAGTATTTCTTTTGCTTGTAGAATCGTCGTCGTGGTGGTGGTGGCGGCTTCTCCGAGTATTCTTCCATGATGCCTTCGTCGACGCTGCGATTGCTGCCCTGGGTGCTGCGGTCGAGGTACTGAGTGTCGTCAGCAGCAGTGGTGGCAAGCGGCATGCGACCATCCTGATAGTCTGTCGCGTGTGTTGCCATATGTTGTTGTTATTCTGTTGCTGTTGATATGTTGCTTAGTTATCGATGATGTTGTATCGAAGTTGGGAGAGGTTGAAAAAGAATGGAGAAATCAGTATCGGTTTTTCGTGGGAATCGAAAAGGAAAGAAGGGAGAAAAGTGGAAAAAAAACGTTAAAAGGTGATGGATATATAATTTATTTGTCTTTTGCGTGAACGGCCTATAAATGGCACTGGTCGTCATACAAAAAGAAGTGATTCCCAGAGATACACTAAAAGAAAAAAGAAGGAAGCAAGAAAAAGAGATGTTCTTTTGAAAAGCGTCCACGAAGCTTTATAATGCAGTTCCGCTTAATGAATCTTGTTCAACCTCCCGCCAGTTACCCCGAAAAGCGCACGACTTGTAGACGGTGCACAAGGTTGATTTTTCGTTCCAAAGCATCCTTTTCGTGGTCCAAGCAGAACCTCCATGTGAATTACCCATGAAAGGTGCTCGAGAAAAAAATTATTTTTGATCTCGTTTGCTGTAATAAGCAAGAAATGCTGCCATGCCGCTTATGATATCCGTCTTTTACAGCTCTCGCTGTACATACTGCGTTAATTAGCGTCCAGAACTGAAAGAGAAACCTTTTCAATGACATTTTGCTAAAAAAGCAATATTTACTATTTCTTTTTTCGCTGTCAACTCTGCAAGTACTACGATGAAGGCAGCGAATTCATAGCCTGACTTGTTTACAAAAAGTTTTATTACACACGCGCGCACTCAGCAATGATGGCAAAGAAGGATTTGAAAAAATATTTGGTGATTCAAAACGTTGTCACACAAAACGGTATCTGGAGGACACCATTAGGTGTACAATGCAAAACTTAGCTCTATTGTTGCACACTCTTTGTTTCCACCACTGAACAGCAGCAACAAACAAGATAGCAGGGGTACAGTATATAGACAGCGGCTCTCACAAAGAATACTACAAGTCCCTGCATAAATTACACTGGCGTTTTGATCGAATGCTTGCTTGCATGCATATATTGATCTGTCTGCAACCGAGCAAGAATTTATTAAAAAAGATCGGCGTTCCTCTTCTCCCTGCCCTGCGTACTTGTATTCATTTAGAAACACACAAAAGCTGCACATATAGCTCGTTTTTGGGGAGTGCGAAGGACTTATGATCGAAAAAGTGGTTGTAACCTTTTTTTAGCATCAAATCTAACCGAGGTTTACCGTACAACCACCACTGTTCAATAAGGGCTTTTGATCCAAGAATCAATACTGTCCCCCCCAAATAATAAAGCGGCGCCCGAATGTTGCATATGGTGCACATAGCAGGGTAGCTGGCGAGCGACTTGACAACGACCGCACCATCACGAACTTCTATAAACTTCTTGGGTATCAGGCGTGGCACTGCCAACGTTATGCTTGCTTCGGATTCCATATGAAAGCTGACATGTGGAATTCTTTGACTTATTAAGCATATATATTGGCAATGTTTCCCATGAACTCAGTGTTAACAAACGGGGCCAGGTAAGAAATTTGACTGATGACGTACAATTCGAGCATAGTTCAAACGTAGCATGTAGTAGCGGTGAGTTGAAAGCTGTAGTGGTAGTTTTATGCCGAGATTATGATGATAATATCGGTGCCGGTTCGTAAATAGCTTTTTTCACTGGTTCTGCCACTCCGTTCATATGCTGACGCGTCTGCGCTACTGTGGAGTACGGTTCTTTTCTTACGTCTCTTTTCCGGCTGATGAAACGCGTTTTCAGATATTCGGCCCTGAGAAAAAAGTATGCGCAGTGGTAAGTCTGGACAAAACACTCGTTCGATAACTTCCACCACCCCCAAAAACTTAATACAAATACAGGTATTTCGTATGATGACATTTGCAATCGATCCAATTTGGTATAATAGCCGTGCGCATACGCCATTGAAGCGTAATTTTTTATGAGCCACGCATGATACATTCTGCTGAAGAGCCATTGTTTTTTTGCTTGCGCTTTTTCGTTCTTTCTTCTTGATTAATGCGATGCGGAGGAGAAGATTACAATGAACAAATCACTATCATTGGCCACTAATGCACACTGACTCGCCTGATCATCGTTACCATTGACTAAACGGCCTCTTTGCCTACTACATCTTGTTTAGATATCACTTTCTTTGCTGTTAAAGTAATTCACGTTGTGTTATTGGATGTCTCTTATGATGTGTGAAATTCAACTGTGCTGTGTGGGCTGTGTATTGTGCGCGGCCAGAAAGATTTATAGAAATTCCATCAGACGTCTTGTTAGCAACTGATGCATGGGGGAGATGTTCTACGGTGTAGAGATAAAGGCAATTGTCAAGATGTTTGATTACCCACTTTGGTAAGGGCAGCATGAGGTGTTTTATGGCCGTTTTATCACGATGGCTATCTTGTGTTGCCATCTGAGCTCTACGTAAACGTAAATGCGCATTGAGACTCAATGCTCTTCTTTTTTTTTTACCCCGCGCATTGCCCGGAGCGCAGAGGCCACATTGATGGAATATGTGTGCCAAGCTTTTTTTTGGTACTTGATGGTACGTATCGCGCTTCCTGCAAGTTGATGGAAAGTGTGATCTGTCAATAAGTAAAAAAAGATAGACGATATCAGCAAAGTATGGTTTAGCTCCTAATTCTATATTAAAAATTGTGCCTCGCGCTATATATTATTGGTACGTCCCATGGGAAAAAGTATACTGCTTTTTGTGTTGTTTCCCATAGTACGTTATGTATTTAAAAACCCACAAAACGCTTGTGGTGACACGAATTCAAGAGCGGCACAAAGCTTTTCCTTTTCTGAATCAAGTCCACTTTGGTTACGCGCGTTAACTTGGATCTGCACTGGGATCGAAACTAACACATTGAGCCAATTACAAAATGAATGTTAAAGAACTGTTGTTACTGCGCGTTTTAAAAAGTTTTCGCTAGTTAGGTGCACGTTGAACAAACGGGATAAATGATATAATAAGGGAAGAAGCCAACGAAAGGCGCGTTGTAATAAATGACGAACTGTCTGATCCAGCTAGTATGACAATCATCGCTTTATACGATGGATTATACATACTTTCTTGGGTTACACATGCTGTTACCTTCCCAACAATTGGTTTTTTAGGCGTCTTAGTCGAGTGCCATCCATAGAACATGACGAAAAAGCTCTAACAAGCGTTATTGAATGCCTGTGTTTTTTATGTGGAGTGTCGTACGAACAGTTATTACCACCGCAGTTTCGTATCCGACAGGTACCAGTGAGCTCTTAATCTTGACTTCTATTAACACACTGAACATCAGCTATCACACCATCATCTATTTCCGTCGGCTTCAGCATGCTGTACCCACGCATCTTTATTCTGGTATCAGTTGTTGATGATAGTAGCCGAAGGAATCTCCGTTCACAGCTGCATTTATAACCACGCTGTCGATTATAAGTACACAGCACATGTGCCTCATCGTCCGAATATCATATAGAAACGATACTGTTTTTCTTTCTCGATCCAAGATATATTACTCAACTCATTTTGTGTAACCACGCTCTTTTCTTTTTTTCCTCCAAGAAAGGTGAGAGAATAACGACAGTGAGAGATGTCGGCCAATCGGTCGATTGATGAGGCTTTTTCTTTCTTACCGTTCGATGAATAGCACGTCCACTGTTGCATATATTAATATTTATTACCTTAGGAAGCTTCTACTTTTACAGTTTTTTTAATATTGAAAATCAATAAATTATGCATGAGAGACATATAGAGAAAAAGAAAGGACAACTTTTTATTTCCATTTGAGCCCTTGTACTTCCGAATTTGGCTTAAATTAGCTTTTTCTTCCTCGAAAAGGTTTCTCCCGGTAGATTGTGTATTGACAACTGGAAAGTAGTAGTTAATTTTGGAAGACGTCGGGAAAACACAACCTTATATCCGTGCGTTTCTACATTTACGTGATCATGTAATCTGCATTAATGAGAAAAGAGTAAAACGCAAAGTCGTATGTATATGAACAAAACGAGTGAGATTACGTGTTTTTGTATATTACCGCTATTGGTGTCATAATCATCCCACTTTGCATCAAGCGGCATACTAACAAGTGTGTACAAAGCAGAGAACAGCTAGCTGCAGTTGCACTAGGACCACATAATAGCAATGAAGGGAGCCCAAGTTCAACAATTTTTGAGGACTTATTCTGTAGTACTCGCCAACGATTAACCACAATGGTGGGTATAAAGCCTGAAAAAACGATAGGGCTACCATGTAGCATCTTATCAGAAGAACATTCTGACACTAAAACATCCCATAGTGTTCTCGTTGTTCTACATTAAGCAATTAGTAAAGACATTTAGTACGACTTACAGATGCAAAGTTTCTTACTTCCGCCATTGTGTATATAACGATTGTCACGTTTCTTACCCAAGAAATTACTACACTACCTCTCTAATTTCTCTAAGTGGACGTTGGTATTACGTCCGGGGTTTTTAGTCATCAGATCCATCGTCGTCCGTCAGCGTTGCTGATGCTACTCGTAACACCGACTTTGGTATATCATATATGTCCATATGAGACAATTTATGCTTTTCTTCATACGTAAATTCTAGGGGCGTATCATGATAATGAAAATAGACATAGCCAGGTTAACACATATGAAAAAACAGCACAAAAATAGTATCAGCACTTATTATGGTAATTCTCTTGCGCGGACGAATACTTTGCCGTCTTTTGGTGCTGGCTTACACAAAGGTTCCCATATTCTTTTTGCTTCAACCCAGTACAGTGGCAGCAATGAGTAATAGATCATATAAACTACATAATTTACAACTAGGAAGGAGAACTTCATATTCACATGAATGGTGGCCTTGCGCTTGTGGAAATTTAAATACGCTACCACTGACCTTAATCGACCCACACAGTATAATCAATGATAATATACAGTATACACATATGGGAAAGATATTTCAAACCTTTTCTTCAACGTTGCAGATGGTCCCCTTTCTAATAAAAATAATTGGAAACTGGGCTCCGACTAAAGTAAGCTGAAAACATATGTATACATTTATCGCAGAAACTGTCATCATCGTCATTCAGCCTTAATGCGACAAATCCATACAGTTCTTATTCTTGAACAAGACGAAGTCGAGAGCATTGCGCGATCAACATCTGGGAATCATGGTCCTGCAAAATGACAACAATGCGATTACATATACGTAATAATAATTAAGCACGCATTTGATCTATCATAGTAGTAATTATAATGTTGATTTTCTAACCGCTTTTCTATGTAACACCCCCCTCTTCATCAAAGCGTTGCTCAGCCTTCCAAAACCTGAGAGATTTTTGTCTCAATCTATAGTGATGAGTAACCGATGATCCGATAGGTAACATAATATACTACTACTGTGTTGAGCTACAGTTTAATACTACCCTAAGATATTGAAATAAAAGATTCGGTAAGACATTTAGCACACATGAATATATTTGAAACGGTAACCTGCTAGACAGACCTTTGTCATGAGAAAATTCTGTAAACTCGGATGATATGATACAGTTTTATAACCTGGACAAAGGGTTATTAAAAGATAGTGCGGCCGCACACCTACTCAGACTAACGCCGTTTTCAAGAAGTATTTGTAAATTATACGCAGCTTCTGATATGTCCTTGAATAGATCGTCATAATTCATAGTTAATGCACAAGCCGAAAGTTTAGATAGACATTGCCGCCATTATATATATTATAGTTTGACTTATTGCTGTAACAAAAAACATCATCTCAAACATACTTTATCTGTCCCATGTCTACTTTGTATACAGTATAATCAGCCTCCCCTGATATCGCAGCTGCCATAAGCTACTTCGCAGCTCAAGAAGGATTGCACCACATAAGTCAGTAAATTGAGTTCTTTATCTCGCTCATCGACATGAATCACCGACCGGGATCATTCTGTACATTACTTTGAATCACACTTAATTTATTTGGTAGCCTGTGCACTCGTACAGCATACATGTTGGTACTTAAGGATACGGAAATTAAACACAGAAACAGATTAGCACCGGAAAACGCTAATTGATTTAGCTTATATCCTCTTCTATATATTATATGAAGGAGACTATTCTAAAGCTGTCGAATTGTGTCTCTTCTAAATACGAAAAATGCGCTAATACATATTACTGCTCCGTATCATGTATCTGTCACATACAAAGATATGATCGATAAAACCATGGACGCCATAGCAACGCATTTGAAATTCGTGATTGCCTTTTTAAGTTTTAGCTCAAACAACTGTTTGAATGCTTTCAAGACAGGAAACGTTTGGCGTTTTAAGATGCACAAATTCCTCCCCAACAAACGCGCTTCGTAAAACCAACTGCTGAAGGAATTTGAACCTTCTTAGATCGTCACTGGTCTGAAAAACGTCTTGTGCACTAGGACCACCATCCATCTTCTCCAGCTTTGCGTTTGACGTTTGGTGCAACTGCTCAATAGGATTCGAGTCTGCAGTGACGCTGGCGCTCACAGCAAAACAACTGTACCTTTTTTTATCAATCCTTATTTAATGCTTTTACATATAATATTAAGTCCATTAAATGGATTTTGGATCCATGCAAAGCCATATTCCAAGTCGACGCATGACATCCACAAACACTGCTATTATTGTTGCTCTTAACTAGCTTATCCTTAAAAATCCAGTAAACTTGAACCAAAAAGCAACAAATAACAGCAGTAATGACAACGGTGGTCGGATCTCGATCGCACCGTAGCTGGTGGCACTTCCAACCATATCCACGCCGGTCACAAGATCTACATCACCATGATGGCACTTTTGTTAATGAAGAGTATTGTACTATGGCCGTCAATGGTAACTGTATATATTATATAGCTAGAGCCAATATACATTTTGTTAGTGCATATGACTGAAGATATGTTTGTATCGATAAGTGGCTAGTGTTCGTATCAAAATACACCGCGAATTTGTTGCATCAACCGAAATTCGAATTGAAAATGCAAAGCAGTTCCTGCATGTTTTCCGTCGCGCTATCGAATGCGTTGTCGTGCCAAATTCAGACTCATACGGGCCGACGATCAACGTACCAACACTCCAGGCATTAGTAATATCCAAGGAAAGAGCAACGCTGTTAACCTGGAACGTGCAAAGCAAAACTATTCTAGTTAGCATTAAGAACTTTTGTTATATCCTCAAATAATGTTTTGGTGTATGGACAGGATATAAGTATTTTAGAAATTGGCTCGACACATCAACGAGAGTATAATCAGTCAACAAAAAGAGTGTTTCTGGAACCTTGATAATCACGCACCAAAACCAGCTGTAACCCTTCTCTTATGATATACAGCCTTTGCTTCTGTGATCTCTGTAAGCACCTAGTGCTGTATAGAAATGTCACCCTGTCACCTAAAAAAAGCCACGAGCATCTAAAATAAGAGAACTAAATATGACGAAATCCACATGGAGCCGCTTAAAGTGACTCCGCCCGCTTGCAAAAAAAAATTGATATACTGTAGCATCATTGTCAGTGATTTGAAAACGTCTTTCTAATCAACAATGATTACTGCTATTATTATAGAGCAAACGAGATCGGAAAGTCGAGCAAAAGGCGAAATATGCACCTAAAATGTTTATTCTACCTTATAAGTCATCAAATACAACAATAACATCTGCATAGTGAATCAGAAATATAGGATGTCGCATGGAACCGGCTGATGCGAGAGTAACAAGCGCTACGCGGCACCATTAGAGAGCGGTGCTTGATTATTGGTGAACTTTAAAAATCACATAAATAACCGCTTTCACGCATAAACTTTACGAGATCTATCATTGACCGGTGCTACTTCTAACCATACTACCCCACAACCACCTACAACAACAGTAAGAATAAGAGCGTTCCAATTGCCTGCTTTAGCTAATACGATTGTAGTAGAACGTACAGTTCAGTCAACGACCTCTCCCTCCAACTTTGAAAATTACCGAGGTAATTAGAAAAGTTTCGCAGAAGAATATGTACACCACAACAATTCAGTCCTGATGGATAATGGCCATTAAGAAAAATATAAAAAAGCTGCTGCCCTCACCTCCGCCACCACAGTTTTAGTTTCAATTGCATCAGACAATCGACAGGCTGAATTACTAAATCGATCAATGGCTTCCGATCCGTCCAATCTACCAAGATCACTGCCACCACCATTGCCACAGACACAGCCAAAGCCGCCTTGTAACGCAGCTACAGGAAAGGCAGCTACATCAACAAGATATACTGAATTAGCTAGACAGTCACCCAATGTCACAAGTACTGTATCTTTTAGTTATTCACAGTTTAATTTATGCAAAAGTATAATTGTAAGCTGATATGCATTTTGCTGGGGGGAAAAAACCAGGTACAAAACCGCGACAGCCGCCACCCCCATCTCCACTACAACCACAACCATCCTCATCCCCATCATCATCCAACCAAAAAACAACAGAGAAAGCAGCACGAAAGACGCCAAAAGACAAAATGTTTAAGTTAAAAAGACAGGTTGCATCGATTGCAATATGCTTAGCAACTCAAGTTGCAACCCAACCAAGTAAAAATCGAGTGAGGAGGAGGGATGTTCTTTGGTGTGGTAATTGATAAAATAGTACCAGAATTCAATAACTTTGGATATATAGACAAATATCGCTGTCCTTATGAAAGGTGCAATTACGCTGCAGATTACTGCAGTCTCGTATACCTCCATATCCAAACGGACCATTTCCCTGACCTACCTGTATTGCTATACGCCGATCAGCTTCAGAAACCTAACTGTGTTCCCAAAGATGTTCCTCCAGATGAATACATCGTACTTGATTTGGGTAAATAATTCATCATATAATTTTTTTGATGGAACAGAAAGAAGCAGAGGGCCTATAAAATTAGCAATAACGGAAAAACGTATGATCCAAGATGAAAAACATCGTTCAGGGGCACGCGCACCATTACCACCACAACGACCACGAATGCTACAACCGCCACTCCCATCCTCGGTAACGACAGCTCCACGGCCTTCTGTTACGAATACCAGAGTTAAGGAGGGGACCGACGGGAAACAGGAGATCGACGAATTATTTCAGTGTCCTTACAAAGGATGTCGCTATGGTGCACTTACATGTGATGACGGCTTATCCCACATTCAACAGCAACATTTCAAGAACTTGTCAAGGACAACGCTACATTATGCAAACGCCTTTTTTGTGAATAAATGGGGTCGAAAGATTGCTTGTGATTGTAAGCGAACATAGGGATTGTCTTTCTTATACCTGGGAAGAGCTGATGGTAATTGGAGCTTACTGATAAGTGATTATGTAGCCAGTTCGCTTGATTTTCTTGAGGAAGGAGATGACTTCTTTGTAATATATTCAGATGTACCGAAAGGCAAGTTATTATTTTGGCTTTTGAATGTGTGCTTGCGTACTTGCAATATTCTTACCAAAAGCTCATATAAAGAATAAGAGAAACGATTTTGGTGATGATGACGATAGCTAATATACGCAACCGAATCTAATGTATTAGGTAGCAAGCCACCTAGAGCGTGGTGTCCATACTCCCACTGTAGGAGAAACTTCAACACTCCATCAAAATTACAGGCACATATCCGACTTCAACACGACAGGTCATTCCGTATACCACAACCTGATCATCCAGAGTCAATTGTTACTGTCCTGAGAAATAACTCTGGAAGACAGATTTATTTGGATGGTAAGTCTTGTGCTTTTATGAAACTACGCATTTTCAGTCAAGTATATCAGGAAAGTGAGAAGTATCTTAAAATTGAATTGTTCATTTGTATATCATAATGGGTGTGCGCTCATGCTCGCATCGAAAAATAGAGTTTTCAAGAGAAGCAGTCAAAACCGGCACTCAAATAACCATAACACAGTTGCCATTTACGACAAGCTAGTAATGATCTACATAGTATTTTCTAATGCAAATGATATTTAGCTACTTACACTATCATTATTATTAATAAACAAAGAAGCAAAGAACTGTCAGCATATATGATACCTCTTTACATAATTTTTTTTGCTTATACTGTATATTAGATCTTTTGAAACAAAGGGCAGTTATCCTGGATCCAGGAACATGTAGCTGAATATTTACAAATAACGGATTCTTGATATCATAGACTGACGTTATCTCTAGAGTTTCAAGCTCCTGAGAGACTCCATAACGGTAAAGAGACTTTGAGTTCACAAGAGCGCGATGGAGATGATAACGGCAATAAATTATACAGAAAAGAAATTTACCAGCAGCATTAAAAATATGTAGTATGTAGAATATGTCATCGCTGTTTTACCACTACATATGGTCTATGATATGATAGTTTCTATTTTTGCATGGTCCGTCAGAACGTTAATGGCTGGGTGGTAGTATCCTAATACTAGCTATTTCTGAAATAGTTTTTCCATACATGGTGATGAGATGCAAGATCTGGGTACCGCGTACAGACGTTAACGGATCCGTGCGCCTTCGTTCTATGAATGCGCTGTTTGCATAATGAGAATTGGTTTACGAACGTAGCGAGAAAGATAATAGTGATTTCTCCTGTCTGATCATCAAGAAGTGTATATGTGCGATTGCGCACCACAAGCTTCTTATACAGTGCTGTTAAGCATTATTCATGTTAGTACTACGATGCCAACAAAAATTATTTGTTTTCTTATAGATAAACGACGTGATCAGAGTTACTTTATATTTTCGGTCACATACCATAATAGGAAAGCGTAGAATCATACTTCCCTATTTCTACATGATGGTAACACATGCAAAACCAGACATCGACAGAAGAGGTCCTACAATTGCAGAAAGTACTAATTGATAGGCCATATATTGGACAGGTGGTGATTATGCAGGATGATGTGCTCTCCCAATTGGTGTCTCGTAATAGCAGCTTGGGTTACTGAGAATGAAGGTAAACAATCTTTTCATTTATAGCCATCGTCTCCATCTCGGTCCGGGGTTCCCCATTTTTCCGTGTGATCTTTTAGCGGCCGCGCCATTAGCCTGCTCAGCGGGCGTGGTGTGTACGACCACTCCTTTAAATCATCACAGCGTATGTAGTGCTTGCTGGTGGCAAAAACAAAACGGTAATTACCGTTCGTCTTATGCACATCAATACGTCTGACGACAGAATTTAGATGTTTGTTAATGAAAGCACGATCCTACAACAATACAGTAATTCATTCGGCGCAAAAGAAAAGTTATTGGGCGTTGTTTGTTGTCGTGCTTCGCCATGTCACTATCATATAAAAGCAACATGCACTACCTCCTATACAGAAGTACACGATGCAGCAAAGTAGTCCAGCATTAAAAAGCAGTATAGTAAGTATATGATATCCGCCAAACAGACACTTCGACGCCAGCCCTCTCAACCTTTTTTCTCCAGGTATAAGCATAAGCTATATATAGGACGGCTTTGCAATAAAAAAAAGGCACTCCCCTTTCAAACTTCTTCTTTCTACTCTTCTTTACTTTAGAAAAACAAATATGCACCATTTGTTATTATCTCTTATCATCAACGCTATTGCTTTAATATGTTGTGTACACTCAGCACCACTGGCAGACTTTTTGCAATTGAGCAAACGAGCGGCAGCTGTACCATGCGCAAACCAAATTGATACACTGTAAGTTGTTGTCGTTGTCGTTCACAGCAGTTGCTCATCATTTTTAAATTGCTAATCTATCTGCCATTTTTCCCCTGTTTAAAAAACATACATCCCTTGACTACCTGATCTTAAACGTAAAACGTATAGATTTGTCTTTGGAGACTCATACAGTGCAGTCAATGGAGAGAAAGGAAGTCGAAAAACATGGACCCTTTTTGAATCTCCTGATTCTGTTACGAACAACCCAGTTATACGCGATGGAGTAAGCAACGTGCTTTTCTTCTTCTTCTATTCTAAATACCTTTAGAATACCTGTGAAGAGGAGTTAAGTGGGTGTCAGGGTGGATTAAACATGGAGAGATAAGAAACATAATAGCAGTAATCGGAGAGAGAAAAAAGAAGATTATCGTTTTCAAGGGATATGCGTTTATGGCTATTTGGAAGATGTAGGAGTAGAACTGCATGATGTTCTAGGCTGTGGTGGTTGCTGGTGTAAATACACAGAGTATATTAACTCATTAAACATAAAAATTGGGTGATAGACAACGGCGGGAGCACCCAATTGGAACCAATACCTCACGGAATGCTATGAAGGAATTCCACAAAACTGCCCTGCACATTTATTCAATGTCGCATACAACGGCGCAACAGTCGACACCAACTTAGTCCAGCCCCGAACGCCAGATGTTTCTGATTTCATCGCCCAAGTGCAAGGATGGCAAAAGCATGTCAAGCCTCAAGTCGAGTATCAAAAGGCATTGGCAGCCATTTGGTTTGGGTTAGTACAACCCCTTATTCACAACACTAACCACCAAAAACTAATGGGCAGTTGAGCGGGAGTACTAAACCATATTCGTTTTCATGCAGCATCAACGATGTAGGGCACTCTCTTGATACAAGCGATGTAAGTGAGAAGAAAAAAACCATCCTATTGCTATTATGTCCAATTTTCTGACAACTTATGCTTTCTAGGCAGATATTTCAGCGCTACTTGGCAAAGATGTCGACGAATACTTTGACCAACTGGTAAGAGTCATGTTTTCTGTTTACTTGAGCGAAGAAAACAATACTGATGGTCAGTCATTATGTATGCAAAACAACAACAAAAACAACAATAGGAACTTTTGTATAGCGGTGGTTTACGGACATTCATGATCATCAACGTCCCACCATTTGAACGAACGCCGAAATTTTCTCCTCAAGCAGATATACTAGTTCCACGAATCATGCAGTACAACGAATTGATTGACAACCATATCACGGCTTTTACAACCAAGCATCAAGACGTTGCAGTGATCAAGATTGATGCTCATGAGCGATTCACATATTACTTGGACCATGCTAGTCAGTATGGCGTACAGGATACGACAAGTTCGTGCAAAGAAAAAGAAGGCGATGAAGCCACCGACTGTGGACAGTAAGTAGTTTCTCTCACCTCACTCTGTGGTGGCCAGTAGTATCGGTAGCTACCATAATTTAAAAGAAAATGCATTAATTTCTTTCTTTTTGTTGTCTGTAGGTATTTTTACAAAGGTAAATAACACGGTTTTATGAGAAGGGAGGATGGTGATGGTATGATAGTACGATATGCTCACATGTAGGTCACTATTATATAGATGCGCTTCATCCCACTTATCCTGTCCACAAAGCATTTGCAGCGGATATCGGAACCACTTTACATAATGAACAATTTTGTATATAAGTAAAATTTACATACATCCTGGATGAGGGGGAGTCCTAGTTATTAATAATAGCCCCCGTAGTAGTAAAGATAATACATAGTAATTTAATGGTAAATACCCTGTTTCCCACAACACCCAGAGAAAAATAAATAATCGCAGCCTTGGATGTCTCGGAAACGGGGTGAATGTGTGTGAGAGGCTGAACAAGAACTGGGGGCGTGTGTCACACAATTGTGATGCGGACCAGACGGAGAGGCGGTGTGTATCGCGCGTGTGCTATTTTGTGTGATATGAGAGGAAGCTCCCTCACACACAGCCCTTGGCACACAAAAATGTGAGAGAGCCCCTCACTCACATAGCAGGCACAACACAAACATACACTTGCTCATACACACACACACACACACACACACACACACACAGCAAAGCGGATTAATGCTGTCGGTTTCCTTTTGGCCAAGCAAGGATAACAACAAAACAACAAAAACAATATAACCCGCTGCTGCTCCGTTTTTGACTGCTGAGTCTTATTGCCGAGGACCCCTCGCCTTATTTGCAACAAATAACACAGAGTGTACAGTGCACACACACACACACACCATGAATAGAATACACACAGAATAAGGGCAACATTGTCAGCAGGCGCAGGGCGCACGCTTTTCACTCTCTATGATGCTTTCAGAGGGCTAAAAGAGTGGAAATACACAAGCACTGGACCCAACAAGTTTTTTTTTCTTTCACCCCCTTATATGAGCTTTGTGTGTGAGAGTGAGAGAGAGAGTGAGAGAGAGAAGGGGGCTCTCTCTTTTTTTCCTTCACTCGCGCACCATACACACACAGCACACGCACAGCACGCACATCACACACACACACACACACACACACGCACCATTAACACAAACAGCGCTGCCTTTTTTTCTTCTTTCTCTTTTTTCTCTTTCTCTCATATTTTTACTCCACTCACTGCAACCCATTTCTTCCATTCTCTTTCCTCTTTTCCTCTCTACTTGTACTCTATCAAAAGGTAAGGCGCGTTAGTCTCTTTCTGCTTATGGTTCCGTTGATAGTCGGTACTGAATATACGCGCGATGTCTATGCAGCTACGCGTAAAAACAGCAAGCAATCATGCCAAAAGAATCCAAGACAGGCGACGCAAAGACCTCCAAGCGAGCGGGTGCTGGCGAGAAGAAGAAGCGAAGCAAGAAGGATCCGAATGCACCAAAGCGCGGCTTGTCAGCATACATGTTCTTTTCGCAAGAAAACCGGACGCAGATCCAACAAGAGAATCCAGATGCTGCATTTGGTATGGCCTTCTCCTCTGTATTTACCTCATACACAACTAGCATAGAGTGCCATGGTGCTGTTGACAGAGAAACTAATACGTCCCTTACAGGCCAGATCGGCAAGTTACTTGGTGAAAAGTGGAAGAGCATGGATGACGATCAGAAGCAGGTAGGTTTAGAGAGAGGCGAGAGAGGGAGAGAGAGAGGATGTTGTCTGTCCACATGTATATCAATGTGCCGCACACACAGGTTTACTAAATGAGAAACCTATACTTATACCATATAGCCCTACAAAGACAAGGCAGAGGCAGATCGGAAGCGCTATGAAGCTGAGAAGAGACAGATGGTACGTTTTTCCTATGGAGAATCATCCGAAAACACGTTAAGTAGTAGTAGTAGTAGTAGTGCTAACTAGTGAACTATGCTGTGATTTTATTTCATAGAACGGCGGCGATGAATAATGAAATTAACCACACACTCATATCACACGCACACCCCCCCCCTTTTTTTTTCTGGGCGAACCCCACCTAACCCAAACTCACCTGCTCGCTTCCCCTTTCGCTGTGTAATTTTTTTTTTCGCGTTGCAGTTTCTCTCTATTCACTCACCCACCCACTCGCTCACAACAACAAAAGTTAATATCATTCTCTCTGTCTATCAATGGCTCATACTACCCACACATTTGCTCTATTAAATCAGACGGTCTGAAGCAAAATCATTTTCTGGGTGTGTCTCAATATTAGAGCGCTTGAGCGAATAATGTGCATTGGAATAGCTACATGGTGTTTTTAAAGAAGTCGTCGTGGTCCTCGTTCTGCGTGCTCCTGGTTTCTCTGCCTCTGATACACGGTGGGGGGGGAAGAGCGGGCGAGTGTGTGCGCCTACTATGCAATGATATAAAGTTTGCTAGCCAATAAAATTTTTGTTTAGGTTCACACATCTGCGGCCTCCGCCAAAATGAATGGCGGTGGTTGGGGAGACTGAAGACAAGACTAATTAGGCAAGACAATGCTAAATCCACAAAAAATTAGGGGATGTGGAAGAAGGCATAGAGGGCTTACTTTATTTTTTTGAAAAGTGAAGTTAAGGTGGTTAATGCAAAAAGATACTTTCTTCCTGGTGGTGGAAGCTTGTGAGTGGAACTATCATACTGCTTTGGAAACGGTATCAGAAGACGCAAGGACTTGTAGATAATCCTCAAGAACTTGGGACCAGACCCTCCGTTTGATCGAGCAAGCAAGCAAGAATTGAGCGACCGATTCCAGCTCGAGACCACCAATAACTTATAGCGGATTGTCAAAGCGAGCAGGTAACATCGTGATGTATCATTGCGTGGAACGACAGCATACTTTGTTGTGAAGAGCACGTCACCAAGCCGTGCAAGCGCCAGGGAGAGGAGAGTGCAGATTGGTAGAAGAGAAAAACAACGTGTGAAACCGGTGTGTGCCTTGACCAACGACGAAAAAGAGCAGGTGCTCCAAGTCTTGAATAGAGAGGGACTACATACCCCTACAGCAGCATCTTGCACGGGAGAATCATGTCTATAATACAGATAAAAGCGCCACTAACCAAGGCATCATAAGTAGAAGACCAACCAAGTATAATAACCAATGTATTAAGGGAGAAGTTTTGTAAGCTATGAAACAATGAAGCAAAACCATCAGCGCTGTCACACTCCCTTAGATCGCCGCCAAAGCCATCATCATACCGTCTCCAACACCAAGAGCTGAAGCACATACTCACCGTCATTCCTCATTCCTTATACCAGCTGTGAGCCACTGAAGACCGATTATACGCGAGACATTTAAAGCATCACTCGAGATTAACGTAAAGAGAAGATAGACCCACTTGATGACAGCTACCCCCGGCCCCGTGTGTAATTGCCACCGTCTTTCTAGTTATACATCCTCCTCCTCTTTCTAGCTCACGCCATCCTTTGATGAGAACTTGTCAGTAAAACTTGCATAATGACTCATATGAGTACGAATGGGAGTACGTGCCACAGAGCAGAATAGATCAGCTAGCCTTTAAAAAATGATGAAAGAAAAGGAATATAAGGCAATCAGAAAAGTAGAGTCGAGAGAAAGGATTTAGGGGTGAAGGGTCAGTATGAGGGAAGCAAGTGTATTGATGCATGCTTTCTAGTATCATATAATGACGCCACAGCACGCCATGGCTGTAGCTGGAGATAAACTTGACAGTAACAGGAGCAACAAGAAGAATGTCTGTGATGGACTTGGCCATGCGAAACAGCAGCTTGGTCTAGATTACATCAACAGCAGACTCTCTTTTCGGCATCAAGGATGGTTGTCCTGCTTGACAACCATCAGAACAAAGATGAACTGCCGTGCAAATGAATGGATGGTGGATACACCTTGACACCAAAGTACTTGGTGTATCGAAACCAGCGACGACCAAGTAAAGACGCAGTATGTTATACTTTGGTTGACTAAGAGGTAACGCCATGGATGGGCTACCTAGACCACTGAGATCAAGACAACATCAGACTCGTACTTGGTCGGTATAATTTGAACCACCGGTCACGCCGTCTGCAGCAAGAACATGGTTATGGAGTGACAGCAGGGAGGCAACAGATGGCTCTTTACAAACTTGGCAACCTAGTCTCTGTGGCACTAGTATAAGGAGAGAAAGAAGGGCATCAGTAGCGGATAACGTCGCGTCATCGGTCACAAATAATCATCAACACACATCTTCGGACTCTTGATGTACCGAACGATCGCTGTCAAACTACATGTATTACTCTTCACCTTGTTTCTTTCTTGACTATAACTTCCTGACCAAATATGTACTTTTTTCTTGCCCCCAAGCTAATACTTTGTCTCTCAAACTCCAGACAATACGAGCACGCCATTGCAAAAAAAAAACTATTTCTCTTGTAGGGGGCTGCTATGTAATACACTATCACACATAATATGTACCCAGATTAACATTCCCATGTGCGTTTATTATCCCGGGGATTATACATACAAGCCGTTCGACGGAATAGTCGAATACTACTGTATATAGTGGATCATCCAATACAGTATTACGCGTTGATATGTGTAAACCTGATCGTTTTACTCCATGAAGAAATGAGGAAATATTTAATATACAAATGGGTGAGCGCTGGTAGTAAGACTTTCTTTTGAGAAATTATGTACATTGGATTGTTTGGAAAGAAGTTGGTTATTGGAAAGGTGTCTGAAGACCATGAGGACATCAAAGATGATATAGAGACCGTAAAGATAACGAGGGGCTTAATGTGTGAATGTGATAGGGATCTCTTGTCCAGTTTCCTTTGGCAGGTTGACCTTCAATACCCCATTCTCGTACTTGACGCTGGCATTCCGAATGTCCACCATATGTTTCAACGCAATGATGCTTTCAAAACAGTCAGATGGACACTGTCTAGTACTTGTAATCAGGTGTTCAGGCATGCAAGGTCCACAACTACCGGAAATCTTAACAGATAATGGCGGCGCCGACGCACTTTTGATATCCTTAAAGTCAACTCCAGGCAAATTAAGATGAAATGTCAACGACTCTTCCGTTTCAAACTTGTCATATCATATGGCGGTGTGTAGGTGTATGCTTCCACGTTAAAAAGATTCGCGATGTTGGATGATACAATCACGCTGTCGTCGTCTTCGTCCGAGTAATCCATGTCTTTAATAGCCTTCTTGCAATACTTGATGTGCTTATCATCCTCGTCTTTGATGTCTTGTAGAACTCGGTCAACCTCATCTTGGTCGAGTTCAATCGAGTTATTTCGTTGTTGAGCTGTAGAGGAGATTGTGACCTGTCGATGATGGCAAGTTCGGACATACCTCGTTGGATTGTTTGCAAGATACAGTGTATTTCAGATGACGTAACGCTTCATATCCGTTACTCAAACTATGTTATAGTTTTCAAAAGGAATGAAAGAGATGAATTATGTGGCTTACCTTGAGTGATAAGACGATCATCAGCAGATGGACGAATCCATGGAAGTCAGTGGCCGTTCATGGAAATTAGGTGTTGCATGCTTCGAAGTGGAAGTATGTGTCTTATATTTTTTTTGTGGCGTGGACAATGAGCTTGTTGATAATCCATAATGCGGTGACTGGAGTGAATTCTTCGATAAGCTGGCTGTAAGGCAACTTCTTTTCTAGGACTTTAAATGTAAAGACTTGCAAGTATCTATTCTTCTCTTTGGTATCGACAACGACCTTGTCTGTTGCAGATATTACCTTGTCCACTCTGGCGAGAATAGTCTCATTGTCGTTTATTGATCGAACAGCAACAAAGTCAGTTGAATTATACTTTACTATACATATTTAAAAAAATTTATATAAAATTATTTCTTACATATCCAAATTTTAAAAATTGAATTTTATAATAAATATAAAAATAAATGATGCCAAAGAGAGACCATATAAAGACTTCACCTATTGAAAGAAAAAAAAGAAAATATAAAAATTATAAAAATAAAAGTAAAATAGAAATAAATGACAGCGATCGTTCGGTACATTAAGAGACAAGAAATTGCGCATCCAGAATCCAAAGATATGTATTGATGATCTGTAAAAATCACGCTTCCAGCAATTATCAGTACATATCACCACCTCTCCCAAGCAGCCAAGAAGACAATCGGCGCCAAAATACACTCGAAAGAACAGACGAAAACGGACTTCATTCCACACTGTTCATCATCCCAAAGAAAACAGGGGGCTTACGATCTATCCTGAACCTACGTCTGCTCAACTTGCAGCATCTACAGAAGAACCGTTCATTCACGATGGAGACCATAAGCCACGTTTGCCGTATGATACAGGCCAACGGTCTTCTAGCAAGCATCGACCTCGAGATCGCCACGTCTTAATCCACAAACGACCGCGGCGCTTTCACCAGTCCCGTTGGCAAGATCAGACATACCAATTTCGCGCTCTCCCGTAAGGCCTTCACTTGTCTGGATCAAAGTCCTTCGACCAGTACTCCGATGGGCACGCCGGCGAGGCATTCGCATCTCGGCTTATTTGGACGATATCTTGATCGCCGCCAAATCGTCGGCCCAAGCGTCCCAACACGCTCAACAACCTGAGCACACTGGGCGTCTTGGTGAACAAAGCCAAGTCCCATCCCACACCAACTCAACAAATCGATCATATCAGTTTTCATATCGACACCAAGATCATGCAATTCTCTGTTCCTCCGACGAAACTACGCGACTTACGTCGAGAAGCACGACGGCTACTAAACCGACCCACGACATCAGTACGCCTTCTCTCCTCGTTTATCGGGAAAGCACAAGCCGCCAGATTAGCTGTATTGCCAGCTGGTTTTTACACTCGTCAAGCGATTGCTTGGCGCAACCGGATGCTAGCCAGCGGGTTCACATGGGGTTTGCAGATTCAGCTCTCAGCATCGGTATGTATGGCAGGAGCTTCCATGGTGGGTCGAACATCCACCGCCTTGGAACGGGCAGAGTTTTTTCCCTTCTACTCCCCACATGCAAGTCTTCACGAATTCATTAGATCAGGGATGGGGCCTGATTTTCAACAACAAGTCGATCACCGCGTCTAGGAATCAGCAGCAGCAGCAACACATATACTTCAAAAAGCTCTTGACGATTCAAAAAGCAATACGGCATCCGACACTGCTTGGCAAGTTCTACGTCTTTATCGCGACGACACAACAACGATCGCACATATCAATCCTTTCCGTGGGACCCTATCCCATGCTCTGATGACACGGAAACCCAGAAACCACTTCAAAGTGAAAGAGAGAGGAAGCAGTATGAAACAGAACATTAAAACACATTGGTTATCAAGACGACCTGGATGTTCAGATTATGATACTTGTTGGTAGACAGATGCGCAAACTAGATTTCGAAATCTTAAACAGCGCAAAGCTGATTAGTCTTTTTCTTATCAATATACTATTGGTCCACTCTGTATAATAACGGCTGATACCACAAATCACAATAGTGCATTAGTAATAATTCTCAGCTTAATTTGATGTGGACTGCAAGAACCCATCACTAAGTCGAGATATGAATTAATCAAATATCACTACAGCGAGCAAGCATTATATTAGGGAAAAGAAAAGTAAGAAGTCATGTGGCGTGAACCGCAAGATAAATGTATACTAAAGAGGATAACTGATCATCATTATCGTACAATCAGTTTCAGGAACATCGCTACGAGACCTACAGCTATTTACTACTTACCTCATATTCTTATGCAAGCTCGTACGTAGTATGATATAGCCATCGACTATACGTCTTTTTTATCACGGCAATTACATACATATTGGTCAAGTTTCCGAAAGCCATTGCTCTGTCGGTATGATCGCCTCATTTAGGCATTACTTAACTGCTGTGTAGCTACAGTTGGCTGCCTGGCTTGTACAGATTGTTGCCTTTCTTATAGCATGCTATCATTCGTCTTTCTCCCAAGCTCACCTTGCTATTCAACATACATATAGTAGCAACCTGTATCTAGCGACTACATATTCATCATACGCGTGGTAAGCCAAGTTTTTGTTTTATCCTGTAACAGGGAAAGTGCGTCGATCATGCACCGCTTGATCTAGTCCATCAACGGAATGTCATACCAAAAAGCACATACTTTTACAAAAAGCAAAAGTGATAAGCCAGGTACGAGGAATATTCAGCATATGGAAAGATGCTATCATTTCTCGTGGCACAAGAAGACATAGAACACTGACCCAACCAACTTGGCAACTTTACCCTCTGACCCCGTCATACATAACCCAACAAGTTTTTTGTATTTCTTTTTCTCTTTCTTTTCGATCTGTTTTAACATGAATCTCTACGAATGACTAAAGAAGCAGCAGAAAAAAAAGAGGCTTATGTAACCTTGGTTGCCACTGATTCCTATGTCCCAGGTGCACTTGTGCTCGCTCATCGCTTACGCGATCTCGGCACAGTCAAACACCTCGCGTGTCTGGTCACACCAATCGTGTCCTCACAAGCTCGAGCATTACTAGTACCACGGTTTCATCACCTAATCTCGGTGGACAGTATGCATTCCACGACGCCCGCCAACTTGTTATTGTTGGGTCGTCCAGACTTGGCCGTGACGCTCACAAAACTACACGTGTTTCGGCTGGCCCACTTGTTTACAAAGATCGTCTTTCTTGACGCAGACACGTATCCGGTCAAGTTGATAGACGAGTTGTTCGAGAGACCATCATTTTCGGCTGCTCCAGACGTGGGATGGCCGGATTGTTTCAATTCAGGCGTGTTTGTGGTCCAGCCGTCCGATTCGGTATATGCGGATTTGATACAATTGGCAGCGGAAAAGGGATCGTTTGATGGTACGTTGTTGTCTGGATAAGCAGATAGTTTATGGGTATCTGGGAAGTGAAGTACTCGCATCAACAAACTGTGGATGGGAACGAATCAAAGAACGTTGTTATAACTAGCTGTGATGATGTATCTATGATGTAAAAGCAAAATCATATTTGACCATCGTAATTATACTAGGTGGCGATCAAGGTCTCCTCAACACATACTTTGCTAGTTGGCCAGAAACGTCTGCACATCGATTGCCGTTTACATACAATACGACACCTTCAGCTGCTTACAGGTAAATTAGAAAGCGTTGACAGCTTTTTTCCTCCCGCATGTTACCTGTGTTGTTGTCAATGGAGAGTAATTATCGTTGCTAACAATATGATGCATGAAACACACTTACACAGTTACGCACCTGCCTACATGGAATTCCGGGATAGAATCTCTATAGCTCACTTTATCGGGCGACTGAAACCATGGCATTACCAACGCTTTGCAGACGGAAGTGTATTCCATAACAAAAATAATAACGATCACGTTCAGGCTTGGTGGGATACCTGGGATAAGCACTATGATAAGGTATATACTGTTATCAATTTCTATATGAATTTCAATAGAGAAGACTAAAATAAAGAACAATATGCACCCGGGCTTTCATGTTCCAGACCTCGCCTGCATCCTTACTATCAATGTCACAAGAAAAGCTACAACACCACCAAGGCCAACAAGAATTAAAGTTATCGACACTCTCCAACCCCACCATAACGATGGCTAGAGTGACGAATAATGGAAATAGTGATCTTTCTCAGTCTCCTATCTGGGGTAGAATTGCATCAAGCGCCTATTCGGACAACTTATCCAGTATACGTCTCAAACCCCATCAAGATCCATACCATAACCACCAGAAGCCCAACAAGGTCCCGGAACCTCGCAATCGGGTGACCAACAGTGTAAGCTAAGCTGAAGATATAGAAACATGGCTACAGTCGCTTTTTGCTTCTGTCGCACAGAATGTTTAAACTGGCTTTCTTTGTAATGGACACAGATCCCTGAAGATCACGCACGTTTCACAAGAGCGCCAAATGTTACTCAGACCTATCATCCGGTATACATGACGCCTGTTCCTACTACTATCTCGGCTTCCAATCCTGCTGTAATCACCGATAAAGCTACCTTTAATAATATCACCGAACTATCCGCATCATATTCCAAACAATCCATTCATACCACCAGTCCGTCCTCCCAGAACGTTTATCCACTATCATGCACACTAGCGCCATCTTTAGCGGCACCATCACCACCACCAGTGGCCCCTGATAAGAAGATTTGTGACGATGAAGGTAGCGCTAGTGTTATTCAGCAGACAGCCTCCTCTGACAACAACCACCAACCAAAATCACGACAACGTCTCCTTCCACAAGCAACAGGTGTTGCAGAAGCAACCATGCTTGAGTTTGAACTTGACTACAATGAACGATATCGTTTATAAAAAATATTCAAATCATGTACATGCAAATTTGTTGCTTCCTATATATATTTTTCCAAGTATAATAAAAAAAAGAGACTTTTTCATGACTTTTCTAAAATCTAAAGTTCATCGTGGTTACGATGTTCCTCTTCTTCCTCGGGCGTGGATGGCTTGCTCGAAGAATCTTGCTGCTGCTCCTTTTGTCCTCCAGCAACTGGTTCCTCGTCAGCATCAGTGGAAGGTTCTTCCTTTTCTTCAGCATCTTCCTTCTTTGGCTGCTGTTTCTTCGCCTTGGGCTTCTTTTTGCTCATCAATTTCATCAGTGCTTCATCCAATTGTCGACACTGTTTGTTGACATCAAGAGTCGTAAAGATAGGATCGACGTGGTTTTCGCGTTTTTCTTGAGCAGCAACCTTTTCAAGCTTCCACGATTCAACTCGATTGGCATGGCTCAAGACTCCTTCAAGTTCTTCTTCAGTATGGTATCGGTCTTCTTCAGGAGTCGAGCTACGAATGTTCTCCACAAAGGAGCGCGCAAGTTGAACGCTGGTATCAATACGCTTAATGTTATCGACACGTTGAAGGTATTCTTGACGGCGGAACGTGACAGGTCGTTCGAGCGATCTGTGCAGTTTCGTAAGTATACACTGCGTGGATGTCGCAAATTATACGAGTTTCCGAGAAGAAAAGTTTTACGTAGCAACACTTACTGAAGTTTTCGCAAACGGTCAATGTATTCTTTCGTATCAGCTGTTTCGCCTTCGTCGTACAACCAATCCGAAGTCTCAGAAAGTTGTTCACGTAGGTGCTCTTGTTGCTCTTCGGTCGACACGATGCCGACGGTATCATCATACAGAAAGTCTTGAACACGATAGACAAAGGACTCAAGATTGTTGCGCGATTCTTCACGCAATCGACGCTTGTCATCAAGTGCGTCGAGCTTTTCAATGCTAGTTTGTTTATAAATGTTATTTAGATCAGCTTTACTGTCGCACAAAGGATGCTTACGTGCAGGAGTGTCTCTGTGCGCACAGACCAAGCCGAGCGCATTTTACTTACCGCTGACGGACTGCTGCCTTTTCTTCAGATGACATGGCAACAGGACCAGCAGGGATAAATTCAACATCAAGTGGGATCTTCTTCAAAGAGGGTTCCTTGGGCTTGGATTCCTCTGCAGTCTTTTTCTTGTCGCTCTCCTCACGCTCAGTGTTGTTCTGGTCGGCCTGCACAGTCTGTGTCGATGCAGCAGATATTTTAGTAAATTTCGATAATATTCTCCCGTATAATATGCTCTAGTTACCTCCTTTGCTTCTTCTGCGGATTGAGTTTCTTCTTCCTTCGAACCAAAGAATGACTTGACCTTATCTATTTGCCGTCACCATCACCATTAATGTTAGCCCGGTAAGCATGTATTTATCTACTACGAGTATCCAGCCCCTCCAATGATAAAAAAATATACCAGAGAAAGTAGATCCGGTATCCTTTGATTGGAAACTCAAGCTAGCCTCAGGCACAGAAAGGAGACCCGCGTTGGACAACTCAATGGACACGCGCACCTTGGGTGGCTGCTCAGCCGAGTCGATCTCATCCTTATGCTTCTCCATGGCAGCTGTCAAACCAGTAATTCTGACTTTGGCAATTTGATCAAGTTCACTCTCACTAGTTTAATTAAGCCATCAATATGATTACGTCCCTTTCTCTCCATTTCATTATCAGTGTCCAATTCGATATTTATACAACTTACATATCTTGTTCATCGACTGGTTTTCCATACTTGACATCAAATTCAAAGTCGCTTTCGCGCTTGAACGTCATAATTTTACGGGTACCAATCGATCCAAATTCATTGAACAAAGTGGTGTGGATAGGTTGACGACCTGTATATCAATAAATATAAAAACTTCATCAATATCTTTGCTGCTTGTTGCTCACACGGTGGAATCTTTCTTTCTCTTGGCTCATCCTTCATTAACTAACCTAAATGCTCGTCCTCAGGGTGATAAATAACTTCAATCGGGAAAACAGTGATATCCTTGATCACAATCTGTTTGGTAAGACGGAACTGTTTACTGAGCGATGCACCACGGAATGCAGCACCCAATACAGCTGCTTCATCACCGTTGACATTCTTGGCAATCTTTTGACTGTGTCAATATTAATCTTAGATATGTGAGAAACAGTATATAGGCGGGTAGGAGTTACAGAACCACATCGAGATATGAACACTATACTTACGTTCCCACAACATCAACTAGGCCTTTCTGCACAGCAGGGACACGCACGCTACCCCCAACAAGGACCAGCGACTTGACGTCGTCCTATAAGCAGCGGAAATTATATAAGTAAATTTATAAAACGTATAATCTCGTTGGAAACTTTTGAGCCTTTTGATTACTTACAATTTTCATGTCAGCAGCCTTCAGAGCTGCTTCAATAGGTCCGGGAACACGTTCAAGCAAATCAGCACAAAGTCGCTCAAGTTCAACGCGCGTCACCTTGCTTTTAAAGTCCACATCTTCGTAAAGACTCTCCAACTATTGAAACATAGGATTAGGAAAAAGTCATCTCCAGCGAATAGATGCCTCTGAAGACCTAATCATGCCCCATCCTTCCGCATCATAATATAGCAAACCCACATACCGAAGCGAAGGTTTCTGTGTTGGCGCTAAGGATTTGCTTGACGCGATTAGCTTCCTTGAGCAAACGAGTCATTGCATTTCGAGATTGTCGGATATCCAATGTAGGATGCATTTCATTGAACTTTTCTGCCAACTTGTTTTGCAAGCGAACATCAAACTCGTGACCACCCAAGGTTCGGTCAAATCCAACTGCTTTGACCTCGAGTTGTGGCACCTTACGGGTAGTCGATTTGCCTTCTTTTTGATCTGCAACGGAGAAAGATACAAGCGACGCGACGGTCGATCCAGCGCCCATGTCGTAAAAGATGTGATATTCGGGAGTGCTCGTAAATTCTCTGCTGATCGCATAGTTGAGTGCAACAGCTGTTTCGTCGTGGATTAACGACAAGACATTAAGCCCGGCCAATTCAGCAGCGTCCAAAATTGCTTGACGCTCGTATTGTGTCGCAAAAGGCGCAACCTAGAATTCATACATAAATATACGTATCCAAGATGATCACTCTAAGTATACTGCTGTTCCCGTTTGACTCGTTCTCGTTTCCGTATTAGGGAGCCTCCTTTGTATTTACCGTGATCACAACATCCTTGACATCTTCACCAGCAGTGTTCTTTGCTTGTTCTCGAGCATTCTGAAACTGATATGCGATTAACTCCTCGACAGACAATTCAGTATCTTCGTCATGCTTGAAAAGGATGGCGTTTCGTTCAGGATGAGGCGTCATTTTGGTGGCGAATCGATTGCGGTATTCAACACAGTGTCTATCGTCAAAAGGCTTTGCAATGATGCTCTTAAGGTTCGAATACGTCAAATGAGGGAATCGGCTTGACTATAAACCATTTATATATACAATCATGAGGTATTTATTCACTTAAAACTTCCGTGTCATCCCTCGTCCTTTTGCACACCCTTGTCACACATTCTGCCTATATCTTTCACCCTCTTTTCCTTCCTAAATGATTTACCAATGCAACCGCGTCGGATCCATATAATCGCTCCTCATCACGCAGTGTTACTACGGTTTGTGTCTTTCGCTTAGAGTCCTTATTCAACGCGATGTCGAGAGGAATGCCAGGCTTGATGAGACCGACTTTGAACCATTCGGCGCCGTAATCGATTGACATGACCGCTGCCTGCGCCTGGTCACTGAATAGTGCCAATGCGATGGCGAGGACAAGGCATAGTATTGCTACAATGCGTTGTAACGACGCCATGAAGTTTTGGTGTGAGAAAAAGTGGGAGAAAGAGAGAGAAGGTATATATTTCGTATAGAGAAAAAGGTAGTTCTCAGGGGTTGGTGAAAGTGAAAGGAAAGACGAAGCGCGTGCTCTCTTTTTAATACATGAAATTGCATCGATCCAGGCAAACTTGTTGAGAAATCATTGGCTGAAGGGAATCGGGCCCTTAATGTTGGATTTTGCACAAAGCTGTCAGCCTGCCAGTGTATAATCAAGTACGTTTAAATGTTGCCACGTTGTAAAATGTGCGACAAACATGATCTTTGTTTTATGAGACAGGATATTGCCACGTTGTAGCCAATGGCTCTGACAGCTCTACCAAAGATACTCATGACAGGGTGCTTGTGATGGTAGCATTTTTATGTCAAACCTGTCGATAAAAGCGACAGATATCGTAGCAATAAAGTTGACGATATTGTCATCCAGTAACATGATTATTAAGATGGTGAGATGTATGCTTTCACCCAGTGTCTAGCTTCTTACATTGTGAGTGCTGGTATATGCAAGCAAGATTACGCAAAATGCAACGGACTGCAATATCATTGGCTGGGAGCATTTCCAAAATAAGCAGACTTCTAGGTCAATTACCGCCGTTGACCGCACCTTTTACCTTTTATTCTTTAGGCGATCGCGGCAATGAAAGAGGTGCCCACTGCTGAAGGTGCTGCCATTAACTACTCTAACAATCATGCCAATAAAACAACATGAAGAAAAATATTAATACTCCAGTATAATCATAGATGATTCAAACCTACTTGTTATAATATTGGACACGAATCCATTTGTGTGGGCTGAATCAGCTAAGGCACAAACACCGCTTTCATTGGACGATGCGCTGCGGCAAGTTTTGATCTTTATCAACGCTCACTTGGCGCTCAAATACAATAATAAAGTAGTTGCGATTGCAAGTCATGTGGGCCATAGGTTCGTTTTTGAGATTTAAAAGTTTTCAGGTGCTGTTTTTGGCTTTATACACACGTATGGCTGATAATGCTATAATAGTAAATTTCTTTATCCCATATCAGACGACGAAGCCTCAAAACATCGCGTCAGCGGTCAACGTGACGCCAACATGTATCCGAATTTCCAGTTTGTCACTGATCAGATCGTCGCTAGCTTACAAGAGCTCTTGTCGGATACCGATGCATCTTTCTTGGATAAGGCTAGTGGCACTTCATCCTTGATTACTGGTGCATTTTCTATGGCACTTTGTTGTAAGTAAAGCCGGATGTCTTTTTCTGTTACATCTGTAGATCCTATTACTTGTGCCTAACAAAATCTGGAAAAAAAGACATCCACCGAGTGACGAAAAACGATGAGCTTGGACATATCAAGCCTCGAATCCTGATCCTGTCATTATCGCCAGATTCTGCAGCTCAGTATATTCCTTTGATGAATTGTATTTTCTCGGCACAAAAGGCTGTAAGTTGGGTTTCTGTTGCAATGAAGAAAAGGAGAGAAACTTATGAAAGATTATAATATAGGCGATCCCGGTGGATGTATGTAAGGTGTATGGTGAAGAAACAGCATTTTTACAGCAAGCAGCAAACATTACTGGTGGTATCTATGTCAAGGTTGAGGATGCACAGTCCTTACTACAGTACTTGATGGTAAGTGTTACAATGGGTAACAACTGTTGGGTAACAATGAAGTAATTAACAATTTGGGGGCATCGTACAGTTTGCATTTCTCCCCGAACGATACGCCCGTAAATTTCTCAATCTTCCAAACGAAGACCAAGTGGATTTCCGTGCAGCTTGTTTTTGTCATAAAAGGATTGTGGATATTGGCTATGTGTGTTCCGTATGCTTATCCAGTAAGTAGAGAGTATATTTGCGATCCTGCTAAGCAATGTAAATCAAGGCGTCTACTAACAATTGAAAAAAAAAATAGTTTTCTGCTCTTGGTCACCTGTCTGTTCGACTTGCAAGTAGGTTTGACTGGTTGATTTGTGGGTTATACCCATGTAAGGTTTTAAAGTGCTGATCAGAGTTCATTTTATGATAGGACTAAATTCGCTTTTCGACCCATGGTGCCGCCAAGTGGTCGTGGACGTCCGCTCCCTCCTCCTTCCAACAGAGGTTCACCGTCCTTATCCAACAGCAACAACCCTTCACCATCGCACGCATAATTTGTTTTCTCTCTCTCACACATCCTTTTGCATCATACCATTATTACAAAACTTCTGTTTCCTATAAAAAAAGTCATTATTGGCTATTGTCATAGCAAACACTCGTTTGGCGGCGACAGAAATTTAGAGCGTTTAACGCGCTTTTCGTGGTCGCGTTATTAAAATCGCGTTCCTGTTTTTTTTCAGTCCGTTTCCACACTCTTCAATAGATCATGACCGTCATGCCCCGCCTTTTAGTCAAGCGTCTTTCTGAAAATGCCAAGGTCCCTACACGTGGATCTGCTCTTGCTGCCGGCTACGATCTGTACAGGTACAAACACACTGTTTACCATTTAAAAAGTGGCGATCTAAGAAAGAAATAAAAAGTGTATATAAACGATCGTGGAGATCCAGTAGATTCTAATACTTTGTTCTTTCTCCTTTTCAAGTGCTGCCGACACTGTGATTCCTGCACAGGGAAAAGTGATTGTTCCTACTGACTTGTCGATTGCTGTACCTGAGGGCTGTTATGGTCGCGTGGCACCACGTTCGGGCTTGGCTGCCAAACACTTTTTGGACACAGGCGCAGGTGTGATTGACGCCGACTATCGTGGTCCTGTGGGTGTTGTTATGTTTAACTTTTCCAAGGTCGACTACAAAGGTATATTAACAATCCATACAATGAGCCAACATGATGGTTTTTTTTTCCAAAACTAAACACTACTCTAGTCAAGCAAGGTGATCGCGTTGCACAGCTCGTCTTGGAACGTATTTACACACCCGAGGTGGAGGAAGTTGAGGTAAAAAGAGTTATGCACGTCGGTATGTAATGTCATGTACGATTAACGCGCGTGTAACAACTTTTCTTGTAGGACCTGGACCAGACGGTCCGAGGAGCAGGTGGTTTCGGTTCAACTGGTCAGCAGTAACATTAGCAGCAGCAGCAGCAGCAGCACTTCATTCATTTTATATCTATTACCGACCCTTTTCATTTGTACATAGTCATCTCAGGGCAGAACGTGTCTCCTAATTAACACAAATATTGATAAGTAAACAAGCAAGAAAAGTAGAGCGGTAAAGAACAAAGAAAAAGGAAATCATGGATGATTCGTTAGGATGCCCACATTTTGTGGTGGTACACCAGCCTAACTCTAAAATGACCGCAACATGAACCATGGTCGAGCGGGGGATTGATATGCTGAACCAATAATCAATCACTCATGCGTTATTAGGACTTTGATCTTTCCATGAAAGACTTCTGCATTTGCTACGATACCCACTGTTACTGCTATTCGATGGGGCACCACACTACCACGACGGAGAGGGGTGGGGGCCTAAACCATCCCTCACCTCTTGTTCGCACTCCTGGGAACACTCGAACTCGCCTGCTGCATACAGACTTGTAGTAAGTAACCTTGACTGTGGTGCGCAAACAACAGAGACAACCCTCTGGCAAATGCGGCTATGGTGATTGCCTGTTGTTGCTGTGTGTTATGATGATGAGTGGTGCTGGTGTTGGTGCTGGTGGTGACGCCGATTTGAGCACACACACACACACCCTCACAACTGTTATTTTTTCTACTCCCTTTGGGCCATCTTTTTATTTATTTATTTTTTCCTTGGTACTTTGGAAAAAACAAACCCTTCTTCCCTTTTTCTTTTCTTTCTCTTCCTTTTATTAGCGTGTATTCGTTCACTGAGTAGGAAAAAAAGAGAAACCCCCTTTCTTTTCATTCCTATTGTTTTGTGCCCGCTTAGATTAAGCGCGCAATTCAATAAAACTTCCATATATACACATATATATATATACACATATACACACCCAGCATGACGGCAAATCATCCCCGTCACTCACAGCGGTCCAGTTCAACCGCTGTTACTTCATCCTCGAATGTCGTCGGTGTTCATTATCGAGTCGGTCGTAAGATTGGTGAAGGCAGCTTTGGCATTATTTATGAAGGTACACCACTTTTTACTTTTGCCCTCTCTCTCTCTTGTCCCTTTCCACAACACACCATGATATACTGTGGAACTTTCCGAACACTTATTTGTTCATTGACACGGAAAAACCATGTTCACGTTAAGGCACCAACCTCTTAAACAACCAACAAGTGGCTATCAAGTTTGAACCACGGAAATCAGATGCGCCTCAATTACGTGATGAATATCGAACATACAAGATACTTGCTGGGTTGAGTATGTTACATTATAGGGGCATATTCTTTTTGGAACGACAGTTTGCCGTCAGCCCGGAAGTGTCGGAACGAGTTACCCTGACTGACTGGCGAGCGTTTTTCACTGACTACCTTTTCTCTCTGTTTATACGTGCTTAGCCGGTATACCCACTGCATATTATTTCGGTCAAGAGGGTCTCCATAACATCCTAGTAATAGACATGCTAGGTCCCAGCTTAGAGGATCTATTCGATATGTGCAGTCGACGCTTCAGTGTAAAAACGGTGGCCATGCTCGCAAAACAGATGGTAAAAGAGAGAAAGATTAGGGCTATTGGATGGGATGGGCGAACGCAAGATAGCTAACGCTATAGGATGGCTCTGCTAGATTACACGCGTTCAAAGCATACATGAGAAGAATCTGATCTACAGGGACATCAAGCCAGACAATTTTCTGATTGGACGACCTGGCACCAAACACGCGAACACGATTTACATGATCGATTTTGGTATGGCAAAGCAGTACCGCGACCCAAAGACAAAGCAACACATTCCCTACCGTGAACGCAAGAGTCTGTCGGGCACAGCACGCTATATGAGTATAAATACCCATCTGGGAAGAGGTATGCACAAGAAACTCGGTTTGTATGTTTACTCTTGGTTCCAATATTGACACCTATACGGCTCTTGATTTAGAACAATCACGACGGGATGATCTCGAATCCCTGGGACATGTTTTCATGTATTTTTTACGGGGCGCCTTACCTTGGCAAGGATTAAAAGCAGCAACAAATAAACAAAAATACGAAAAGATTGGTGAAAAGAAGCAGTCCACAGCTGTCAAGGATCTGTGTGAAGGATACCCAGGTAAAGAAACACCACCCATTGTAAAAACGAAAAAAGAGCCTTCGATTGCTGATCCAAGCGGTTACTTTATTAGAGGAATTTGGAATGTACTTGCAGTACTCTCGGAAACTCGGCTTTGAAGAAACACCTGACTATGATTTCTTGCGTGATCTGTTCAACCGTGTTCTCAAGACAATAGGTGAAACTGACGACGGTGTATACGATTGGATGCTATTGAATAATGGCAAGGGATGGGAGGTAAGATCAATTTCACTGTGGAGAAATATCTGAGGATTCGCGCAAAAAAAAAAAAGTACGTATGTGGGCCATTTCTAATCTTTCGATTCTTTTTTCGTGACAGCATCGCTCGTCTTTACATCGCCATCAGTCAGAACGGCATGGTGCGGTGGCTGCACTAAACAATGTAGCAGGAGGGAATGCAGGATGGGCTAACGGTAAACGCGACTCTGGCCATCGCCATTCGAAGCAACGTATGAGCCATCATCACCACAGCAACGCATACCGATCGTCTCAGGGAATGATGATAAATGCCAATCAGCCCGTAACATATCAAAATGTTGATACCAACGCGTTGCATCATTCCGCTGCTGGTCGTGATGCCGAGTCTGTTCGTAAAGGCGGCTTCTGGTACAGTCTGTGTTCCATTGTCACATGCAATGCTTGCACTTAGTAGCAAACCTTTTCTTCTACTGCAAAAATATCCCATCTATCATTATGATTGAACAATAACCATCTAAAGGAACACACAGACACATGCGCCTCTTCTGTTATTTTCTTTTACCCATCTTAACCCATCCGGCCTCTTTTATTTTGACAAAAAAGAAACATATCCTCATTTTTTTAATTCTTTTCTTTGCCGTCTTCTATCCGTCCCTCACCTCTACTTCTTTAGCTTTTCCCCTCATCGAAATCCCCTTTCCCCCTTTTGTTCATATTTCATGTGAAATTAGAACGCTCCCGCTCACACTCTCAACTCACAATGTTCTATTTCTTTTCTCCTTCTTCAACATATCCTATTCTGTAAAGCAAAGCAAATTTACTTGTTAGTATTCTTTTCGAGTCGTGTCAAGTTGTTTTCATTTGCTTGAACATTATTTAACCATAGCTTATAGATCGTACTTTCGCTCTATTAACGACTTGTTATCGAGCGATGTGTGCAGATACACACATCTATCATAGTATGCGGTCCTATTATATACAGAAGACTCAAGGACATCCAATCGAAATGCAATTCATCGATTTAATGACAAGTTAAAACAGGTTTTTACTTGTTTATTTGATTATCCTTTTTTTTCTCTAGAGTATGAAAAGAACTTGCGTAAAGTGTGTTTAGATGCGAAATAATAAAAGAAAGAGCAAAAACAAGTGATATATAGTGAGTGGGGTTTCTTATGTGTAAATGCGAGTAAAAATTTTTAGCTGTGGTGTGAATTTAGTGGTGGTGGTGGTGGTGGTGTGGAGTTGGGTGTGTATGTAGAAAAAATATAACGTATGTACAAGTCTATTATAACGAGGAAGAGGAAGATGCAAAGGTAGCAGAATGTTGCTGTTGTTGGTTATCTCGACGTTCAGCAAAGAATCGCTTGCCAACTTCATAGCTCGAAATCATTATGGCACATGATGGTGCGACTTTGACCACGCGCGGAACAACACCTATTAGCATATACCCAATGTATATTAGCGAATGCGTGTGTAACCCAAAGATATATACATAGTCCAACCACGATATATGTAGAATGAAAATATACCTCGAAAGAAACCACGGTAACCTTCAGCAATCCGGGTTTTTCTGATGAGTCGCATAATCCGTGCGTCGTCACCAGAGTTAACTTGCCGTTGTGTTTTGATCACGTCGAAAGGTGTAGTAACTACGGCTGCAAACTATCCATGTACATCGTGTGCGTTGAGTAAAGCTTCTTTTCCATCCACCCCACATTACATCCGCCTCCATAAAAGAATGACATATTTACCATTCCAGAAGATGCACCCGCAATAAATGAGCTTTGAAAATTAGACAGGGTATCTTGGTTCGAGTTTTTGCTGCTCAAATACTGTTTGATCTGCTCATAACCCATCCAATACAAGCCAGAAAATGGCACATCACGAAGCATTGTTGGCAATAAACCTCGCCATAAAGAAACCATGCCCTCTCGTTGTACCATTTGCATAATTCCACGCCATACAGCTATTGAAAATCCATACAAACAAATCAGCCTTCTCATATATCCCAACTTTTTGGCCAATATTTTTATTCATTACCTGGAAATCCGTCTGCTCCTTCTACGGCCTGCATGCGAGTTCTGAATAATTCGATTGGTGAAATGACCGCAGCAGCAACAGCTAATATGATAATTAAAAAGAACAATGAGAAAATTTCGCCCGTCAAACTCACCACCCACTTGTGCTTAGCGAAACTTACTTCTTGCTACACCTCCAGCCCATAATGGCGAGTAGTCATGTACTGCTGTGTTTCCGAACCGTGATTGTCGAATATGATCGCGAATATAATCGTACCCAACAAAATAAATCACAGTCGAAGGGATCGCCATGACTAATCCTGCAGACAGACCCCGAAATAACGCAAGTGGGCCTTCAATACGCATAATCTTGACCAGTCCGTCCTAAAGTTGTTCCCTCCACTCTATTAGAATATGTTGGTAAAGAGTATATGATGTGTGCTTTATACTTACAGTTGTACCGTTCAAATGTCGGTAACCTGTTGCTTCTTGGCTTTGTAATCTCGTCTTGACCACGTCCAAAGGAGTCACTGGAATAAATATAAATAGTTGTAAGTGAGAGTCGAGCTTTTTTGCAGTTTCCAGTGCCTTCTCCTTTCAGAAAAAATCCATACTGAGTGTAGACGTGACAAGGGCGCCAGCACACGCCGAAAACATTCGCTCAGTCGACGATGCTTGGTTTAAGGTTCCACGCCGGATCTTGACCTGCTCATGTTGAAACGGTGGGGAATTCTCAATGATCTCCAGTTCCGAAGTGTCTGTCATGATACTCTTTTCTTTTTTCTTCGTCAGGTAGTGGTTTTTATACACGTCAACAACGTCTTTCTCCTTTGAGTGAAAATAGACAGAAAAAAGAAATTAAAAAAAGGAAGAATAGAAAAAAATCGAGAATTTTGTGCTGTAATGGAAAAGTCGGGATTCGGGAAAGATGTGATCATCAAGAAAGGATTCCCTTGATTTCTTTGGCTCAGATTTATGCTTATCGTACCTATACCATATATACTACAATCCGCAGTGTGTTGGGCAGCGGGCATTGTACAGTACCGTATCAGATAAACACTTGGATAATATTGATTGACAATCTCTAATTTCGTAAATTATATCATATGAAACAAAGAAAAAAGAAGCTGATATGATCATGTCAACTAGAACAATCTTGAGCAAAAGGATCAATGCGCGGCTTCTCGGTGGTGTAAAATGGTGGTGCTGTCTGGTAGTAAGGTGTGCTGACAAGCTCCAGCAACATATCCTAACCTTAAGAAACCGGTAAATGTTACACTCTGTAATAGAAAATCTTTATCAAAAACATCATGTAAATACAGCCAGAACTTCTTTTCTGTAGCCATTCAAATTACCTGCTGATAATTGCATGCAGTTGATTTCTTACTAATAAGAATTATATTATACTCACCAGCTGGATAGGTGCAGTTCTAGCAATTAATCTGAAGTCGTTTACCATTGGAAAAGAATGAGCAATGAGATAATGTCGTCAATGTTGTATTTTACTCTACCAAGTGAAAGTACAGAGATAGTAGTCCCTGTTAGATATGTCAGTGGAGCACTAATTAGTTTGTGAGCGATATGTATGCAACATGGATTTTAGAAATTTGAGAATAGGGATACTGTGCGTCTTGATGATACTGCACAGGCCTAGGATATATTCAAAATTGAAACATCAAGCAGCTGTGTATTTGTAAGGCTTTTTATTCAATGCGTTGGTTACGTTGATCGTTCACTTCTTACTCCGTGAAGTTTTAGTGCTATTACTCAATCATCTTCCATCAGTGATATACAACACTACGATACAACCGCCATCAAAGATAAACAACTTCTTCTTATTGGCTGGGTGTCTGGTTTTTTCCCTAATACTGGTGAGCGATTATGCTTCTTTGATAAACTTCAACTTTTTTGCTTTTGTTTGCTTTGCTCCATGAGCAATGGCCAGTGTCACATCTTATTACATATAACCAAAAGGAGAAGAGCCAAATGCATCAAGCTTGAGTATGTGTCATACATAACACACCATTGCTCCCTTAAAGCTCTAAGAAACCAAATTTTCGTACTATATCTGAGCTCTGTACTATCGAAGCCTCTGGTTTTGGTATGTAATATTACATCAGCATATTAAAAGTGGAATTGTAACTTCCAGTATTGTATGGATGCCTCCAATATCACAGCTACTAAAGATAAGGGTGTGTCAGCGACTGACAAAGTCGTGGTAGATACAGTACCAAACAGGAAGGTCGTTACAATATCTGAGAGACGTTATTCTAGAAGTTATTGGAAAGTGCATCTTATACCAAAGTGCCGAGTGATTGAGAAAAGTTACTTCATGACATTATCTTTATTTTTAAAAGTTAGCTGAAAAATCCAAAAAAGGAAACTCTCATCCATGTAAATTCACAGACAGAAAAAGAGAAAGTAATTACTTACGCAAAGCATTCCCAAATTCATGGGGACCTCGGCCGCACTTTTTATCCGTGGGCTCGGGGAAATTGTAGATGAAGCAGGACTTACGCCCGGAGGCTGCCTGAGTAAAAAAACAGCCGTTCGCGTGAAACGATGCAACATCCAAAGATGGGTCGAGACAGAGGCTACTAGGAACTGCGAGAGAAAAGCAAAGGGGGAGGAGAAGGGGAGAAGGATAAACTATATAAAGAACGCAATAGACGCTTTTAACGACTTCCTGGGTCAGAGCAAGGGGAAGGGGAGGGGGGGATAAATTATACAAAGAACGCAAAGATGAAGATGAGGCTTTTAAGGACTTCCTCAGGTCCAAGTCAAAGCAAAAAGCACACGCCACCGTCCAGATGGATGGATAGATCTTGACCACTGCCGATGGACTACTTGACAGGTCGGCTTCTAGGATCGGGATGACAGTGGAGCATCAATCTTGACTAGCATGGAGTTGTCTGTGCACTATCGCCATTCCGAGAAACAAAAGAGATGAACAGTTAATGGGAAACTGTTAAACCACACACATACAAGATTCTATCGTGCTATGCTTACCCATACTTCTACAGACACAGGAGAGCCGAGCACACGGCCAGAGCAGAGCAGAGAATCACAGCCAAGACAGAAACACTTCTTCTAGCTGGAAAAAGAAAAGATCATTAGAGGGCTGCACCCACTGTGCTATCTTTACTTTTTACACGGCATTACCATCCTCCTCCATCCCAAGCTGACTTACATTTGTTTTGTCTTTTACAGCAAAGTTATAGACAGAGAGAGATGGGGTCTAAGCCAATCCAAGTCCAAACAGATCACCGCAGAGCCATCCTCTATTAGAAAAAAGAAAACATCTATGAGCAGCTGCATACACTTTTTGACATGTCACGGCAGACATCTTCCTGGTTCTTCAAACACGCAAAGACAAACACAAGCACAGCGATACTTACTATTATGACATCCTTGGCTTGGAGGAAGAGAGCCTTGAGTTAGAGAGAGGAAAAGCAAGAAGGGGATGACCAATTCTGAAAAAAGAATAAGAGAAGAAAGGGGAGGAGAGAAAGAAAACTTTTTTGAGAGACTGCCATATTGCATACGTCATGGTCAGGAGCCCTTTCCCGTCACGCTGCTGTACACACTGCACACCTTTGACGCGTCATCCCCAACACCCATGTCATCCTACTCACCTACCAATGTTCAAGTTCCCTTTTGCTTATACTTACTATCTGTTACTTGTCTGCTGGACACGATTAACCCAACCAGCATAAGGCGGAACCTGAAGTAGAGAAAGATCAAGAGCAGGCTGTTCTAAATATGCAACTATTCCTGACACGTCATGGCATCAACACCTCCAACAGACACTCGACTTCTCTCCAACTCATCCTCACATTTCATTCCCTACCGTACTTACAGTTGTTGCTTATGTTTAAGGGTGGGATGCAAACAACAAACCGAGCCAACCATTTCAAAAAGTCAGAATCCTATAGTAGTAGCAGAGAAGAAAGGAGGATAACATTAGCGACTGTATGCTGTACACACACTTCTTTAGACACGTCGAAATTCATATCTTCTTTCGTATATCACATTCACATGCAAAACCTCTAAGTACACTTCACACTTTTCATATTGTACTTACTCTTGCATCTGCGCTTTGAGTGGAGAAGGACCAGGTTTAGACGAAAGAAAGTCTGTGTCAAAAAAGAAAGAAAGTGAGATAAACGGATCTTAAGAAATCGCTGTATACTCACAACCGGTTGCATACACTCTTCTCACTCACCACCATAAACATACACTCTCCGATCCTCTAATCCGTTCCAATGACACTCACATTGAATAGCTTTGGTTTAGAAAAGTTGACGAAGAGGAAGAAGAGCGGCATGATTGCTGCGGCTGCGCAGTTATATAGTAGTAACGAACACACATGCTACGCGGCATTTGAGCCAGTTCAATCTATCCAATCATATTACTCTCTAACGTTTACGATGCGCCAAGGTGTGTGGCTCCTCCAGATCAGAAATTTATTCTACATGAATGTATGACGATGTGAGTAGACGGGTATCGCATTGAGGAAAGACTCGAGGGGATAACCGTCCTTAACACGATATGAAGTTCACCTCAAATCCTTCATCATCTGAGAAGTGCCATCGCTTTAAACACGCTGAATACAAGTATCATCGTATTCAATACTGTATGTATACAGGAGTATCCAAAATCTCATGAAACATGACGATCCAGCGCTTGCCGATGTTCCGTTTGATAAGAAATCATGGTCTTTGGTGTTGCCTTTCGCCAGGTATACAACATTGTAACCTCTCTTCTACTTTGCATCCTTTTACTATCGAGCGGTAGTACTTACATCAAAGTATCTGCATCAAACCTGTTGATAGGTCCTTCCTATGATATCATACCAAATGCATCGCGCTCGCAAATCGTACAGCAGTATCTAAATCGTTCATTTATTTGGCCCAGTGTCACCGTCCACCGCCTTGAAACCAACATGCGCGTCCAACAACCTGCCAACACCAATGACACAAACGAGCATGGCCAGTTTATGCAATATTTACTTTGCATCGGTGATGGTGCTGAGCTGTCGGTGCCAATCACTGATGACAGAGTCCGGCTACCAGATCGGATGCTCATGCCACATTACAACACGTACGAGCTTATAGAAGCCATTTACGGCGACCTGAACGCGCCACGCGCGGATCTTGATCACCTCATCAGTCGCTCCATCTTGACTCCCAAGATTGTCTATGTTACAGCAATTGATAATTTGGTACTCGACCATTTCCCAGGCACTGTTCACGAATTCCAGAGCGCAGATACCGTGGATGATCCTGAAGAGCAAATAACGTACCCACCAGAGCTGCTCAATTCCATGAATCCATCCGACCTCCCTCCGCATTTGCTAAAACTCAAAGTCGGTTGCCGAGTCATGCTTTTGAGAAACTTGCACACCCAAAGTGGTCTCTGCAATGGGACACGGCTGATTGTACGCTCTTTTCAAAGATATGTACTTGAAGCTGAAATAGCCACTGGACCTCATGCTGGCAACATTGTCTTAATCCCTCGCATAACTCTCACACCTTCACAAACACGTTCCCCCATTCAATTTAAACGCACACAATTCCCTGTTCGCCTGGCATTTGCAATGACCATCAATAAGGCACAGGGTCAAACTTTTAACACTGTTGGCCTCTACTTACCTGAACCTCCGTTCACGCATGGTCTACTCTATGTAGCCATGTCGCGCGTCCGCACCCCTTCATCCATCAGAATCATGTTAGATCCTGAGAACTCACGTATCGCAGGTCAGCAAGGCCAAAGCACAAGAAATGTTGTTTTTCACGAAGTTCTTCTATAATTCTTTTTGTCACCTACTCTATTTTTACATCGCCCATTCTCTTTTTCTACATCGCCTATTCTCTTTTTATCAATATCACTACATCATCTTTGTCAACACTTCTTTTCGCATTGTATTCTAAACTGGAGATAGTTAAGTATCCAACTTTGACGACTTTCTATGATAGGCTACTTCTCACTGCACAATGATCTTGCTTTTGATTTTGAAAACAGACAATAAGCATCTAATACCAAAACATTGATCCAACCTCGCTCGACAGGGGGGTTTGGGGGGCTTGCCCCCCACTTGGGGGTCAAGGGGGGAACCCCCTTGCGACGCGTTTCCGTTGAATGACACGGAGCGAAGCGGAGGGGCTCATTCATCCGAGCGAAGCGAGGAAGGACCGCTTATAAGTTGTAAACTAATTCCAGACACGTGCGACAAAGAAGGTACATAGCACATCCTTCCAATTCAACATATACGTACTAGGCGCGTTTTCCGCTCTTGCCGCATTCTTCTAGTCGTTGTATCGCAATTTTATCCTCGCATCAATATTTCCATTCAACGCTTATTCTGTACCCTAGTCTTTACCGATATCTTTACCAAAATCATTAGCTAACACTTCATCCGACGTATGATAAATATGTCTGACAGTGTGATTGAAGACGAGCCACGATCTCCCTTTATTACGACTCGATAGCTTAAGCAAGACGATTCTCTTGAACTAGACAAGGTTGTCAATATTTTCAAGAAAAGAAGATAAACAATCATATCCAGTATTGCAAGGAAACTTGCGAGAAGCTGGATTATACTACAATCACCATGTACGTAATGTACTCTTTTTACAAATTTTTCTATGGAAAGTATTTTTAACATGTACAAGTAAAGTCTACAGTTCGGTCCGTCGTCCTGCTGTTCGTGTAAATGATGCCAACTGCCACTCTACATCTGCTTCCGTCAGATCCACAGTACCCAATCTGATCTCATATACTACAAAAAAAAGTAAAACCGAAGACTTAATAAACAACTATTCATCCTCATTGAAGACCATACGTATACTACACTCACCTCTCATCTCAAAACGCGGTCCAACTTCTGCCAATTCCACTGTATTGCCCGCTTTCACATATACGTGATGTCTATTTCAGATAACAATTCGTCAGTTTATCCTATCACTGCCAACGTTCTTTTTGGATAAACAGTATACAGGTTGCCAATATTACCTGAAGGAAATAAAATCTTGTTGATTGGCAAATGTCATTACACGCTTAGTGTCTTCTTTTGGTACCGGGAATAAGTATTTCAAGATGTTTGTGACCTAATATACAGATATATACATGTAAGTCGCTATCACTCAAAGTCACCGTTTCTCCCTCTTTAACCCATCTTGTGATGCATCGACACCTATATCATCTCTTCTTCTTCTACCACTACTTACACGTTGGCCCAGTCGTGAATTGAAGTTGTCGAAAATAAGATGAGGGAACGCTTCGGATACTGTGCCTTGGTCTTTGATATCATGTCGAAGAACGACATTATGCAATGAGAAATATGTAGTCGGGCCATAAGGAAAATGACAAACCACCATACCGTCTAGAAAGGGATCCAAACTTCAGCAACATTTCTTTTTTTTTCCATCGTTACATCCCTTTCTCTCCTGCTACTACTTCCTGCTTACCCGGTTTTCCTCGATGTTCGTGTAGAATAATTAAATCTGTTACTTCGTTGTTTCTGCATAGCTCAACAATATCCTTAATAACGTGACCACCACGATTGATACGCTGTGAATTGGGGAAAACGAGACGCATTTCCTGTTCACAGAAAAAGCACCACATGTTAACAACAATCCGTTCCCTTCTTTTCCTTAACCACCTCTGTCTTCAGAAGCCTTACTTTAGAGAATTGCTGTAACCGACTGCTTGGATCTCTTGAAGTTGTGATTACGACTTTGGGATCGAAGACACCAGCACGGGCATATTCGTCATCGGCATGTGTAGTGGGCGCTGTAGTAACAAAAAAGCATTTTATAAACAGTCTGTTTTCCTTTTACAATGTCTCAGGAAAATATTCCAAAATATAGTACCATCTTGTGCCTGATCGAAAGGTAGATCTTGTTTTAGTTCTTTACTCATATTTCGAAGTTCGGTGGGTACGGGTTTTCCATCTACAAAAACAAACATACACCATATTTCCAACAATAATTAGTAAATCAACTACACGGGCACCGCCAAGGGAAATCTATAATATATGCACCTTCGATCGCCTGTTTGATCTGTTCTTTGCGCTCATAGATTGCCCGTTCTTTGCTTTCAAGCGATTTTCGATAAAGGTATTCCCGTCGTAAGCGGGTGTTTCTTCGAATCTATAAAAGTCTCAAACCATTAGTAAGCTGTCAAATACAGCAAAAACCGTGAGGAAGTCGAAGCTCACCATTGTGTAATTTATGCTTTTTTTTCTCAAGTTTTGTCTGGAAAAGGATTTCTTATTAAAGTGTCCCGCACTCCGAGAAAGTTGGGTTGACCATGCGAAAAGCCACACACCTGTCAATGCAAGCAGGAATATTGCTCCGCCGTAATTTTCTATCTCGCAACTCCACGCCCGCAAATCCTGGTATGATGGACTGTGTCGTGCTCGGTGTGACTTGATAGTTAGACCACAACTATACAGAAATCATCCGAAAGGATTTTTTGATACTAGTATCATCACTACCTCATCTGACGCCATTACATCTAAAACCAAATCACAGAAGTATAGAATATACACACCATTCCCCTCTCTTTTTCATATTATTAGTTAGCAGTAAAGCATCATCCATGTATTATCCAACTCTAGAAGAAAGTGACCGGTGTGACGTGAGCTTGTGTCACGACAACACACAAAACGCTGGCGCGTTTCTAATATTAACAGTAGACATTTTTCTTCCTGATTTTTGCTTTGACGTATCCGCTCGTGAGGATTGAGTGTATATTCGGTCTCGTAGACGGCAAGGAAGGAGCTAGCAGCGCATTATCAACTTATTCGGACATCACCACACCACTAGCGACGATTAATTTTCTAGTTGATCCTACCGCTTCTCAAGGACGCAGCTCTCATTGTTATCATTGTTCCGCACATCGACGATTATTCTCACTTGTCGACCCTAGGCGTGATATTCCCCACACACACGTATTGTTGCATCTTCTTTCCTGATATCCGATTGGATCACAACCAGGACCAGTGCTACATCGGACTCGAGTTACTTTATTTTACTGGGTAAGTACACAGCTAATCAGGGCCTGTAAGACATGTCTGGGCTTAATAACAATAATTTTGAATTAAAAAGTAACAACCCATAAAAATACCCAAGAGTACTTACGGCTTTCTACGCACACTGTGACAGGGTACGTCATCCTCACTATATCGGTAATACACAAAGGGTTTAATCGTTGACAAGAAATTGTCGTCGTTCCAGGTGCACTTACCTAAGTGAAGGCGCCGCCGGGCAACGCAGGACTCAACCAGAGCCCTGCTCCTTAATAGTGGGCTATGCAACCGATTATAATAACGAAGGAATTTATCAAAACTGATAAATTCTCACACGAATGACAACTTTTCACATTGCTCTAAAGCATAAAAGCACAACTTACATGACGCTACCATGTGCAGGTCAGTGCCCGAGAGAAAGAGAGAGAGAGAGACACAGAGAGAGAACTTTAAAGAAAAAAATTGAAAAGAATGTTAGACCGTTGTTTGCAAATAAAGAATCACTTGCATCGTGACGATCAAACAGCAACTGCAATGACAGAATGTTAATGAATGCATACGTACAAAAGGCCAAAAAAAAAAAAAGAAATGATGCGGGGCAAGCGCGAAGAAAAGCAGGAAGAAAAGCCAACGTCTTGATGAGTCGTGCAGTATGCTACTTTTATAATCTTTTTGATCATATCAATCACATGATTTCACTAGTGTCGTCAGCAGTGTTATGAACATTCTTCGACCTTTACTAAGTGATCACCCTCAACCTCGATGATCACTTATTAAATCCCCAAGTATCAATATCATCCATCATCATCGTCCGGAATTATCAGCCCTAATACCAATCTTTCCGTTTATTCGCATTATAAAATCATAGTAAAAGATATATTAATAAACACCATAGTCTTTGAAAAATGAAACATCAGTCAGATATCTTGTTTCCTTCCTGTATCTTGTTCCTCGTCTCTTCTCTCATCATCTGGTCTCCTACCTTCGGGTCTCATTCTTGTCTTGCCTTGTTCTTGCTGAAAGCACCTAGCGCATTCTCGACCGGTCTTTCTGTTCTTGTCTTGTCCTGTCCCTGTCCGCACCTTACAAGTAGCTTGTTTCATCAATGACCACTGGTACACTGCTGGTAAATAGAGAATGGATTCCTTTTTATCGCACACAAAGGGATCCTTTTATCTTTAACACTGCTTCTTTTGACAGAGCATACTACTACTTAGTCTACCATCCAAACATTCTACCAGTGATCAAACAAAACGTAAGTGATAAATCGTGTATCAGTTATGCGCAGATCCATTACGCATTTAAAAGGACCTTGTATAAACAAATGGCATTGCATAAAAGTAATGTCCTTGCACCTATGACCCTTTGTAATCCCTGCAATTATTGTCGTTAATTTTATGAATTTTGGCTCTTTCAACTAGAGACACTACAATGGCATATGATGGTGATACGGCGCGATCAAGTTAAAATTACAGCAATGTCATGCACCAGTATTTTGAAGTGTTACACGCAAAAGCTTATTCAGAGTTGTCATTGGCTGCTTTAAGGACTCTTATACAGCCTTCTGATTGGCTAAAATGTAAGCCCAGGAACTTCCGCTGTGCCGCTGCATTCCGCTCATGCAGAGAGTGGCTGGGTGTGCCTGAATAAGCTTCCTACACTTTATTTTAGAAATTTCCTATCATTATGATCTCACAGCTACGTCAAAGGCCTACGTCAAAATCGCAAACGAATAACAACGGACGATGTTTGCGATCAGCCAAGACATCAGACTGCAGCTGCCAAGCGTACAGTTTGCTGGTCAAGCATCTTCTCTACGTGACTTAAAATCATACAAAGAGGGCTATAAGCAAGCATCAGTTGCAGTGGCACTCGAGTCTGTCACCCATGTGATTTTTGGTTACACTCCTGATATGTTTGATACAACACACATTTTATTTTTCATATCGTCTGAAGATAAAAGAAACTGCCCGGAGATTGTGGAGCTTGTGATGACGGAATGTGCATTGACCCTATACAGTATAACAGCAGACACACTAAAAGGCAATAGTCCTGTCCAAGCTTCCGTGAACTAATACTATATTATTGTTAGTGGTTTTACCAACTGTCCGAAGTTTAGTCAACCATGGTATGTTGCATATCACAACGATCATCAAAATGAGTAAACTAGGGGAAGCATATCTGTGGACTCAATATCATTAGAGTTCACTTTTGCTAAGCGTTCTATCCGACACTCTCTTTGTCCCAAAAGCATATATAGACGCGTGAAAATGTTCGCAATCGACATTCTATATGGTGCGTTCGCCTTATAACCGTCAATTTTTTAGCTCAGCTTTACTCCCTTATAACGTCCCCAAAAAGCAATTACACAGTCTAACGTGCTTCAAAATACCTTTTTTGACTCGTTTGCTTTCGTTATTGAAGAATAAAAAAATAATTATGTTTGTAAAAACAATTATGGGAAGCCAAAAGTTGCCGGTTTTTCCCAATTTAGAAGGGCCGGCAGAAGTTTGAAGCAACTCATGTACCGGAAACAAGAATGAGTAAACAACTCCTGTACGTATATATACTCGCCTATCGCCTACGTCCTACACGTCTTTTCTTTTTACCTTCATTTAAAAGATGCCGCCATTAAGACGAAAGCAGAAGGCCACCCGAAAAAGGACGCGTGCGCCTGACGGAAGAATCACTGCCCAGTTTCATGGTATACGCCGTTTTTCTATAGCTATTCCTATACATTTTAATGTTTCATCATATATACGTATCATTGTTCTTTGAAGCTCAAACATTTTAGAAGGTTTAGTGCTTAAGAATCAAATTAAAACAAAATTAAGTTTTGACGGTTATAAGGCGAACGCACCATAACCAAAAAAGGAGGTACAGCCAACGCCACAGCCGTTTCCAAGAACTAAAAGTGTAACTCTGATAAATATGGCCAACGACCGATAACAGCGATAATGCCGACACTACTAGCAAGACGCTAAAATCCGCGGTGATCATATATATCATAAGCCAGTAGATCGATCCTAATAATGTCATTCCACTTTAGCTGGCGGTTGACATGCTCAGTGGAACGTATCTTTTTCTTACAGGAGCTGGCATCTTATCAAAATAAGCGGTTACGCTCTCAGAGGATGGTATACACACAACTTGCATGGTAGAACATATGTTAGTGCAGGGTGACACGTCTCCTTGAGGACGACGACGACTGTCATCGCCCTGCTTGCACTTCCCTTTCCTTTGCTTTTATTCTCTCAAATCAAACGAGCCATTCAGAATATATGATCACTGCTACATAAGAAAGCTGATAGTAATCCTGCAACGGCTCGAAAAGCTTTAAAAGCCATGATTTGTGTCTATGAACTATTGGTTTTTCCTTGTTTTGCTCATGACATATAATCGTCTTTTATCTCTTTGCTATGGATATTTGTCATTGGTGCTTCAAAATGTAGGTTTTGTCACGCTTTCAATAGTGTGTGATACTGTATTTCTGGGAAAGTGCAGACAATTTGATATGTTGTCGATTAACGTCAATTTTAAAAATAAAAGAGGGGCCGGTTCCTTGGCGCCATTAACAAATAAGAGGACGGAAAATCGTCAACCTGCGGAATGGAAGACACGTGCAGTGTAGTGCAGCACTGAAAAAAATGGCGCTCTATCTATGATATTGAATGTGCAAGACATGTGGCATGTTTTGTTTAGACATTACCAAACATTTGTGTACACGAACCCATCATCCATCGAGGAAATGGTGTCTTGTACGTTTGATGTATATAAATCGCCAAATTGATACTGGCCTGAAGTAGCCGATGGATTTTTCTTATTAGAAAGCGCAATACAAAAGGTCGCAATAAGATGCTGTACAAACTTACTTTTACTTTGGTGTTGATACAAAGCAAATGTGTTGTGCTCTTTAAATCAATATCAGTATATGCACTGCATAGCCTAGTACGGCAAACCTTCGGAACGCGGTCCGTACTCATCGGGAGAACTGTAGTCGAAAACGGCGTTGAAAAAAAAATCCGCATGTGCGCTTAGCATAGAGCTCTATGGTAATTTAAACAGAGATCCGTATGAGAAGTTAGCATAGAGCCCAAAGTCTACAACGCAGCATGTTGTGTGTTTGGAAAGTGGCTGTACAACCGTCAAAACAGCCAAGAACTGATCAACTATGTATATAAAACAACAGAAGTTATATGAATTAGTAGTAATAAAGATCATGGTGACGGGCTTCTGTCAAAAGCTTGCTTCCCACGTTTTCAGGCTGTACCCTTCTCTTCCTTCTGCCATTCACCAACCGCAATGACTTGAGACTTCTGTTGTCGTTTGCAATGCTAGATTCAGTAATGTTAACTTTGACATTGTTCGTTATAAAAACTACTTTATATATGTGCAGCAAAGAAAGAATAATACTCACACGGCAACAAGAGCACCTTTTTTCGAGTGACGGACCCGCTTTATACACAAAGAGAGGGCATAAAGAGCTTGCTACCGTTCAGGTCGTACCTGTCCGTTCATTCCACCATTCACCAACCGCAATTGTTTGAGATTTGTGTTGCCCTACAGTGTACAATTCCGATTGCAATAAAGTTAACTTTGACATTGCCTTTGACATTGTTCGTTGTAAAATATACTTTATATGTGCAACAAAAATAAATTACATACACTTTCGCTGACACCGCGACTCGATCAGCTGCAAAGATTGTTGTACGCAATGCATGAATTGCGTACTGCCACCCACGTTGAGTGTCTGTAAGAGCACCTTTTTTCCAGTTACAGAACCGCTTTATACAAAACCACAGGCGATCAAATTATACTTTATGCCGCAAACTCGATGTCCGTGCGCACACATATTATTCTGCTTGCTATACTAGCCATGTAAAACAAATTTCGCTCCAAAGGCACAGCACTGTAGAAATCTAGAAAAAGTATAAAGCACGTCATGACTTTTCTGTTGCCGGCATTAGTACCTTCCCATAAAGAATTCGGCGGCAGTCTTTTTTTTTATGATCAAATATGTATGTTTGTAAAAGAAATGTAATATGAAGCATACTTTCCGTGAAACCAACCCAAACCATTGTATGCTGCCTTGAGGAGATCGACGGCGCCCGTTTTCTATGATCAACTATGTATATAAAATCAGAAAGTACCATCAGTGACTAAGAGTAATAGCAATCAATAGTACTAAGAACTATAATGCACTCTCCCTCGACCGTATGGTTGAAGATGTCACCCAAACCACAACATATTACCTTGAGGGCGTAATCGCCGGCTGATTACGTCATCGTCACCTACATACATCGAAGAAAAGAAGGTCATATCGAGTATCAATAGTATTGCTGGGTACGCTTCACATATAAAAAATCATCATGATCCCCAGGTTTCATACTCTTTTTATATCGCCGGTTCTTTGTTCCATTAAAGCGCACAGACCCGTCGCCGACAATTGTTGGATCAGAGCGGAGCACGGCAAGCGGAGCCGCATAGTGAAACAAACATATACGCACCATAAGAAAAAGACACTAGCATGACAGTCGTCAGACTACAACGATAATTATCATCAAGGCACTTCTTCACATTGCTGCAGTTCACTGGCTCCTTAGGGCAGTAGTGACAACAAAATTTCTAAGCTCCGTCATTTTGTTTATCGGGCTCATAAAGAAAAAGAATCGACTGCGCGTTTTGCCCTTTATTCTTTTCTTTAGTCTTCATATTCATCTTTGTACATTTGCAGTGTTTCTTTCATTATCACTTTTTACCTTTCTTTTTTTTTTTTCATCCCGCTCGAGTGTCCCTGTGGGTGTGCATAGTTGAAGGGAGCTAGTCGTGCACGACTGGCTCTTGCTCATCTTTTGTACATTTGCAAAGTTCTTTGTTTCATCTTGGTTTTTTATCTTCCTCAAAAACTGAAAGCGAGAGTGTGTGCAAAGAGGTACGTATATGTTCGCCGCTGACAGACCTTTGTGCTATCATATTTCTTTTATTTGTAGGAACTGTGGAGGAGTAGGTTCTGTCGGGAACTGAGGCTTGTGGACAAGAAAGGAAGAGGTGTAGGTTCTGCCGGGAACTGAGGCTTGCGGAAAACAAGGGAGGGCAACCTCCCTTGTGGGTACGTATATGTTCGCCGCTGACAGATGTTTGTGCTATCATATTTCTTTTATTTGTAGGAACTGTGGAGGAGTAGGTTCTGTCGGGAACTGAGGCTTGTGGACAAGAAAGGGAAAGGTGTAGGTTCTGCCGGGAACTGAGGCTTGCGGAAAACAAGGGAGGGCAACCTCCCTTGTGGGTACGTATATGTTCGCCGCTGACAGACGTTTGTGCTATCATATTTCTTTTATTTGTAGGAACTGTGGAGGAGTAGGTTCTGTCGGGAACTGAGGCTTGTGGACAAGAAAGGGAGAGGTGTAGGTTCTGCCGGGAACTGAGGCTTGCGGAAAACAAGGGAGGGCAACCTCCCTTGTGGGTACGTATATGTTCGCCGCTGACAGACCTTTGTGCTATCATATTTCTTTTATTTGTAGGAACTGTGGAGGAGTAGGTTCTGTCGGGAACTGAGGCTTGTGGACAAGAAAGGGAAAGGTGTAGGTTCTGCCGGGAACTGAGGCTTGCGGAAAACAAGGGAGGGCAACCTCCCTTGTGGGTACGTATATGTTCGCCGCTGACAGACCTTTGTGCTATCATATTTCTTTTATTTGTAGGAACTGTGGAGGAGTAGGTTCTGTCGGGAACTGAGGCTTGTGGACAAGAAAGGGAAAGGTGTAGGTTCTGCCGGGAACTGAGGCTTGCGGAAAACAAGGGAGGGCAACCTCCCTTGAGGAACGAAGGATTCATAAAAGTCGGTCGACTTGTCAGGCAACATCAAATAAACTTGGTTTCTTATTGTACTTTCTTAAATAATGTAATTGTAACTATTGGGCAGATCGAGTGACGATTGTAATAAACGCGATCTTTATTTTTACATCTTCCTACTGCCATTGCGCTTGGTACTTGTTGGTGCTTTCTCTGGAGCAGTTATGTAGTTGCAAATGAGCCTTTTTGTGCTTGAGTCGTCGAGAAAACCGTAGGCTGTGCATTCGCATGTGTGCTCTCAAAAACAATACAGCTGGTTTACCTTCACGACTATACCAACAATGATTGCAAATTGCTGGTGGCAAAATAAAAAACCGTATCGCAAAGCAAACAGACCATCCCCATATTCACATATACACGAACCAGATCGCCAACCCAAGCTAAATGATGTTTGCCTTGATTTCTTTGCAGTATAAAAGGCCCAATACATAAGCTCATTAGGGAAGTTACATAATCCAACTTGTTGGGTCTTGCCACCAATCTCTCATGCTACTGTCTCTCAACATTACTGCTACTGATACACGTATACTAGTAATACTCATAGATAGATTGAATATGGAATGTATCATCACTGCTTAAGATTATAACAAGTTATCCCGTCAAGTTATTGATGTTTCTTATCTACAATAGCTTTCAACGGCGCCAAACTTGCCAAGTTTTTAGAAGCGCATTGTTTTGTGCTGCTAATGATGAGTCAAAATAATAATGTTGTGCTTAACTTTTATCTATTACATTTCAAGTAAAAGCCATTTCAGTTTACCCCCTTCCCTAGCAGCGAAGGAGCTGATAGCCGCGCGAAGCGAGGAGCAGTCGCTAGTTACGAAAAAACAATAGATAGACATGTCCGAAAAATACATATTTCTCATACAGGCCACTACTTTTTCTCCGCGTACCGCCACCTTTCTATCAGCCATGTCAAACATGAAATAACTAGAAATGAAAATGTTCAAACAGCTCCTACTTTGGTCTATATTCAGAAAAAAAATGTTTCAATTTTTATGTATCTTGATTACATTTGAAATGCGGAGGAATTAACCAGAGGGTGAAGTGATGTCTCGCTGTAATCACAATAAAGCATCTTAAATATAGTAAGCCTTAATTTCATCTAGCAAGAATAGCACTCTTTATTTTTCAAAATGAAGGCACCTCATCTTACAGTATTTCTATTATGTTTAGTCTAGCATATACAATAGTCCAAAAGTTCTGAATCTGATATATATCATATCACATTTGATATTTTTTATTGAATATTATGGTTAAGTACGGACGTTATGGATCATGAAACATGACACAGAAAAGTATGATCTGGATTTAATAAAGTCACTGGTCGCAAGTAAAATACTGTAACGTCCTTCAAGGTGTTTTTTATCGTAGCGCAGCCGTTAGGAATGATGGTAATGCTGCGTCCGAATATATAGTTACTACGGAAAAGAACAAATTCGTGCAACTGAATCAGTCCTGACGAAGGAAGTTTTACAGAAAATCACAGTTAGAACTGATTTTCAAGCAAGTAGTGTTAGCCGGTCACTGATTAGGTCTTCATATAGAATTTACATACATGAACCAAGAAAACAGAGATAACTAAAGGATTACATAAATATATTCATGCGGGTAGAGCTAAAGTTTCGGCAAATTTCCAAACAAGCGATAATCGCTGCTATCAAGATCCATAGATAGTGAACCAGTTTAAGATCACAAAAATGTCCATAAATTTTTCGTTTTTACTACCAAAGATTGTTTGCCTCTCCCCCTACAAAAAATGAAGAAAGTGAAGAAGGATGCATTGTTGAAAAAAAAAAGGTAACTCAGAATACAATTGTGCTGCTGCTTTCTGCAGATTATGTATTATGTATTTATTGTTGACAACTTGATAAGCAAAGCATCCTTTGCTTTATTAAAAGAATACGAAACATATCACACACTTTCCGCACACCTATGAGAGTATGTTATTCAGCGAAAACGAAATGCTCAAAGGGAATGCGATGATCACCAAATATTGCTGTTTACATGCATGAAGCACAGTCCAGATAGACATAAAATATGTAGTAACTGCAATTATGCAAAACAACGTATCATAATGTGACGACGGTTTAAGGGAATTATTATTTCTCTACCTTGGGGGGAGGGGTGAGAAGGAGGCAGAATGAAAGAAAAAAGGAGGTTGAATAGAAGGATGAGTAAAGCAGTGCGAAAGATGTATGCATTAAGTAATAATGCCATGCAGGAGCGATAGAGATCTTATTGAATAAGTTAGATGGTAAGTCTCCAAAAGGTCTATCATATCATGCTATTGTTGCTACATATGACACACATCATGAGGTTACCGATAGTACATATCAGGCTGTTGCTGCTATAGGATATATCAAAGTATGCTTGTGCATTACTTTATGTTAATACATAGCATGTATTGTCGTCGTTTTCATTTCATTCCTAATAACGTGGTTGGTAGCAACCTTTCATCTAGATGCTTGATATGCTGTCGTATCGTTCTTCACTCTCTTGTCAGGTAGAATTCGGTAAATTACGGATAGTATGATACGCAAAGAAAGGATAAAAGTTGGGGACCCTTGATTTCCGATAAAAGCCATTCTTGCGAAGTATAAAGAACGCCGCTTATTAGTATTCTTTTTTAAGTAACGTTCTTTGCATGATGAAAATGGAACATTGATAACATATTGGGAAAGCCGATCAATACACGATCTTAAAAAAGACAAGTTACGAAGAACGTTATGCATAGTATCACGATGCTTTGTTATACTAATGACAAGAAGAGACACTAGTTACTTGGTAGTGTCGTAGAATAAAAGGCAAGCCAATCACAGTTTAGTAAGCCATCATCGCTCGACGAATCGTTGATATCCTTAAATGTAAAATAACCAGCGCACGGACCAGTTGAGGTTTTTATGATCTACAAGAAATGTTATGTTTGTATTTACATAACATACTCTTTTGTAGCGTATATCAGCAATTGTTAATGTGAAAAGCCAAGGCAGTTTACTGTTGCCTTTTTATTAGCGCGCCAGCATGTGTCATTGATACCGATAGGAAAATTGCTCAAAGAGCTAAAATGCATGATCCCTTTTCTTATGTCTTCAACCTTAGCACCTCCTCTTCGATTACCGTAATTATTCCCCTTCCCCACATATCCCAAGCGAACCTTGCCATTAATGCTAAAGTTTCTAGAGTACTCGAAATATCTGACGTTTATACTCGAAGGCTCGTTATATTGGTGTCGTGCTTTAAACGGTTCGTTAAATATAGAGGATAAAAGAATGGCGGGGGAAAAGGAAAAACAATTTTCATGCAGATTACACAAAGACCAAGTTTTCCGTTTATGCGCTGCACTCTAAATGGCAGGATTGACCCATCCGGTACATCTCAAACTTTTAGTGTAACCCGAATTCGTCCTTTTTTTTATTGCAGTGGTAACTTACTATGATGTTAGGCCGATTAGTAGATCCTGTTAACTCTTCTTGTTGTCTCTCTTTCAATACTAATGCCAGTGTATCCCGACCGTAGCTCACTACTATTCTTTGGTAGATGTTTGGTTTGTATTGGGTGGGTTTCTGATGGTATATTACGCTATAGCACGATCAGGTACCCTGGCCTCCCTTTTCTCTCCCCCCCCGCTTCTTTGTTGCTCTTAGCATGTCTGATGTGTGTTATGCGATTGCATTACATATGTAACAATTAGCTCTTTTGGTGGTTAATACTGAGTTCTATTAAACTTTTGTTCTCTAGACTTTTGTTCTTGTACATAAAAATCAAGAAACAGACCGGATTTGGTTCATGTAGTAAGAACCATGCACAATGCAGAAGGATTATGCATTCCAAAGATTGAACTTTTTAATGGGGGGAAGAAGGGAGGAAGAAGAAGAAGAAGCTGAAAAGAAAATGGAAGGCGAGGCTATCGTCACCGCGAACGACAGTCTCACAGAGAGAGAGAGAGAGAGAGAGAGAGAGAGAGAGAGAGAGAGAGAGAGAGAGAGAGAGAGAGAGAGAGAGAGAGAGAGAGAGAGAGAGAGAGACAGCGAAACGATAGCCAGACCAAAAAAAAACTCCATATAGTCGACTAATATAAACGTGGACCATACAAAACGCACCGTGTTTTTGATTATTGATAGGGCAACACAAAGGTAACGCAGAAACGAGCTTAAACTATGACACGAGGGCAAGGGTAGATGTGTTTAAATTTGTTATTGTTTCAATTCTCCCTTTTGATTTCGATGATCATTCTGTGATGAAGTTAAAAGGTGTAGTGAAGCGCAAAACGAGCTGCAGGGCTCAACCAATGACTCGTACAGAGAGTAGACGATTAAGCGGGTTTGGCGTCAAGTGTAAGAGAGTTAGAGAGGGCCCAAAAGCTCGGGCTACACCGGAGTTTGGGGAAAGCACATACATTCAACACATAATAACACATAGTAACATAGCACAAGCGTATAAACGCGCTGTTTGTTGATGCACCATCCCGCGAACCCAAAAAAAGCCCTAAACTGCCAAAACATACCGCGTTCACAATAATTTGCACTGCCATTAGTATAGCAGATGGAGATACACAGAGAGCAAAGTCACAATTTGTGCAATGATCCCACCCACCCATCACCCGCCCACTTATACACAGGACATAACAGACCATAGCACAACAACAACACGCTAAGCTTTATTATCTGTTCGCTCCTTGCGCGATGTGATGTGTGCTATGTATGTGCTATGTGCAACTTGAAGTATAACATGAGCTCATTTGCTTTCGTCTTTAACAAAACAGAAATAAAAAGGAATTTAGAGTAACAAGAAGTTGTCTCTTCTAAAACGCGTGTTGGATTATCTGTGCCTTAGCTAGTATTCTTTGCAAAGTGTGTGAGAATGGGAGGGACTATGCGTCATAGTTGCTATTAAGCGACGGCGCCTAGACATACACACTCACACTGCACTCACACAAAAAGAAGAAAAAACCGAACTTTGCCGGTCCTAACAATCTCCCCTCATGGCTCATCTGGAATAATATGCCGCTGGCTGAACTGAAGTGGGAGGAGCACATCCTCTCTTTTTTTGCGCTCTGTCCTTTTTTTTCTCTCTCTTTCACTCTCTTTCACTCTCGCTCTTTTCTGTTGCGTCCCCTTCCTCGTGGTTTTTCTTCTTTTCACAGACTTTACTGCTGACGGCTCTTTCGACGGCAAAGGTTTCATCCACGTACGATGAATACCTTCTCTTCTTCTTCGTCTGCCGCAACTCACTCGCCGCAACCTGCGGATCTGGACCCCTTGGCATTCTCAACTGCTTCCAGTATGCAACAACCACCTTCTGTGTCCCCATGCCCATCGTCGTCCCTGCACGCTGGTCATCATGTCTCTTTACAACAACCTTCGGAAACTTATGATCACGATTCAGCAAACACCAATTCGAATGTATCCATCACTGCAATCAATACTTCCAACACCAACACTAGCGCAAATACTACCTCCAGTAAGAACGCCCTCACGCGCATATCAAGTAATCCTGTTGTTGCGACCACGAGCACAGTTGTGACAACCACGACCGTTGTGCCGCCCATGTTGCACGATTACTGGCATGGTCAAACACCCCTTCTACTCCATAACGACCCATTGCGCGGTGATTTGGACAGTGTTGAAGTCAACCATTCAGAGCGCGGGATTGCAGGTTTCGTGTCAAAATTATATCAGTACGTCGTCGTCGTCTTTTCTCTTTCTTTTGCTAGGTTATCATCAATACTATCCCGACGCCTTTCATCGTTGATGTATTTAATGTATAATTATGGTCTTTTCCCTTGATTCTATCCATGCTTTTCATAGGAGTTTGCAGGCCCCTGACGATGGCCAAAAGTACGCACGCTGGTGCAAACACGACGGCAAAGACATGTTTATTATCGAATGTATTCCTAGTAAGTGTTCCCTTTTCCCTTTTTCTCTCTTTCGGATCTCTCACTCTCGTTTATACCCTTTGCCCCACACAAAAAGCCATTTTTGCACCTTTTTTCCATCCCCTCTTTTCTTTTCATACTTCAACTCCCCACCCCCAAGCCGCATCAAAAAATAAACTTCCCCAACCCCCACACCACGGCAGCTTTCGCATATTGTGCTTATACGTACGCAAATATACAAACCCACTATCGCTTTCACCCCCTTTTCGCTTTCCTACGTTCCTTCTTTACTTTGATATCTGACATTGAGCATCTCCTGCTTTTTTATAACAGAATTTACCGAGGTTGTACTGCCGCGGTTGTTCAAGCACTGCAAGTTTGCTTCGTTTGTACGTCAGCTCAATGTAAGTACGGATTGCTCTCTAATGCATGACATACAAAAGGACTTGTGTGTGTGTGTTAATTAACTCTAACTTTTGTTCGGTCTCTTTCTCTTTCTCTTCTTCTCCCCACCTTATCATCCTCCTCCTCATATTCTTGTGAGTAGATATACGGCTTTCAGCGTGACACAGACGCTCGAAAAACCAAAGACACCAAAGACAAAGAGTCGTGCCGTTGGCATCATCAGTACTTTCGGCCAGGCCGGCGTGATCTTTTCCATCTGATCCGACGCAAGGCCGCGCGCTATCCAAGACGAAAACGAGTCAAAATCGACGAAGATCCAGCAACAATCGTCAACGTAGGATCTGGTGACGACGATTCGGATATCGACATGAATATTACCTGCGTGCTTGACGACCGTCGTCGATCTTCGTCTGTTTCGTCGGTATCCCAGCAACCACAAGATAGCTATAGCAACCATCACCATGACAACCACCATTCTCAACAACCACAACAACAGCAGCAAGACAGTACATCTTTTCAAATGATGTATGAAGGGTTACCAGACCTCTCTGTCGGTACCACTGGTGTTGGTGCTGCTGCTGCTCCGCAATCAATTCCAGTACAGGAGCCAAATCAGCAGCAACATGCAGCAGCACCAGCAGTACCAGCACCAGCACCAGCACCAGCACCGCCACCACCACCGCCACAAAAATACCAGCAGCAACAAACGCCATCGCCTTGTAATCCTCCTGGAGAGGTTGAAACGTCCGAGGTGTACAATATCACGCCTGTAACTGAGGCGCCGCATCAACATCGACAGCAGCAAGTGGACTGGGTCTCACAACATCAACAACATCAACAACAACAACAACAACAACAGCAGCAGCAGCATAAGCATCATCAGCATCATCAGCATCAACACCAACAGAATAACGAACCGCTGGATCACCGGTTATTACAAGAGCAAGATTTACGCGCCCAGGTAACACGGCTGAGCCAATTATGTCAGGGCATGCGTCGGTCCTTTGACATGCAAATGAAGAAAGCCTACAAGCTTATCGAGGACCAGGGACGGCGTATTCAGATGCTCGAAAGTGACTCGTTCAGGGGCTCAAATCAAAACTCTTTACAGCAACAGCAACAGCAATCACAACATCAGCAACAGCATCAACAGAGATCATCCGATATGGGTTATATGATGAGCACGCCGTTTTCAAATCATAATCATCACCACCATTCTCCGCACAATGACGATTTGTATACCCAGTTTTTCCCAAGCAACACAAATGTACGGATAAAAACTGAAATTGGCGCTGCAGCAGCTGCAGCCGTAGCCGCTACTGCTGCTGGTGGATTCAATAATGGCGGAGGTACTGGTGACCGCACTGACTATGAGAATCTGTATGGACTCAAACTGGAGGCGGCAACAACGGCAGCAACAGCATCAACAGCACCATCACCTCATCATCATCAACAACATCAGCATCATCATCATCCTCACTCTCAAATACAGCAACAACAACAACAACAACAAGCAAGGCCATCCATGATGAAACCATCTGATCCTATAAATCAGCAACAACAGCAACAACCATCATGGATGCCCATGTTTGCTGCTGTTGCTGCTAATAGTAATGCGTCTGCGACGGATACGCCTAATTCAATACATTTCCATTCAAATCCACCTGCTCGTTCTGGTGCGGCTGCATCGATTGCTGCAGCGGCTGCGGTGGCCGCAGCTGCTGTGGCAGGTGAACCTTCAAACAATAATAATGCTCCTGGAGATATAGCAGCAACAGCGGCCGCCTATGGTCATCCTGGTCTGCCAAAATACCATCATCACCCTAATCGTGGAATATAATAACAAATCTTTTTTCTCTCTTTTTTAATTTCCCCTCCATTGATTTTGTCATTACAAGCAAATTAACCCATATACACATTACTATTCTCCCACAAACAACGAAGCAAACATACACACTACTACAACAAATTCTTACCCCACCACACACACTCCACATCACATAACACTCTAACTCAATCAACGCAATCAATCGCACAAAGGTAGAATAAACATGTACTTTAAGTATAAACAGGTAGCATTTTGCATCACCCATAACAGTAACAAGTACTCCTTCATCCTCCCTCCCCTCTTTTTCCTTTGCTCCATACTCAAAAGACTATGTCACCGCGTGGAATATACGATACTTTCATAGCACCAGTATGGCATTTCCCTAATTACCGAACACACAAACAAACTAATACTTTTGCCACTCATCTTTAATTTTGTTTTTCCTGTCACTTCACGGCCTAGCGTATCCATTACAATACAGTATTACCAGGCTGTTAGAACACTTTAGCATATATACGAACTGTACATAGTCGTGACAAGCATAATGAGCCAAAGAATACAGTACATTGGATGTCCACTTATTAGAACAAGTAAAAAAAATTCATCCTTTGATAACCCGCGCTGATAAGTGAGAAATTAAGCGAGGGGATAACTAACAAACAAAAAAAGAAAAGCAAGAGTAAGCATGTACAATTAGTTTGTTATATCCTCTCAGTTAACCTTTTCTTCGCTGCAAAAAAAAGTTTCTCTTTTACAATCCTTTTCATTATTTCGGTTTCTGATTCAAAACTAATAACTTGGAAGTGAGTCTAACACACGTATAACAACAACAATACACGTGTCTTTGACAGAAAAACGAACTGAATCAAAAACCGTTTTGGACTCTGAAGATATGGAAACAGCGAGTCAAGTGCCTGTATTGGTCGACAAGAATGCACCAAGCAGCGAAATCACCATCGCCACTGACACTTTTGGTATTTATTAAAAAAAGAGAAATAGATGGAATAGAGCCGTCAAGTTAAAAAAAAAAACTTATCATTCGTTTGAAAATAACAGATTACGTTTCGAGCTATGCACCGTATCAAGTTGGAAATAACAGCAGCACTGAAAGCACGACAACGACATTGACGACGAACAGTGATGGTGGAGCAACAGCAGCAGCTACTAGCGGAGGATCGGGTGAAATAATCATGCCACAACACAATCTGCGACGCGTTGTTCAATTTCATCCACACCAAGGCATTTGCGGCAATACAATGTCAGTGACGATCGAGCAAAGGATGACATCCAGTGTACCACGAATGAAGCTCGTCTTTGGCATGCAACCAGTGGAAACCACCCAGCAGCATCAACTTGTCCCGTCGTCATCATCGACATCTGATTTGAATGACACTGAGCGTGCTAGCGGTGGTGATAATGAGATCGCTAACGGTGGCGATTGTGATGATGATGCAAAAGTGTGGATCACACTGATTGCTCGCATTCCACCACAGCAGACCCATACGATTGTGGATGCCAACCAAGTTCCATTATCCATTTGTGTCTATGAAAATGAGCGCGTCGATCAATGGGCATTTGGTACATTTACCTATGAGGCGTCAATGCAGCAGCAACAACAAGAACAGCACTTTCATCCACAGCAGATCAAGCAAGAAGGGCAGCAACAGCAATCGGATTACACCACCTCCGCTACACCAGAAACAACAGGAGGAGATCCAGGATTGACAGGTGAAATATATTTTCTGATACTTCAGCATCATAACTTCTCAATAGCTGTCTCATTAACAAGCTTTAATGTCATGAAACAATTTCAGATATATCTGAAAGTTATCAGTTATTACAATTGCTAGCTCCATACGAAGATCCAGCGCTCAAACAGCCTGACCCTATTGATCAACTAAACGGTCCAACACCAACCCAAGCAACCGACTTGTTAGCACAGATCCAGAATCAGCAGCAGTTTGAGTTTCATCTTCGACAGCAACAGCAACAACAGCAACAGCAGTATACACCTGTCACCACACCAAGTACTACTTCTACAGCAACGACTACACATTATTATTATACTAGCAGCAACAATAACAACAACAGTAACAGTAACAGCGATTTTTATAATTATTACACCCAAAGCAACAACAGTCCTTATCGCTGTTACTCACAAACACCACCATCTAACCTAACAACAACGACAACATCGCCATGCTCTCCTATGGTTATCCACCCTTTCGGTGGTGTCTTGAACAAAGCCCATTTGAAGATTTGCGGTGATTTGAATGAAATGACAATCAATTGGACACCACAAGAATGGCAAGCCGGTCGACGTTTGGTGCAATTCACACGGAACACAGATGGCAAAACAACTGACGGTCATGCACAGATCGAATGTTCGTTTCAGCCTATGGATCAACAAGAACATCAACAACAACGGATGCGAGAAAACATGGCGGCGGCGGCAGCCGCAGCGGCAGTTGCAGCAGCTGCAGCAGCTGGTCACCATCATCCTCACCATCATCATCATCCAACACAATCACGACCTTCCAAAACCTCATCATCACTTGTTGTATCCTGTATCTACTGGCGCGAACGAAACGATTACTATATCACATCTGTTGATTGTATCTATCTGTTGGAAGGATTGATAGGCGTTCAATTTACGGTTGAGGAAAAGAATCGTATTCGTCGTAATCTCGAAGGATTCAGACCGCTCACAGTAAGCAAATGTAAGCCGGATTGTGCAGATTTTTTCAAGTTGATCATGGGATTCCCTAACCCAAAGCCAAGAAATATCGAAAAAGACGTAAGTTTTATAGTTTGCATGAAATTTCTCTAATTTCGTACCACCCCACCCCACCCCCCCACAAAAGAGCCGAAAGAGTCAGTGCTCATAATGAAGAGTTGATTTAGGTCAAGGTGTTTGCTTGGAAGACGCTACCACATGCACTGCGAAAGATCATTCGAAAGTATACGCCGAGTTATAGTAGTACGATGGGTCTTGGTCAGCAACAAAGACAGCAGTCTATGGGAACACAGCAATCATATCAGCAACAACAACAACAACAACAATATCAGCAACAGCAACAGCGACAGCAACAGCAACAACAACAACAATATCAGCAGCAACAACAGCAACAGCAGCATTTGATGTCGTCATCATCGTCAGCCGCAACAGGACCGAATGTTTCAAGTTATCTTACTTAGTAAACATTGATAATTGCAATAAAAATGGCTTATTTATCATTTATTCTGTGCTCTTTTCTAAAAAAAACAGTGTGTGTGTGTGGAGAGAGTGTGTGCAGAAAGGGTGCTGTCGTGTATTACTTTGCTGGTAGGAAAAAGGGGACGGGTACAGAGACAGAGACAGAAAGTGAAGGGGGAACAATAGGGTGAATGTGTGGATGATATGCAAAAAGAAGAGAGTAAAGAGGTTATAAGAAACATGCGATTATTGGTTTTTTTTTTGTTTTAGTGGTAAAAGAGATTAGAAATGAGACATGGAAATGCCTGCAGTTTCAAAGTATTTCGGTAGGAATTGGCTGGCTTCGGATGGCATGGCAGACTTGACGATACCTCGCTTTTCTGGAGACATAGCAACAAGCTGTTGTGCAAGGTAAATTTGGCATGGAGGCAACGATGCTACTGGATCTTCTCGTACGGGTGCGGCCGTCGACAGCTTGGCAAACGATGTCTGGTAGCCTGCAGTTTCTTCGCTGATATCCAGGGTGTACAAATCATCGGGTCCGTCGTCGTTTGCAGTAGGTGGCAATTCAAGCATACGCAGCAAGGCGGTAAAAATTTGAGGCCATACTTGACCTGCATACGGTTGTTGGATCATCAGATCGCTATGGGTCAACAGTCGAACCATGCCGACACCGCAGATCTTGTAATCGATAGGATCACGCAGTGCGTTCAAGTCTTCGGTGACAAAGAGTGTGATAATTTGGCCAAACAAACTACATTCATTTTCACAAATGTTAGATACTTATTTTAAGAAATAGAGGTTCCTCGCATTCATACACCAGGACTACCCGTTAGTACATACCCTGGCTGCATGTTATCAAAGACACGAATCAACACGTCGGGTCCGCCCAACTTTTCCAAGACAAAGAATAGACACACCCAAAGGGTAAAGTTTCGTGTAAATCGATCAAAAACGGTACGGTCGTTGCGTCTTTTGGTCTGCAGACGTGTCAACACAGATGTGACGAGAACAGGGAGGTAACGTGACAATATTTCACTGTGATATAACGTGTATGTCATGAGCCTTTCAAATGAACACAAAACCTATCTTGGTAACAAGAAACTTACATTGGTACATTCTTGGTCACCGCAATCAAAAGAGCCAGAGCATAATGATCATTTTGACGCGAATTGATAAGCTTTTGTTGGAAGATACCAAGGATGGGCTCCAGCTTATTGTTTGCAACAATTGTGTTGATACCCTTGGCCAAATAGACTTCGAGCAATCGAACAAGTGCTGGGATATTGCCTTGTTCCCAGAGCGGTGGGTTCAATAAAGGGGTCAAAAGAGCAATGTAAGCTTCGGACAGTTCTTGGCCCTGGTGATGATCCAGCAGCTGGGCCAGCAATTGGAATACATAAGGTGTGAATTCTGAATTGATCTGTTAGCAAGCTGTTTAGGTTTCATGTAAACTCTAGTATACCCTGCTATTAATGTATATTTGCTTTTGAAATCTTACCCTGGATATCTTGGCCCAAGATGGTTTGGAAAGGACCAAACAGCATATTCTCAAATTCTGCCACGGCGCCGTCGTTTACAGGGCAAATGAAACGGATCAATGCACCAATGCTTTCAAAAATATAGTGGTTAAATCGTGGGTTGCTTGGATTGGCACTCACAATACCCAAGATGGTCGTCAGCTTGCCCATAATGACATTCACATAATTCACCATGTGCTGACGGCAGGTGATGATGACACGCATCACAGCACGCATGAGATAATCGTTCTCGGACAACTTCTCGGGTGTTTGACCAGCTTCAATAAGGCGGAAAAGTTGTACGAGGAGTGTTTCTGCATATTGGGCAATGTCTTCGGCCGAGAACCTAACAGGTTGCAACAACATGTATCAAAGTTAATTTTTATTCTCTTTTGGTATAAACACACGCACACACACTCTCTCGTTTTTAATTACTCAGCTTTGGTTTCAAAGGTAGCACGAGAAATCATATATTACTTACAGCATGGCCTTTCCTTGACGGAGGAAAAGTATACGCTCAATCGCAATAGCAGAGTAGGTATGTACGACATAATTGCTTGATTCCAAGTGTTTGACCAGATATGGGAAAACAGTCAGCAATTGCTCTTTGGTAAGCTAGATAATGAAATAAATGGCAAGTTAGCTTTTCGACCGAATCAAAATAAAACAAAGATGTTCTGTTGATATGTGTGTACCTGACTACGGAAGGTGTACAAGAACTTGATAGCATCCACCTTGAGAATGGGTGAGCCAGCGTTGACATCTGTTTCTAGATCGCCAAGGATATGTTTGGTAAAGAAATCGACAACATCCACCAAATTGTTGGTTTGAGTAACACCAAGCTATAATAATCAATAGGATGTTAGCGTTTCGATCTTTGAATAACAAACATCATCAATCCATCCTATTATTACCTGTGCAGTCGAGGTTCGGCTAGCAATAGCGACGAGCAAGAAAATGGCAGTGTTCTTGTCTTTCCAGTTTCCTTGAGGGTTTGCACCGTATCGCTATATATATATGTATACCCCGCCCCCGAGAAACGGTGTATCGTGTAAGTCGCTCCGAGAAAATCATACATGTAGCTTTTGACAACTCGTATTTCATCATGCTTTTTACCTCCAAGAAATGAGTTATATACTGGTTGACGATCTGCGTGGTTTGCGATTCATAGCGCTCCATCAAGCCACGGATGAAATCAGCAGCAGCACGACGACGCGTATCCGTGTCTAAAAACCACATTATCAGTGAGAACCCTCTTTTTTAATAGAACGACCATATCTTACATATACTGTACCTGAGCCTTCCAAATCACGTCGAATATACTCAATAGGGTTATCCTCAAATAGTTCCTCATCGACCTCTGCAAACATTATAAAAATACACAACACATATTGTTAGCCAACACACGGACACATTTTTAGGATTATTCTTCCACTTATCAATAAATATATAAAGTTTACCTCTCATGGCAATGTTCGACAATGCAATCTTTTCACACATTTGAGCCATAGTATCACCCGACGTAACGGCACCTGACATACGCTCCAGCTTCACCATACAGGTAAGCAACGAAAGGGCCTTGCAAACCAGCTATATAATCGATCCACCACAAAAAATAAGAATCCGTGACACCAATTGACACATAAAAAAGACGGAGAGAGCCTTTTTCTTCCCAACATACCGTATCGTATTTGGCCTCTTGTCCCAGCGACATCAGCAACTGCACCGTAATACTGAAAAACCCATCCATATGACGGAAATCCTCCTCGTATTTCTGGGTATACAATTCCAAAATTTCGCAGATACCGGTCTTGATACGTTCGAGAGGACCTGCTTCTTCGTCGTCATCGATCTGCAAATATTGGTTGTTGTAGACAAGATAGTATTGGAAGAATTCCATAAACTTGTCCATGTTATCTTCAAAAAATTCGGGTAAATCTTGACAGTTCAGGTCGTAAAAGATCTTGATCAACAGAATCAAAGATTGCGACAATGGTTTCAAGGCTTCCGCGTTGGCGACATTGTCCTTGATCAGCTTGTCCGTGATCTGTGCCATAATTTAACCAACCCCACCCGCGGTTCAGTAAGTATTGATCATATAAATTCGCGTGTACGTATCGTTGTAAAACAATGAAATAGCTGTACCTGGAAAAGCTGCAAGTAAGGTTCACAGAACTTGTCAAGAACATACTTGATATCCAAAAACAAGTTATCCGAAGCAAATTGAGATCGCCACCTTATACGCAATAGCTTAGATCAATATGTGGAACAAGCATAATCCCTTCTTTTCAATTGTTGTCGACCCTCCCCCACCCTTTTCTCCGTTTTCCGACACGCGTACCTTTTGAAAATCGAATGAGCGATTTGCAGGATACCGTTGTTGACATTATAGTCACTAGGGCTCAATCGACCGATTAATTGCTACAAGCATGTTTTAGTAGAGCTTCTACAAGTATCAAGAAATACCCATTCGACTATTTTTTTTTTGCTACGTACGTCAAGCAAATTATCCCACTTGTCGGGAAAGTCTTCGTCTGCCATGATTGCCAGAGCATCACTGATCTGAAGCTGGATCTTTTCGGGTACACTAATCAACAAATCCACAATTTGTGCTTTAATCGTTTGGCGATCCTGAGGGGCGATCTTGTCTGCGTTTTCATTGTCCTGAAGTTTAGATTAAAGTAACCGGGAAAGGCCATACGAGTGATTTTTGTTTTCGTGTATATAGTGAGGGGAAGAAAGAGAAAGTACAAAGAGAAAGGAAGAGTCAGTCAAGAACAAAGAACCATAAACGACGCGTATGTTGTATGGTTGTTTCTCGAAACTTTTGATTTTTTTTTCATGTAAAAAAAGAAAAAAACCTTACCGGCACCCAATGACGTTTGATATAGTTTTTAAAGTACAAAGAGCCGGCAAATCGAAGTGTCATGTCGGCTCCATTGTCGCTAATCAATTTTAATAAAAGCAAGGGGAAACCTTGTTGTACTTCGACTTCGCCCAACTGACGTTCCGCTGCAACAGGTTTTGTTTTTTTTTTTATAAAAAAAAGAGTATAAATTGACTAGTTCCAAAGGACCAATGATTAAACGGAAATATAAGTAAGAAGTATTTACCTTCTTTTTGGGAAGCTGGATTGAGGGTTTGTTGTAAGTACTGCTGGAGCGCAGTGTACGTCTGATCGTTGATCTCCATGAGAAAGTGTGGCGAGGCGCGTCGTGCGTTCAAGAAGGAGAAAGAAAAGCAGATAATACTGCTGCGAGAGCACGGTGATGGTTTATTGGCTACATGCAATGTTTGTAACTCCGCCGAGCACACTGCTAACTTGACATTATTCCAGCCTCAGGCCTGAAGGCCCTATGCCCATTTGACAACATGGCATTACTTAATATTTTGGCTCCAAATATTAGTTTCTTTACTTTATTTTCTCATATATTCCTACACATCAGCCGTTCGTCTCCATCCTCACACATTCAACGATACAGCCACATTGCCAACAAGCAATATATGAAAATGACGATCAACAACGTTATCGCTTCTTCATAGCTACTTGGCTTTCTTTCTGTTGCTTCAGCAACTTGCTTCCTCCCATTTAAAACGTCATCCTGATCAACATGATTTACAAGGCCCATTTTCGTCTCGTGATGCAGTACCTCAACTTGGCCCTTGAAGGCGTTATAATATAAAGTTTGTTGTGTATCCTCACTTTTCATATGCCCAAACACGAGCCATATTCTTGTTAAAGAATACGCCAGTAGTGTTGTTTCAAAAAGGAAAGAGCAGAAGAGAAGGCGTATGCTTGTCAAGGCAAGGACATGCTCATACAATGTTATCGCGCATTGCTAGCTCAAAGCTGATATATCCTCCAAACTGTTGCCCCATAGCACACTGATCTTATCGTCGACACACCGTACATTCTTTTTGGTACAGTAGTATATACTTACTTTAATTGCTTATTTTGATACTGTAATGATAATGACAACCGGCATTTGTCACGATTTTCATGCATGGCAAGTACGCTAACAGCTGTTATTGATTTGGATCTGTAAGAGATGATACAACGGTAAATTAGATAGCTATTTCCTGAGACTCTATATTCACAGAATGTATACATGGCTAGCCCTAATGATAAGCAACCAAACCACTGCAGCCAGGTTGGCACCGTAAAACATTGATTAAAATGACTCTCTTCATCTGCTCTAAGAAACAGACGTAGTGCCATAATTGCTTTTTCTTCTACAAATTTCAATAGGAAGCAGACTATTTCGCTTGTTTGGCCAATATGTTCAAGCTCTTCTTTTATTTGGCGTTTCTTCTTTATTGCTTCCCACTAGCTCCCATCATTGTCCAACACTTTGATATGCACCGTAATTGAATTTCTGTCACTACATCAGGATCCGCAGGCGAGCCGCTGCGAGCACGATATTAAACAAATCAGAGTCCGCCGATACCCAAGGGAAGGTCGCAGTGGTCGCAGCAACTCTAAACCGCCCCGCTACTACACCAACACCAGCACTTGAAGAAAAGAAATAATGCCAAAGATTGTATCCTCATCGATCGTTTCTTCATCCGATCACACAGGCCAACTCGAAGATCAGCGTCATTTATTACACGTGTACTATTGCTTATGCTCAGAATTCTTACTCGTCATTGACGCCGATTTACGAAAATTACCGCGACGACGTACAGACAATGCAATCATTGTGTCAAACACACGAAGGACGTATAAATTCACAGCTGAAAGCGATGGCTGCACTATTGTCAAACGGTAAACTATTGGCATCAGATTCCTTTCAGTAGTTGTGCCTTTTGGTGGTGAAGCCTTGAGAAAGCGGGGATCTGGAACTCAAGAGTTATCCAACTCTCGACGACACAATATGGATACTAAAAGCTTCTCATTTTTATCTTGCTGTTAATCCAATCGAACAATAGACGAGAAGGTTTCGAGAAACAATACCGGTATCATTGCCCAAGTAAAGTTCAATAATTCCCTTTATTTACATATCCATCTAGCTTACCATGGACACAAAATTGCTTCTCTCCTTAAATAATTTTTGTCACTCAATTTGCATCAAACACACTTTATGTAGGATGCCGGTTACTGGTGGCCTATGAAATGAATGAAAATAAGAAATCTGGACCCTATACGTACATAGTGGACAGCGCATTGACTGAAAAACAAGGCAGCGCTCCGCCTAATGCTATCCAAGATATCCCTACGCCAGCATAAACTATCAAGCTCCCACATGTAAATCAGTATCACGGACCTATACACACAAAAAAGAAAAAAAGTCGACGTCGTCGTCGTGTCTCTCCCCTCGCACAACCCCCTTTCAAACCTCCTTTTCAAAAGATGATATGAAATCTTACAAGATAAAAGAAATGTCTACATGACTGCATACGGGATACAGCGTTGCGTCGCGTTTTTCGAAAATCATTCATTTTATTACATGCACATCCATCATTCATATATATCACGAGACAATTGCACTTCTAGTCGTATATATCGCACATGAGGGCAAGTAGGCAAGATACAATGCCAATCTATAGTAATGGAGAAAGAAAGTGTGTGTGTGTGTGCGAGAGCGAAAGAGATTGAAAGGGGTGAGCATGAAGAGATGCTACGTATGTTCGTCTGTCTTTGTAATAGCTAAAGGAAATAAGGGGATCATCAAAAGAAGGATACAGTAAAAAAAGCTTCGACCATCATCAGCTGTAATTGCCCATGCAGCAATGCTTTAACACGCCTATTTTTGGCTTTGAACACGATGGATCTACTGGTTTTCCTATAGTCTACAGCACTCACTCCCCGTTTCTTTTTTTTTTTTGTCGACGATTCATTCTTTTTCCGATCCCTGATACTTTCTTCTTCTTCTTCTCTCTTTCTCTTCCTTTTTTTCCTTTGTCAAAAGATATCCTTTAGTTAATGGCACTGCGATCTATACTCGATCCTTTATTGCCCGGGCAAGAAACTGATCCTATGGACAGCATCAACAGTAGCCCACCGCCAGAACAACATCATGAACCATCGTCACCAGCACCTAACGACAGCCATCCACCTCCTCCTCCTCCATCATCTCCTCCAGAGCCTCAGCCTTCTAGCAACAACGACCCTAAGAGTCCACCATCGCCAGCACCATCGTCCAACAACAACAACCATGACACCAATAGCAATGTAAAACCTTCTCACTAGCTATTACGAGATTTTTTCTTTTCAAAGTGAAAAGATACTCCCACAGTCGTGTCAGATCCAACATTCCATATGTGTGTGCCTCACTCACTCTCTCTCTCTCTCTCTTTCATTCATTCCTATTCTAGGGTCCAGACAAAACTGTGCCAACCGACCATCCATCCCCGGGTGCAGCAACAAGTCCTGCTGCTAAAGATGATACTCCTACTAAAAGTAAGGATGAGAAAAAACCCACACCAGCTGTATCTACCACTACTACATCTCCTTCATCATCCAACCATAATCATTCAAAACATCATCATGACCCAACAACTCCTTCATCCTCCTCCAAAGATCATAATAACAACAGCAACAGCTCTGCTGCTGCTGCCACTGCTCCTCCTTCGGGCCAGCCAACCGAAAAAGCGGCTCATCATCCTCCGAACAGCAAGACTGTCACCACGTCAAGTGCAACTAAAGTGATCGCCGTCAGCACTTCTGCCGATGGAAGTGTGCATACCTATACATCCACGTCATATACGCCTTACTCGACTGTCATAGCTGACTCGGGCAACGACAAAGGCGATGGTGGTAATAGTTCTGCGTCTGCAATTGCGGGAGGTGTTATTGGAGCGACAGTATTGGCTGCATTGCTTGGTATGTAATTAAGAATTCGTTTCGCTTTTTATATATGTATAAATTATCCATATAAGCGTCCTTCTTTCTCCTCTTCCTTCTCCTCCCCCACCTTATCAAGTCTTCTTTTTTCAGAAAGGAATTAAATGATTAACTCAAACCTACTACTACTACTACCACGACACACAACATCAAATGCATCTCTCTCTAAATTAATATGCTTCCGAAAATAGGCGCACTAGCATTTATCTGTATGCGACGGAAACGACAAAGACGACAGCAAGCCTTCGCGGCAAAGGGCGACAGCACCGATCATACCGACGCAGATGAACTCATGTACTACCGATCGCCTGCAACGACTGCCACGACTGCAACTGTGCCACCGCAACAAGATCCTGTAGCCATGGCCGAGCAACAGCATGGCATCAATAGCACACCACCCATGGCCGTCATGAACAGCTTGCCACCTCCACCAGCGAACAACGGGGTATCTCCTGCACGACCCTTTATCGCGCCTTACGCTACTACGACTCCAGCAGCCTATTCTGAGGACGGAAGCGAATATGGTTCTGCCTACATGCCTCCAGTGAGTAGTGGAGGCCAACAAGGAGCGTCTACTGGTAACTACCATCAAGCATCACAATCGGCTGGCTACTATTATCCGACCCAACAAGCCGATCTCAATGCAGGCTATGCGCCAACAACAACCCATGATGGTCGGATGTTGACAGCAGCTTATATGGAGCCAGGTCAACAGCAACAACAACAACAGCAGCAGCAAACAACCGTTTATCGTACCCCCTCGCATGCTGGTCAACAATACCATTATCAGCAAGAACAACAACCACAGCAGCAGCCGATGTATATGCCTCAACATGAAGTTGATTACAGTTATTATCAACAACAACAACCAATGCAACAGCACCATCCTCCTCCTGTTGGCTATGCTACCGATGGATACTACTCACCGCAGATTGTGCAAATGGATGTACCTCACACTAAAGATTAAACTGGCTTTCTTTCCCCTATATACATCTCTCTTTCTCTTTTTCTGAATCCATAACTAATACTAATATAATCATGTTGTTGTTTTTTGCTGCTTATGATATGTATTGCTGTGCCAAAATCGAATAATGGGAGATACAGTAATGTGAACCTTAATTCATACCAACACTATCATCATTTCTGGATGATCACTTTTTTACATTCTCTATGTACAGTAAATCCAAGTGCACACCTTATAGAATGGAAATATGCAGTATGGATAACTTTATTTATAAATAATTTATCCTCTTGATGAAGTGAGCATCTTGATGACCAAAAATCCAATACAGATCCATAAGAGTAAATTGGCAGAACCACGTTGTTGTTGCTGCTGGGACGAGGCACCGCTAAAGACACCAATTTGGCCCAATTCACCGATCTTGCCTAGATCACTTCCTGGTGGTAAGCTAGTATAAGATGGTGTTGCTGCGTTTGTGTCGACAGGTTGTTGCTTAGGTGGTGCGCGGTTATTAGGTGGCAGTGGTGGCATGCCTTTGTCTGCGGGAGGTGGCGGCGGCGGCAATGCCTTGTCAGTGGGCTTGCTAGTAGAACCCTTTGTTGTTGTTGTTGTTGCTGCTGTTGTAGGAGGGAGTTTCTTCTTGTCGGTCGCTTTTGGCGGTGGTGGAGCTCCTGGAGGCGGATTCTTTCCAGGTGGAGGACCTGGGTTTTTACCAGGCGGTGGATGATTATTGCCCGGTGGACCTGGAGGAGGAGGGTTATTACCAGGTGGACCAGGAGGACCAGGTGGTGGTTGACCAGGAGGACCAGGTGGAGGACCTGGAGGTGGTGGAGGTGGTGGAGGTGGTGGAGGCGGTGGAGGCGGTGGTGGCGCAGCTTGAGCTTCCAATGCATCGGTAACAGAAGATGGTGGTGGTCGCTTTGGCTTAGGATCATCAAAGTCCTTCATCCAATGCTCAGGGTCTCTCAATCGCTCGTCGTCGTCATCACTATGAGGCGGCTTGTGTGCTGCTTTGACAGGATCCACTCCTGGTGGCACATTATCCATTTCCTTCTTTGACGCTGGTTGTTCTTCTGGGTGATGTTGCTGTTGCTGTTCAGGACGCTGTTGTCTATCCATGGAAGAGGGTGTATGTCCAGGTCGTTCCTCTTTTGGATAGAGCTGCATCGACGATTCTTTACCCGTATCGGATGGTGGACCCATTGTACGATCCTTTTGATGATGGCGACCAGCGGATTGTTGCTCGTGTTTTTCGTTGCCATGCGGCACCGGTGGTGGCGATGGTGATGCTTCCATGGTGGATTAACCCCAAATCCAACAATGAAGAGAAAAAAAAAGAAATCCATTCGTTCTCTTTTTTTTTTTACTGCTTAAAGCAAATCACATTCCTGGTCTATACTACAACATTTACAAAAAAAAATATACCGAGTATGCGCGTTGGTATTAAATTTAACGAGAGGGAAGGTTTGTACAAGGATTGGTTATCAATTCTTCTCTGTAGTTGTAGTTTTCTCTTCTTCATCAGGGCGCCAGTGCTTCATGCGATGATCCAGCATCCTTTCAACTGCCTTTTGGTTACCAAACAACTGAGCCTCCGTCCTAGCCTTCTTCAAGTCCTCGATGGTCCGTAAATGATGACGGTCAGCCGCCGTTTTGCGCGACGAATGCGAGTCAATGATATTGACAAACTGCAATACGCCCAACGAGACCGAGACAGCGGCCACAATCGATATAAACACCGAGTTTTTCACAAACCGAGGCTTGTCATGAGACGACCAGGGACCTTCTTTGTAATGGATATCGTCGTGTGAAGCCCAATAGGCGTTCGTATACGACGCCGGTCTATTGCCAGGACCCCAGGGATCACCCGCTGACGTAGCAGAGGGAAATGCCAGATCGCCCCATCCTATGCCAGTCTGAATGTAGTTTTTTCGACGGACGGGATCAGAGAGGAGTTCATATGCCTTAACGACTTGATGGAATTCGTCGACATTGCCAGTAGGGGTATCGGGATGCAGGGTCTTGGCAAGTTCATAGTACCGTTTCTTTATGTCTTGCGTGGAAGCATGCGTGCCAAGCGACAGGATTTCAAAAGGGTCTTTTAGTTTGGCTGAGGAAGTTTTTTTGTTCTTGGCAGCAAAGGTTGCGTAGCACCTCTTAAACATGGGGAAAGCATGAAAAATCAAGTATAGAACAGTGTTTTTTTTTTTTTTTATGGAGGAGGATCCCCAAGTGAGAGTTTATTTTTCTCTGCAGTCACGCGTGCCGCAATTTGGACAGAGGCGTGCTGCGTGCGAAACTGGTCGCTATTACGAACATTGTATCTTAGAGTTGTGGCACATGCGAGGAACATACAAAGGGATAGTTACAAGTAGTAGGGGGGGGAGATTCTATGAATATAAGCATTTTTTTGTTTGTGTTTTTTTTTTTTTTTTTTTTTTTTTTGTTTTGTTTAATGATAGGAAAGAAAATTAGAGAGGGTCACGGGGGCGAAAACGCTCTAAAAGGACCAAAGCCCTAGATATGACGGCAGACGGAATAAAAGGCTGGTCATGGAAGATGAGTTGCCAATATGCCGCCCATATTGCGTGGAGGGTACATGCGACAGCGATGTTGTAAGATGGAAACGATGTACTGGAAGTCGGTGTTGTTGGTGGGAGCTTGAGTGATTTGATGAACGTAGAAAGATGTCGGGGGTGTGGATCAGCGAAGAAGAGATGACTCCAAACGGCGTTCCACACAGACAACCTGACAGGACAGAAGACAAGAAAATGGTCGAGGTCGTCCACAGCAGAGGTGCATAACCGGCACATAGGCGACTCGAGATGGCCAATGTTAATATCGAAAAGACGGAGAGCTGTAGGTATAGTACCATGAATGGCACGGAACCAAATGTTACGGGCAGTATGCTCCATATCCCATCGCCAGAAGGAAGACCAGTCTCGGGACGATATGGTGGGAATGGTGGCAGTCGGCGGCGAACATAGGCGCCGGTAGTCTTGGGTACGCCATAACGGGAGTGAAGAGGAGAGACGGCGAAAGAGAGGTGAAGCGTCAATCGTGTCGAGGCGACTGGAGTGACCTCCACCAGGGTGATCACCTGGCAGGCAAAGGCGGGCGAAACCCGCAAGTAAATATATACGTCCGGAACCCAAGTCATTGAAGAAACGCGTTGTGAGAATAGGTCGAAAGATTCCGTCAGTAGAAAACCGACGCCGAATGTAGCCCAGGTGGTGGTCGAAGACAAAGAGATCAGCGACCTGTAAAGTACGAAATCCAGGGCGACGTAGGTTGGCATTGCCCAGTGTGGGCGCCCAGATGCAGTTCAGGGGTAAGTGTAGTAGTGTAGCAGCAGACAATTCAGCCGAAAGCCAGGTGACAGGCAGTCGGTCAGTAGCTTTGTAGAGAAGATAGGCGACTTGGTTTGGTTCCGGTGAGCGAGGGCGTGCGTCAGGAAAAACTAATGCGAAGCGTGGATCCACATAAGATGCGGACGCTACCATGATATGGTGACAGAGGCAAGCGGTGATATACGACGGTTCTGCGGGCAACCGAAAGAGGGGTTCAAGCCATCGCAGTTGGAGGGTCTGTTGTTGGAGAAGGGGATCAAGTACGCCAAGACCTCCACAATGTCGTGGTTGACACAATTTGTCATAGCTGACTCGAGGAAACATGCGTGTCATCATGAACTTGCCGCAGATGGACCGTAGTTTGCCGAAGAATGTGGACGGAGCAGCCCCAACCAAGCGGAGTACGTGCCATGTGCGTGACAGGATCAAGGAGTTCAACACCGTGGCTCGGCCGCGGATGGATAGTTGCCGGGAAGCATGAATTTGACAAGAAGTTTGAATAGTGGTGAGTAATGCGTCTAAAAACACTTTCAATTGACGAGAAGAGGAGGCGAGGGGGAAAACCAAGGTAGATTACCGGGCTCGGGTGGCTCCTATCGTGCGGAGGCGGAAAGCCAGCATCCAGTAAGTGGCCCTCCCAGTGTGGCACCGGTGCACCGGAAAGCGAGATGGCTTGAGACTTGTGTGTATTCAGTCGAGCATTAGAAGCTGCTTGGTATTGGTCCAGGTGAAATTGTAGTCGTTGCAGGTCCGAGGGGGAACGGAGAAACACAAAAACATCGTCCGCATATGCCAGAACTTTGAGGGGAGCTGGGGGAGGCACGCGACTATAAGATGAGACATATTGGGGCTGGATGCCTTCAAAGGACTCATCTTGCATGATGCTGCGCAACAGAGGTTCGATTGCAAGATTGAAAAGCACTGGGGACAATGGATCTCCTTGGCGAAGCCCGCGGCGCTGTTGTATTGGAGCTGTTAGGTTACCATTGATGTTGAGTGTGATGTTGGTTGTGAAAAAGAGGGTGACGATTGATGAGACCAGACTAGGTGGAAAGCCAAAATGCAGCAAGGTACGTTCAAGATAAACCGGATGGATACGGTCATAGGCTTTCTCCTGATCTAGTAAAAGCCCCAGTCCAGATGGTGCTGTATTATTGCGTTCTTGTTCCATGATAAGTTTAACCAACATACCATTGTCGGCTATGAATCGGCCAGGCATGAAACCCGCCTGGAACGGGTTGATGAGCTTGTCTGCCGCTTGTATGAGCGCGAATTCAATAGCCGAGTGAAGATCTTAGCATCGGTGTTAATCAAGGCAATCGGACGCCAGTTACGCAGGGAGGTTAAGTCTCCTTTCTTGGGCAACAGCGCGACACACGTTGCGGTCCACGATGGAGGGAAACAGGAGCCTTGAAGGGCGGCATTGTATACCTCACACGCAAGAACCTTGTACTGGGGGTGTTGGAGGACCAAATACCAGAGTTCGTAGGGGAGGCCATCGAGACCAGGGCTGCTTTTCGCTGGGGCACGTTTCGCACCAAGTTGCAGGTCTTCGATACCGAATTCCTCTAGCAGCATGTCACAAGAGGCAGCAGAGACTCGACAAGAGGAAGGAATCGATGCTAAGAGGCTATCATGTGCGCGTAAGTCCATCGGTGCGGCGGAATACAGGTCCTGATAAAAGAAACGAGCAGCTTCTTGAATGTCGGATGGTTCTTGTAGTAATACGTTAGTTTGCGGGTGCTGAATGGACAGAAGAAGGCGTTGAGTCTGTCTGGTAGTAGCAGTGCGTTTCAGGTATCCAGCAGATACTTCCCCTTGCTCTCGCCAACGTAAATTAGACTTGAGCGCCGCATTGTCAACAATTTCTTTTTGGATGAGGTCAAGCTGAAGTTCGACTCGGGCAAGGTGAGCTGCCAATATGCTGGGCGGAGGGTTGGACCGGATAAGCTTGTTTCGTTTCCTTTGTAAGGCTTTATGCTGCTGCTTCCGCCAATCCTCGCGCTGGCGGCCAAAACGCTGCATAAATTTGCGAAGTTCCCCTTTTAGGAAGTCCCATTGTGCTTGGGGTGATCCATGTGAAGACAGTAAGGGGAACACTTGGGAGAGCCAGGAGGCCAGCTCTTGCCGAAATTGTTTGATGTGGGTAAAATTGGGATTGCCGCGCCAGTAACTTTTGCCTCTATTGCAGTCACCTAGGTGAATGTGCGCGGAAAGGAGAGCATGGTCTGACCATTCTAAGGGTAAGCGTTGTACTTCAGCTTTAGACAGTTGCGGACGTAGCTCAGGGGAGGAAAATATGAAATCTAGCGTAGAATAATACAGATCACCTCGGCGGAATGTAGGAAGGGGCAGGCCCTCGCCCAATTCCGTGATACAATCGACGTAGTGGGTGTGAAGCATGGCTTGCCAGGATGCTGGGACACGGTGGCGGTGAGCGGCAAGATGGTAGTTGTAGTTAAAATCCCCAGCGATGATAAGTCGGTCAGGGATGTCAGAGAAAATTGTTGAATTGCTTAAAGCGGTGTAAAAAGTGTGTCGCGCTCGAATAGAGGAAGTCGCGGGTCCATAGACTACGAGAATATAGAAGTCGAGGAAAGATGATGTCGCGGATTGAATTTTGGCATAAATGATGCGGGAAGTGTTGGCGCCAAGATCAATAGGGATGGTTGTGATGATGATGTCGGGCGAGAAGGCTACGAGTCCACAGTGTTGAGTCCACGAGCTGGAGGAGACGAGGAGTTGTTGGTCGAAAGATTGCTGAATTGATGTTGAGCCAGCTCCGGTTTCTTGGAGAGCGAGAAGATGTGGGTGTTGGTGACGCAGATAGCGCATGAGCGACGATCGAGCGCCAGGTTGTTGGTTTTTCGAAGACTGTTACAGTTGAGAGAGCATAATTTCAGAATATTATTGGGTATCATAATATATTGATGGATACGTAATTTTGCGGGTCGTCTCTTCAATGAGATGACGACCCGGTGTTACCACTGAGAGCTTTCGGAGACGGCTTCACGAGGCGGCCGCTCTTTGTGCGGTAGCTTGGTGTTTTTGGATCTGAATCTGAAGTGTCGAAGGCGGGCGACGGACGGAGCGGAGTGTCGCCAGTTGCTGCTCTCTGTGTTGCTACATGGTGCGCAATCGTCCTTCGAGGAGGGCCGCCAGCACTTGTTGGTCGGCTACTTCCAAAGTCGTAGTAATGGAATGCCGGGTGGTAGCAGTCATCATGGGGAATGTTTGGCTCCAAAAGTCTGTGGCTAGTTGTCGGTTCGCAAAGGCGGTTTTCATCGTTTCGTACATGGCGGGTTTGTTGGTGCGTTCTTCGAGAAATTCTTCATAGGCTTCTTGTATGGCCTCCGCGTCCACAGGGGCTGGGGCTGCGCTTTCTTCGTTTTCCAACTCTTCCACGACGGAGTCAGTGTCGGTCTCCATCGCGTCGGAGGATTCGTCGTCGCCACTAGCGTCGTCTCGAGCTGGTTCTGGTCTGGGAAGTCAACTCGTCATGGTTGTCGAGTGTTGTGTGTGTTTCCTCTGGGGTACGATTGTGGTCCAATGGCTCGGTGGTTGGTGAGACGTTTGGTGCTGTCGAGGGACTCGTCGGGTTGTTCGTTTTTCTACGCTTCTTGTTAGTGGCGCCACGAGTTGCACGACCGGAGATCTTTTTGTTGTGACACAGGTACGACAAGTGGCCAATTTCACCGCAAGACCAACAGGCGCGGTGATTGCGGGGATTCTGAGGGCAGTTATTGACATGATGTCCTTCCTTATGGCAGCGAGCGCAGTGTAATGCCATGGCCGCCCAAGTGGCATAAAAGCTGTCTTTGCTGGTGCACCAAGGGATGACATGCGTAATGGGACTAAAAGTCTGTTCGTCTGCGATAGGTTGGCGGTCCAGCACAGCGAAGCCTGTACCCATATAGAGACCAGACTGAGCATCGCGGTAGATGCCGCAATCCAAGACTCGCCCGTAAAGGCTGAGGCTTTGGAGAATTCCGTGAACCAACTTGTCTGGGCTCCTGTAAGGTAGCTGCGAGAGGCGCACTTTGGTGATTTGGGCATCAGATGATAGTGCGCGGCAAGGTTTGATGATGATGTTGTTTGAAAAGCTGATGCCTTCATCGAGGGCGTGCTGAAGGTCTGCGGCGTCTTCAAAAAAAAGTTCAACAAGGACTCTAGGGCCTTCACGAACTGGTTGGCCACCGCAGTTGTTGGGGAAGTGCTGGGCGATACGTTTCAACAACTTGGCTAAGGGCTCAGTACGGCTACTGAGGTCAAAGAAGACACTGTTTGCCGAAGCAGGGGAACCTCCCACTCGGTAGATGTTGGAGGTAATAATGCGAGTAGTTTTTTGTGCGTCTGAATCGTCCGGCGTAAGGCGGGTTTCGCTCTCAATTTTCATCAAAGACTGGCGGTGCCTTTGAACAATGCGAGCATATGAAAGTCGAGGGACTTCAAGCGGTTTTGTTGGTGGGTTGTTGCCTGGGCCATTGCCAGGTGGCGGATCAATATCGGGAAGAGCCATGAGTATAGAACAGTGTGAACTATAGAAGGATAAATGCTAGAGCGGGGAACACAATTATTTAACGCAGGATCCCAGGATCGCACAAGAGACAAGCGGACCACACTTTTTTAAAACACTAAAGAGTTTCGGCCTTTGTTTCTTTCTTTCTTTTCTCTTCCCCCCACCCCTCGTTACTCTTTGTCCTTGCTCCAATTGCCAACCAAAAATAAAGGCGGTTCTTTTCTCGACATACAATCGATCGACGCTATTTATTCTTTATATTTTTTTTTCTTTCGAAACACACGCAATGCCTCCCAACAGCGTCCGATGCCAACCTGCGTCAAACGACAGCGGCCATGCGATCTCGGCTGATGATTCGCTTGATCAGCTTATCGAAGCAACACCCTATATCGACTATGAGGTGTCAAGCGGTGAGCTATTTGCAGGGGCATTTAAAATTGTATCCACAGTGTTCCCTTCGTGGGACGAACACGATATAAAGTTTGTTCAGTGTAAAGACGGTATAACAAATCAGTGTAAGTATTACCAGTTTCTTTTTATTTTTGAAACATGGCAAGATCCCAGAATATATACTTAGATGCATATTATGTAGTGGTTAGAGTGACACATCGACCCACCGATTTCTCGGTCTTGGTACGAGCATTTGGTCGTAAATCGGAAATCCTTATCGATCGCAAACAAGAGATTATCGTAAGTGTTTTGGTTGGGACGAGCGAGTGGTTTACAAAGGATTATTTTCTGGAGGGGGATGATGGTTATCATGTTCTCGGGAGAGCAATGAAGATCGAAAGGAGTTGGATGGATGCCAATTTCCCAGCTATTGATATATAACGGATAGAATCTGGTGACCTTGTCCGCTCGAGGGCTATGCCCACCCTTGTATGCTCGATTCAGAAACGGGTTAATGTATGGATTCATTAATGGTCGTGTGTCCACTGTAGAGGAACTGGGTCAACCAAAGACGGCTGCGTGGATTGCGAATAAGGCCGCAAAGTGGCACAAGGTCTTGTTGCCACAGGATCAAACGACGTCGGGAAAGCCGGCAGCACCAAAACAAACATTGTGGAGTACCATGCGACGTTGGTTAGCTGATGGTAACTAACTGCAATCCCATAGGGGATACCAAAAGCTGGATTGTTAGATTAACAATCAATACTTTTGCTTTGTCCTTTTTTTTTTTAGTGCCAACGCAATACGATGATCCCGAACAGCAAAAGAAATTCAATGCTCGATTTGACGTTCAAAAGCTCTCTGAAGAGGTATAGAGTAACACAAGCTTCTCTCCATCTTTTCGGACACGTGAGGGTATGAGATAGAAAACGGTTATCACTTACCCCTTATGTTTTATGTAGTTTGAGAATCTTGCAAAGGTACTTGAAACACTCGATTCACCAGTCGTATTTTCCCATAATGACTTGTTATATGGCAACGTTATCTATGATGATGAGAAAGGTACGTGGAAATTGGGGATATACGAGAAATGTGACTCCACGTGGGGACCAGAAGTATCACACTGACACGTGTGTTCTGCGTAATGTAGAGGAAGCATCGTTTATCGACTACGAGTATGGCGGATATGCATTTAGAGGATTCGATATCGGCAACCATTTCAACGAGTTTGCTGGGTTCGAGTGTGACTATTCGCGGTATCCAGACAAGCCGTTCCAAATGCAATGGTTTGAGTGGTACCTGACTGAATTCAATGGAGGTAAGTAACCGCTTGCTATCTTGATAGGAGTGCCTTTGAACTAACGAGGATCATTGATAGTGGCGCCAACACACGAAGAGTTGGAGCATCTGTATAAAGAAGTGGAAGGATTTTCATTGGCATCTCACTATTATTGGGGTCTCTGGGCACTCATTCAGGCAAAGATCTCGACGATCGAATTTGATTACATGAGCTATGCCGCGTTGCGCTTTGATGAATACGAGCGCCGCAAACGTACTGTATTCCCCTCCTCATTGTAATATCATTCTTATACACACCCCATTTCTCTTATTATATATACACACACACACACATATATATAATTGCAGTATCTATCTTATATATACATTGTTCTCTGCTTACTTGAGACATCTTTGATCCTTTTTCCTTCTTTATATTATCCCATCCATCCATCAATTATCATTACCACCACGACACCTGTTAAAAACCCATGCAAAGAACCTGAGTGAAAAGAGCACAAGAACAGTGTATTCTTTGTTTTGAGTTATTGGTATTTTATCAAGGAAAATTGAAGAATCACAAAAAGTAAATTAAAAGAGAAACAAACTGATAAAACAGCAGAAAAAAAAAGATTGCGAGGGGATTGGGAGATGTTGTATGCGTGCTTTGAAATGCATGTGGACTGTTTATAGGAATGTGATTAAGAGAGGAGGAGTGCACAGAGAGCGAAAGTGATTTACATGCCCTTAATGTATTCAGGGTGGGCCTGGAAGACAGCATTGATGATGGAAATGATGTTCTCCAGAGCAGCCAACCAAGTCTTCATCAATTCCAAAGCAGCATCCGTCAAGACGCCGATCTTTTCGTAAAAGTCCTTGCGGTAAGGGCAGGCCTTCATGGCAAGCTAGAAAAGACATGATCAGCGTAAGAAGTACTTTAACATCCTCCGCGCCACAACGACCCTTCTGTTCTGTTTCACTCTAACGAGTTCTTTGATGCACTCCTAATTCCCTCCCCCCACCCCTTGTCCTAACTTACGCCAAAAACGGGTCGAACCACAAAGCTGTGATGCTTCTTCAAGGTGTTCTCGTATGACTTGGTGAACGAGATATTGAGTTCCTCGGCAGAATTGTCAATGCTGCGGCGGAGGGCTTGAGCAGTGAAATCAAGACCACTTTAGAGATATATAGAGTCAGCATTACATGTATCTTTTCGATAATGGACCCCACCATCTTGCACTTTACCGAGTCAGCCACAAGAGACCTTCGGTGGCAACACGCTTCTTTTCAGGGGCCTCTGTTTCCATGAGACCCTGCAACGTAGCGTTGGCAGTAGGGTTGCTCAACAACTTGTCACGGATTTTCTAAGAGAAATAAAAATCAATGTCAGTCCCACACACATACTCTCTCTGTCTCTCGCCCTCTTGCCAGATACTTTTCTTTTTTTTTTTGTACCTTAATGTTACCGTTCATGTCATTCTGAACAACCGAGAAAGCAGATGAGCCGAGCTTGTCTAGAAATAAAACAAGATGTCATCATGAGGATGGATTAGCTCATCTACTAAAGAAAAAGCCGTAAGTCCTGCATCCCCCTTTTCTTTCGTGCTTTACCAAACAAGTTGACAACGCCTTCGGTAGCTTCGAGGAACTGAGTAGTGTCAATGCCATTGGCAATGTCAACGTCAGTGTAGGAACGCTTGATGGTTTCAAAGTAGGTGGTGGCAGCCATGATGAAGTATGAAAACAAAAAAAAGTAACGAGCTGAAGGGGGGGGGCGAGGCCCAGTTGCTTTCGCGTTCTTTTATATATAGAGACGGGTAGGATTTTGAGGAGCCGACGACATAGGTCGTTTGTGGGCAGCACCCAATGAAAAATAACCCGCAAAGAGCTAAATAACTACTTTCCCCCCCCCCCATTAACGTCAAATGTGTGCAATAAGTTTGTGTAAATAGATACGTCTATTTTTCCTTTGACGGCTGTTTTGACACCTGTTTAGTACACTCCGCACTTTATATGCTCTGCTACTTTATAAGAGGGTTGATATACTTACCGGTAAGCATGGAGAGAAGTCTCGCCTTTCACATATGGATTCATTTGCTGTCCAAAGCAATCCATCCATCAGAGTGAACTTGTATTCACGGATGATAGGGATATGTCAATAGATGAAGGTGGGGAACAATGCAGCCCTGGCTGTCGGGTGTCACACACAGGCCCTTACAAAGTTAGCAGCCTCGTGTAAGCTCAATGGAACATGCGTAATATGATGATGATGGGGCTCGGACACTACTAGTAGGCGTTTTGTTTGTCAAAGGAAAACCAGAAATTTACATGCTCATCCATTGGGCTGCAGTGTCAAGACATAATATATCCGGACGAACATTCATGCGTGGGGGTAGCACCACTCTCTTTTCTCTTTTCTACTTTTTCTTCTTTTACACTCATATATTACTATACTCTACATACACCTACATCACATACACAATGAACTACATAGAATCAGCAACATCTACTATACAACTATACACATACTACGACACATCGTTCTGGATCGGCATTGGCATCTCACTCATTACCAACCTTATACAATCGTTTGCCATGGCCTTTCAACGGAAATCACATATCTTAAACGACCAGATATACCCACGAGAACGACGCAAGCATGCGTTCAAAAGGCCGTTGTGGGTAGTTAGCTTTGGCACCTATCTCACGGCAAACATCATTGGTTCTGTGTTTTCGATCGGGTATTTACCAGTCGTCATACTGGCACCCATCGGGGCCATGAACCTCGTATTCAACGCCATTGCAGCACGACTTGTACTGGGTGATCCGTTCACGCGACTCAGCCTATGGGGTAAATGATCATAGCTACCCTTTTGTGTTTCACATTGTCTGCTCTTTCCAACTTGGCACCACGATGGTTTTTTTTCCTGAGATCATGACACATTAAATGAATGCTTGTGTGTGTGTGTGTGTGATCATAGGAACACTGCTGATCAGTATCGGTGCACTGCTGGTTGGCATGTTTGGAGCCATCCAGGAACCCAACCATAGCCTGGAAGATTTGATCGAGCTATACAGAAAGCCAGCATTCATTGTCTATTTTAGCATCCTCGAGGCATTCATTCTGATCACCATGATCTCGACACACTATCTCGAGTATCGGTACAACAAGATCGAGCAAGAGCAGGAAGAAATGGCTCCTGCTGATCGAAAACTCCTTGGACAATGGGTTAATATGGCCGATTTGAAAACATATATTGGAATAAGGTAAAGTCTTTTTTTTTTCTCTTTCTCTTTTTCAATTTCTTTTGTTCATTATAAAGAACTTAAATTTTGTTGATCTTGGCATTCTATGCCGTGATATCAGTTTTTGTGTGTCTCTCCCTTCAAGTCTTTGTGTGTGTGTGTGTGTGTGTGTAGAGAGAAGTCTCTTTGTCATGTAATGTGATGTGCCTTACGTGCGTGTATCCTCATAGGTGTACAAAAGAATATACTCCTTAATAATGGGCCTTGCTGTTGATGCAAAACACGTGTTCTCCTTTATTGTTATCAACCATCATACACGTTTTTTTTTTCTTATATGTTATAAAGCTACGGCGTCTTGGGAGGCAACATTAGCAGCCAAAGTCTGCTGTTTGCCAAAAGCGGCCTCGAGCTATTTATCCTGACCATCATCTATGGCCAAGACCAGTTACACCATGTCTGGACATGGTTACTCGTCGTCATGACTGTTCTGACAGCCATCCTCCAGGTAAATCTTTATTGTGTATACAAAGTCCAATTACTCATCTTTTTCCATAACAGTTATATTACCTCAACAAAGGACTGCGACTATGTGACACGGTTATCCTGATCCCACTCTCCTTTTGCGCTTTCAATGTTTCCTGCCTGTTCAACGGCCTTGTTTATTACGATCAGTGGGATCGTCTTCAATGGTGGCAACTGCTGTGCGTCATGGTGGGTGTTGCCATTACGATTGGTGGCGTTATCTGCTTGTCCTGGAGACGCGGTGGTTCTGCGGGTACTACACAAGAAGAAACCGTGGTGGCCAGCAGTGAAGGTTACGCAGTCCTGAGCCAGGACGACAACGACAACGTAGGAGAGGAGGACCAGGATAAAACAAGACAGCAGGAACAGCGAAACGAAGCGAATGAAACGACACCATTTTTGTCACAGCAGCAGGCTCAATACAACTCCGCATCGTAGACGCTCGTAGTAGAAAAGAGTTTTTTTATAAGTAGCTGCAACCAATTAGAAAATCCCAGTTCTTTCGCTCTTCTTTTATTTTTTCTTTCGTGACATTTACAAGTGACAATTAAAAGGAGGGAGCAAAAAAATAAAAGGATTCCATCTCGACCTACACACACACACACATACACACATACACACAAAACGTAAATAACCATTCCTTATTGCTTTTTCTTTTTTTGCTTGCTTGCTGAAAAAGCTAACACGTCCTCCTCTCGTACAACTCTTTGTTTTGATTGTTTTCTCACAAACTGCCAGAATTAAATGACTTCACACGGATCACGCTCCATGACAGGTGGATCATCAGAACCATCTGATTTGAAAAAGCTCAAGTCGAAATACTCCTCACAGCTTTCTACCCTCAGGGAGCTATTCACAGAATGGACAGACGATGATCTTTTGTTTGCCATTCAAGAGGCCGACGGGGATCTCGAAGTCGCAGTAGACCGAATCAGTGAAGGTAACGAAAGAAGAAAACCTTTTGTTCTATAGTTCTTTTGTTTCTTGGCTTTTTTTAACACCTTTTTTCAAAACACACGCAGGCCATGTCTTTCAATGGGGTGAAGTGAAAAGCAAAAAGTCAAAAAAGGAAGCAGCAGCACAAAAGGCCAAAGCCGCGGCAGCCACCAATCCTTCACCACCAGCAGCAGCAGCAGCAGCACAACAAACATATTCACACCGTTCGGAACGGCCACAGTCGTCATACAGAGGCAATAATGATCGATCTAGAAGAGGTATGTAACGACAAGAAAAATAGTAGTGTTGTCTATTTTTACTACCTATTTTTCTTCTGGCTTTATATCTGAGCTGACGCGTTCTTTTTATTCTCTCGCCTTCTACACACTCCTTGTCCACTCTTTTTTTTTTTTTTTTTTGGGGGAAAATAATCAGGCGGTCGTGGTGGACACGGTTCGCGAGGCCCAAGACAAGCAAACAACCATGCGGCATCGACAGCACCTGCTGCTGCCACCTGGGGAACGGCCCCTCCGACAAAGTCATCGTTCCAGCCCGATGGTGACTCGTGGGCCGCAATCGCCTCTAGCAAAACGAATGCAACCGCCGATGACAGCTGGGTTGGCGGCAGTGGTCAACAAGCAGACACCGCAAACGGCAGCGGCAGTGGATGGGATGCTTCCTCGAATACACCTGGAGGCTGTGATGATACTAACAACAATGCTACAACTACCGCTACCACTACGACATCTACTACGACAGCAGCACCCGAAGCAGAATCAGAAAACAAAGCATCTACTACTACGTCATCTGAACCGAAAACATGGGCTAGCCTACTCAAGTAAGTAATTTACTCGTTTTCATTGTTCATCGTAAGAGAGAGAGAGAGTTAGAGTTAGAGAGACTGCCGGATTTTTATATTGTCGTGGGAGGGTCTATGATATCGCGTCGCGTATTAACAGAACATTTAACAATGAACCAATAAAACAGGTCACAACCCAAGCCTGAACCTGAACCGCAATCAAAGAAAGAACCTGAAAGCGCTAGTGGATGGGATGTTCCTACAACAACGAATGATTCGTGGAACAGCAACGACAATGAACCTGTCCAGGACTTTAATGATGAGCCAAAGAAGGAAGCGTCGTGGGATGAACCAGCAGCAGCAGCAACAAGTGATGAATGGAACGCGCCTTCTACCACTACCACCGATGGCTGGGGAGCACCTACCGAAGAGACATCCGCTACTACTACGACTACTACCGAAAAGGAACCTGAAACCACCACCACTACTACTACTACTCCTATTACCACAGAAACACACGAAGAAAAACCCGCCGAAATTGAACCTGCCAACGAACAGCAACAACAACAATTGCCACAAGAAGAAGTACCCGTTACCCGAAAGCAATCCACCAATAGCCGTCGTTTGAAGCAAGATGCTCCTGTCGTCTTGCCCAACAACAGTGCCTCATTGAGCTCCATTGGTGTTAAATTTGGCAGCTTGAATCTCGATGACAACTCTACTGAGACCGTTGACATTCAAAAGACCACTTTGCAATCAGAGCCCAGCCGGTAAGCCTATAGTGACAACGCGTTATATAGTTGTGTGGTGTTGGTCATGGGGCAAAAAAAGAGAAGAGGAAGGTTGTTGGAACAATTCGAACGTAGGATGAGTGAGTGAGCAGTGAAGAACAAAGAGAAAATTGGGTTGGTGATATTCGCTAAATCGATTTTGGTGGGGGGGGGGGGTTCTAGGGACCAAGAAGAAGCTATTGTCGAGAATCAATATGGTGCTGCCGATGCTTTTGGAAGCGCACCTTTGAAGCAACAACAACAAGCTGTAGAGCAGCAGCAACAACAGCAGCAGCCACAGCAGGAGACCCTTCCTCAACAGACACAGCCACAACAACAGGCACACCTTCAGCAGCAGCAGCAGCAAGCCCATCAGGCTCACCAACAGCAGCAGCAGCTCTTTGGCGTCGACCAGCTTCCTTCGGGCTACAGTTCTTATCTGCCCAACCAGCCACCAGCCAACTTGTCTGGTTTTGGTGTCAGCCCCATGGGCTCGCTTCCTGAATACGGTGTCTATGGCACTGAGGCACACCGTGCCGCTGCTGCTATGGTAAGTTTTGCATAATAGTAGCAAATGCCTGTGCTTGTACTAACGCATCTATTGTCATTGTTTTTCAATGTAGGGCTACTATGATCCCTCTGCTTACAGCCAATCTCCCTCAGTCACCTCTGCTGGCACGTACCAGGGCCGTGACAAACACAACCAAGATGGCGTGGGCTCGATGCCTCAGCACTCGGGTGCGCAGACCCCGGGCGCTGCTCAGCAAATGTACCCAGCCAATATGCCTTACTACCCATACTACTACATGCCCAACCAGTTTGGCTACCAGCAATCCTATGGCCAACCGTTTTTGAACAAGAACATGTACCCAAACATGTACCAGCATTCCGTGGGTAAGCCCAGCACTGGGTCCGCTGCTTCGCCCTATGGTGCTGCCTCTGGCTCGCCATACTCGCAGCAAACCATGTATGGCCAGTCCGTCACTGGCGGTGCTGCTGCAGCAGCAGCAGGAGCAGGAGCAGGTAGCGGTGTAGTAGGCTATGACGACATGTCGGGTCTCCAGCACCATTTGGGTGGCATGAGTCTCCATGACTATCAAAAGCCGTACCAACAACAGTTGCCCGGATTCCTCGGCAGTACCGGTGCGGGTGGTCAACAGCCTCAACAGGCGATGCAGCAGCAGCAGCAACAGCAGGCAGTACCTAGCCAGCAACAGTCGAACAAGAACGAAGTGGCAGGCGGTCCATTGAACAAGTCGGCCACCAACGCTGCCGGTGGAAGCAACGGTCATCACCTCCACCAGCAGCAACAGCAGCAACAGCAGCAGCATCAACAGCAGCAGCAGCAGCAGAGCTATCAGCAGGCAATGAACCCTGGCAATTACTTTGGTCATTCGGGCTTCCCTTACCAGCAGCAGTACCCGCAGCAGCACTTTGCTCACTTCCAGCAACAACAGCCTGGCCAACAGCAGCAGCAACAACAACAACAGCAAGCACCTTCTGCTCAGCAACCATCTCCCATGGGTCGCCAGCAGCCTTACTGGAGCCAGTAAAAGGAACAAAAAAAACAATCTCCAAAAGTAAAAAAGATAGGAAAGGGACACAATTTGCTTTTTTTTTTTTCTCTCTCTCTCCCATCGCATCCCCTCCACCGTTCATCCGATCCAACCATGCACAAACACACACATACACACCCTGCCTTCCCCACACATAATCTGTATTTAATTTTTTTTTTCTCTTTTGTCATGACCTGTTTCTTTTTTTCTCCAGCCACCTTTGCTTTTCTCTCTCACTCTCTCTCTCCCTTCGCTCGCTGTTTTTCTCCCTTTAAAAAAGAACGCATCCTCTCGCTTACCCTCCATATTTCGTAGTAGTAGTAGTATGGAGCTTGATGGAACAAAAAATATATATTTTGGCTTCTTGGAAGTTGTCACTTGTATAAAAGTAAAGGGCTTAATTGGGTAAAGGGGATATACAAATACCACAGGCTTTTGGCAAATTATTCGTGGTTACGAAACTGTTCTGATAATGGTAACATGTGCGTTATTTCGTAATCATGAAGCCTTGGAGAGGGGGATCACAGAAGCAAACCATTTACAAGATCGTCATACCGGTACCTGCTCGCTCGCCATAGGCCTTTCAATATCTACCTCAGGTTGCCTCTGTTTTTTGTTGGTTTATAAAAGACTAGAATTTTATTCTTGGTTTCGTAGCAATATACTTTAGGTGAGAGAGAGTGTGTGTATAAATGTAATAAGGGTAGAACTTTTTGTTAGGAAAAGGCAAAATGGGAAAAAAGGGTAGAGGGAGGATGAGAGGGTCTCTTTCTTTTGATCAGAACCCAATTGAAAAGTGTGTATTTAACTATTTACAATACGATGCGTACGGATTTCTTTGGTTTCTTTTCATCCGCTGTATGGGAGGTTGGGGAGGAGGATGATGATGTTGTTGTGGTTGTATATATATCTTGGCATTTACAGGTTGTTCCCGGTTGTTCAGGAGATTGATTACTATGTGCAGTGTTATTGTTGTGGTTGTTGATGGTATTGTTATCCTTCATGTCGCCGTTGTCATTGTCCTTGATATTTTCTTCAAATTGACATGCGCAGTATTCACGATCTTGCTCCAGCATGCTGTCCAGCACCTTGTGATCTTCAATAGACGTGTGACCCGCGTCAATCACTGTATCGCTGTCGCTGCTGATCTCCCTATCATCGTCACCATTGTGCTGATGATGATGATGATGATGATGGTCGTCGTCTTCAATATCGTGGGCAAACACAGCACCGTCAAAGACACTGTCATCGTCATCGTCGTCGTCACTGTCATCATCCTCTTCGTCTTCTTCATCTTCGTCAAGCCATTGAGCAAAGGATTTCGTGACACCGCGCAGTCGACATGCAACATGACCCTCCTCATCTTCAACGACTACGACCGAGTGCCACCAACGGGTGATTGCTTCGCCATCCACAATGTCATACTTGTATAGCATGATCAACAGTCTGTGAAAGTTATCAACGATGGCAGCAGCGCCACTGGGTTGTTCTTGCTTGGTGTCCAAAATCCGTTCGGCTTCATTCAAAAACTGGCACTGGTCATCCTCGTCATGGACATGTTTTTCCAGAATGGCTTTCCAAAAGTTCAAAAATCCTTCAGTGACAGCATGGGTCAGCGACTTGACTGCGCTATCGTTACTGGATGACACGACATTGTTGACCCAGACAACAAAGGAGGTGGCAAGCATCCGCAAGACGACGGCAGGCGAAGGATCGTATTTCAGCATGAGATCATCGAGTTCCAGATTGGCTCGTGCGGAGGTGAGTTTGGATAGGATGGCTTGGTGTAAATAGGATGTGGCTAATTGTTCGAATTTCTCGTCGTCGGTCGTTGTTGTTTTCGGATATGGCCCAGAGGATCTATATCCATTGTGGTCATGTTCTACAGTGTTGTTGTCGTCGTCGTCGTCGTCAAAGTGCTCAAACGCTTCGTCATCGTCCTCGTCGTCTTCACTCGAATCGCCTCGCTGTCTATCCAATGTTGCAAGTGGATCCGGCGTGGCTGACTCGCCCATGACAGGTTGGCAAAACAACGCGTCGTCGTCGTCGTCATCAAAATCAAAACATCCCCAACGTGAAAATGAACTTGATCTGGACAAGGCGGGGGTGGTCACGTTGTTGTTGTTGCAGGCATCGACAGTGGGAGAGGATGCTGCTTCTAATACCGCAATCCGTTCTTTCAAGTCTGCAATCTCACTGTCCTTGTCCATGACATCGAGCTCTAGTTCGACTTGTCTATCGGAAGACTCCGTATAGTATTTTTGGTGGCATCGTTCGGATATTTGACGGGATTCTCGTTCAAAGCGTAAGTCTTGCTTGATGGTGTCCACCATTTGGCATAAGCCGTCGTTCTCGGCTCGTAAGCGGCGGATTTCTCGTAAAAGCAAGTGGTAGGCCCGTCGTTTGCTGCCATTGCTAATTCTGCTGCTGTTATTGCTGCTCTGGCTGTGGTGGCTACCAATGTTGTTCTTTAAATCGTGGTGGTGGTGGTGATGATGTTTGTGCTGCGGCGAGCAAGAACACGTTTCGGAATCAGTAGTGGTGGTTGTAGTATTGGTGGTAAATGAGTCTAGCGATGAGGAAGTGTTGCTGGCACTGTCCTCCATGAGGGTCGTGGGTTCGTAGAGCATCTTGATTAACTCGTGCGGTGCAAGTCGTTTTTGTCTTGTCCCCCCAAAGAGAGCAAGGTGCTGCGGTTGTGGGTAATACGGTTGCCAAGGAAAACTTGCCATTGCTGTTGTTTCTGTGGATGAATAATATCGATAAAAGTAATGACGTTGATAGGAGTGTTGTAACAGCTAATGTTCATTGGGGGAATTGGTCTGTTGTTGTTGTTGTTGTTGCTGTTGTTGAAGTGTAGAGGAATAAAAGAAGAAAAATTCTTTGTGGGAAAGGAAGAGGAGTTGGGTGGCAAAATAGATGGGTTGCAGTAGTAAAAAATAAATTTCTTACAAGTAAAAAGAAAAGCTCATATTATTAGTAAGAAAAAATGGAGGACGAGAAGGCAAAGGAGCAGATAGTATGTAGGGTCCTTTCCACTATTGAACTCCCTTTCTTTCTCCCCCGTCTCACACTCAACGCCGTTTCAAAAGCTATGAGTCAGAATTCAAGTGACGTCGTTATGTGTTTTTCTCTCTCTGTCTTCGAGCGAATGGACCCCTCCCGTCTCTGCAATTGGTCGAGGACGTCCCTCCTTGTTCCGATCCATCCCCCCACCCACCCAAATCCTGTTAAAATGGAGCAATCGACTCATACGGGAAAGCAGGGGGATGGACAAGGCCAAGATGATCATTCATATTACCACTTTCTCCCCCTTTTCCACTTTTGCACATTTTCCAAAAGCAAAGAATGACAAATCAGCCTGATTTCTATCAATCAATCACACGACTATTTTTATCTTTTTTTTCTTTATACCGGCTCGAGCTTTAATAGAAAGAAAGAAAAGAAAAAAAGCCGTTCCAAGCCGGATGAATTGAAACAAATGAGGTAGCGCCTTTTTGTGTGTTTTCTCGGCAAATCATGTGATTCGTCTCGCCACATTCAAAGAACACGGATAACTAATACATCCTACCTAGAGCAAGTGCTATTGGTCAGCAACCACCAAAAGAAGATTACTCCTTTGGTTGTTATGCATTATGTGCATGATATCAACTTGCTTTGTTTGCAAATCGCTCCCTTCTATTATATAACTAGTATTGTCTGTGTGAACTGTGAAGTAACCCTTGAAGATTGATGTCACTTTTACCTAGCAAAAGGGACTTTTCATATTACTTGGGCGATCGTCTTCTTGATGCCATAATTGCGTTGCTCCTCCACAGATTCTCGAATTAACGCATTAAGCCTTCTTTGATGATAGTGTCAACGACATAGTGACAGTGGCTGTTGGTCTCATGATACACATCCTCATGAGTGACACCACTTGTGGAATCAACATTCGACCACATCGATCGATGGCATACTATCGCTTGCTGTTGTTGAGTAGTGGTCGTAGTGACCCAACCAATGGTAATTTTATATGATAAGTTGTCGTGCGTTATTAGTAGTTACTACATTACTAGTGTAAAGGAATGTTAATACATCAGACCATCTTATACACGTTAGTTGCTGAACGTTGTACATACTATATTTCATTAAAAAAAAGATTTATGTTTGTTACAAGATTCTAGTAGTAGGCCATAGATTTTTTTGTTTTGAGAGGAAAACGATTGTTCCATAAAGTTCTGAGCAGGAAAATCTCAATTACTTGTGTCACTACGGTAACCATAATGCACGAGCCTTTTACACTATTAATCACGAAAATTAAAAGGCCGTGCCGCAATGCATCAAAAGCCAAGTATAGAAAATAGGTCGAGCGACCATGCATGGTATGTAGTTATTCACTGAATCTCGTTTCAATTCAAAGCTTAGCAGTCCATTGTACGATGAGTATGAGAGAATGCAAACATGTGCATCTTTTGTTGAGAACTACAATTCGCAGAGTCTAACTTTTTGTATCATGTACACCTGGTTGAAGAGTGGACGTCTATTTTCTCCCAAATCAAAAGGAAAAGTTGCAGCTATGAATGAACCGTGAGAAGTCTCTATATAGTATTGCGCTTTACACAACAAAAAAAAGAATTGTACATGCGTACAGCAATGCATTTCATGAGTCATGTTTACTCAGCACTCGAAGACATGAAAAAATCTCTTCCAATCCGGGCATCTTTATGCTTTACGAATATAATTCAGTCGAAGAAGGAGATAGTTTGTTACATAATAGAAATAACACTGGCTGTGATGCGTGTTTTATGTCAGTGCTATAATATACATCTTCCACCGATTATCCTGCTGTATGGTGGAGGTACAACATGAAAAGCATACAGGAGTAATTTTGATTTAGATGTGCCATAAAGAGATTGTTGGGATGTAAACGGAGTATATGGTGGGAGGCAGATGTATTGCAGCCGCGGGGCTCATATACAACTTTGAGTACTACTTACGGTAAAGCTCATCGCGCTTCGCTAGTAAACGATCAAGTACAATGCGATGCATGAAAACAATTGTTACTGTTATATGCTGAAATTTAGTATGAAAGCGGCACACATTGAAAATGATGAAGAAAGCTTGTTATATGCTTACGGAGTGTAATGGGAAGGAAGGATAGTAGCAAAAATTTAAACCTTGATCTATCATGCGATCGAAGAACTACGGGAAACGCAAAAGGTATTTTTCTTTTGTACATAACATTTAGAATGCAGTGTGATATTTGCGCTGATCCGAAATGGCGAGGTATGATATGTATGGCGAAGTTGTCTAAGAGAAAATGAATGCAGGCCGTCAATGGGTCGTGCGATGTACAGGTTACTTAATGCTGACTGTAACAGTACCACCTTATTCTGTACCGGTTTCTTCCTTAATATACTGTTAGTACACACGTTTGAATACAAGTTTATCTCCCAAATGAGTGCTCCCAGAATCACCTTGATAGCTGCTGCAGAAATGATGCTCCGGAATCATGTACTAATTGATCCTTGAACCCAATGGCCACCTCATATAATATGCGAGCCTCGTCCGACGTTGTCGCGAAAAATAGGGATGTCAATACTATGCCCTTTTGGCTTTTGGTCAAATGTCGACCTTGTCGAACAGCGTATGGCTTTGGATACAAATTAACCTGCAATGTGTTATCGCTATGCTTTAATAGGCGCATTATTACCGGTGAGTGCTCGTCCGCACCTTATTAAAAGCATGTAGCAGCTGCTCCGCCTGTTTTCCGTCTAGTTGATCGGGCCAATGCGAGGCTAAAAAAACATATATTCACAAAGAAACCAATAAATATAATATGACGGGTGGACTCATTACTGTACCTCGTTCAATTTCTTTCTAACTTGCTTCTTCTTCTTCTTCTTCTTCTGTCGTCTGCTATTGTCTACGTCCTGGATAAAATCGAATACGTTTCCTTCTACGTTTCATTAAATCAAAAAAGAACAATGTGCGGTACTCGAGTGAAAATAGTATGCTAAGGAACATGTATTTGATATAAAAAGAAGGTGAAGGTAGAAGCTGTTTGGAGAAAATGGATCGATAATAAGTGTATATGCGGTGGTGCCAGCCCTGGCTTATATGCATATTAATGGAGAAGCAATATGGTTTGCTTGACGAGGATAGTTGTTGCTCCCGACTGTGCATTGAAGCAGTAATAATGGGCTCTTTTGTTGGTTATCCGTTGTTTATAAATTTGCCAGAAGAAGCAGGGAGATTTTAACGAGTGAGTTACCATATGTACAGGCCTTCTTTCCCCTTTGTTATTTTGACATACAGTAACTCATTACAAAATGGGGATACGACTTATATACACACGTATGCATACTGTACTGATCATGGTTGCTTTTGATTTTTAAGAATTCACGTGCCAAAAGAGTATATGTTCAAACACACGTGCTGGTGGACTTCCAAGATTGATATATCACAAACAGACTAGCATAATATTGCTGTTTGCTTAGTTCTCTTTTCCTTGCTGTTTTATTTTTGGTTCGGCCCCCTTCACAAAATCCCAACAAGCACCATGACCAACAACAATGCAATATCCATACTGATGATAGCAACGACACTGACGGCAGTGTTTATTACTATGGCTACTGCCGACAAAGATAGTAGCAACAGCAACCACAACCTCGCCGATGATGCCCTGGATTCGGTCGTGTCACTCTTGTTATCCACCTTTTCGTCTGTGCGCAGCTTGTTTTCTAAGGGCACCTATCTTGCACTCTCACCAGCCCGCTTGACCTACAAGAGTATGACCTGGCTGATTCACCAAAGCATTGTCGGCATGACCCACTTGACATCGTACCCTGTCGTGTCATTCCTACTTGCTGCCATTGCCTGTGGCGTAATCATTGGCGGTTGTGCTGGATTCGCGGTGGAAGCTTTTTCTTCTATGCTCCTGTCGGCAACTTGGGGAAAACCTCAACTCGCTACCACCACAACATGCGATACTGACGACGACAAAGAACAAGAAGAACAACAAGTAGAAGAAGAAGAAATCGTGGTGACCGAGTTGGGTGCTCGACGACGGCAACGACAGCAGCAGCAGCAGCAGCAACGGCTTATTTACAAGAACAAGAATTACCGAGTCGACAATGACAGCGAAGAAGACGACAACAACTATTCTGATATTAACAACGACAATGGCAACGACGACGACGAAAAGACAGACCTTATGCATGATATATTAAAGCGTCATTTGGCCGCTGTATCTCACGAACAGCAACAGCAAGGCAACTTGAGGCGGCGAATGGCTGCTGCTTCTTAAAAAACTTTCATGTGCAATTGATAAACTCGCTCTCTCGCAAATTGCTGTGCACGAGCCACACATCGCGCCTTCAGGAATGCCACCAATAGCACCAACACATACATGCATGAAAACCTTACTCATATTATACTTTGATGCAATATACCTTTATAATCACATATTATTTATACATTGTAGCAGTATGGCCTGGTATTCATACATAGTTAATACTGCACAAACACGTTGTCTCCTCCTCTATGTACATCCTCGTCAACCTTTTACCAATTTATATTTCGCCATTCTCCCAATTTTGAAAATTCAGACTTAGCAGTATATATTTACAAACGAAAGAAACGAGGATAGTAACTGAAAAATGAGAAACTCTGGTATTGTGTGGGTGATTGATTTCCGTAAAGGAAATAGTAGACGGGAAAAGCCGGGGGTGATACTAGCGATAGTAGTAGCTGTAGTAAAAATAAAGGAGGTGGCTATGATGAAAGTGAGTGAGCGAGTGAAAGAGAAGGGCACATAGTAGGAAAGAAAGATAGGAAGAAAGAAACAGACAGGAAGATAGGTGACAATATTGTGGTGTGTAATGTGTGTATATGATTGTGGGTAGTAATAGTAGTAATAGTGTATATATATATATATGAGATGATGATATGGCAATGATGATGAATGAATGAATAATGCATACATTACACATCCACGAAATAACCTTTTCCTCTGTTTGTAGCTCAATCGATCAAAAGAGGTTCTGATGATAGGCACACATGAAATGATAGACCAATCCCACTAGACTTGCAAGCAACAAGATCCGAAACAGTCTCCAGATATATTCAGAGATCAGCCATCGACGATTATTATTACTGCTTGCAATGGCTGCCGTAAAACGATTGGTAGCACTACCGCCAAGGTGATGGGTATCGCTGCCATTGTTGGTAATGGTGGTGGTCGTAGTATTCCCATCCTCGTCGACCTCGTATTCAGCAGGCTGCAACACGGCATCTGGCGGCTCCTTCAACAAGCTCGGCGCAAAGACGTTTTGTTTCGATCGTCTCCTCCGTTGCTCCTCTTCTTCTTCGTGGGATTCAGCCAACTTTTCAATCACATCCTGGCTACGCAATTGTTCAGAGATGACTTCGGCCACAAGCGGTGCTCCCGTTTTGGCAATCAATGCTTCCACCACTTCATAAATCACACCTTTTCGTTCGTCTTCCAAAGTCGCTTCTTCCAATGCGGCCTGCGCAAGTTCAATAAATCGATCCTTGTTGCCATCCCCGAAATCATCGCGATCACTGTTTTCGTGTAAGCTTTCATGCGGTCGGTAGGGTCGACGTCGTTCAAGTACCATTGCAAAACTTTCCGATGCAGGCGCTTCTTCAAAATAATCGTCGTCGTCGTCTTTGTCGAGGTCGTAAAAATACTCGGGTCGATGTTGAAGTGAAAGCTGTTCCTGTTGCTGTTCTTGCTGTCCTTGGTTTTTTCGTGACTTGGCGAGAGCTGGTTGGGCGGCAATCATGTTGAATGATTTGTGGTTTTTTTCTTTTTTTTTATTTCAATTTCCTTTTTTCAAGGAGAATTTTGAAAAAAAACAAGTAATCAGAAGAATATTGGAAAATGAAGAGTGAAAGAGAAAAGAAAGAGGAAAGAAAAAGAGAAATAGAAGGTTATATCGCTTCCCCGGATTCTGTTGAGGAAAGGAGGAGGCGGTACTAAAAGAGAGAGGTTTTCAGGCAACAGCACGCACACCCGGACTAACGAATAAAAAACTCTTTTGTAAATATATTTATTTGGAACCACACACGCTTTTCGTGGGGACCACACACGCGCACACTCTTGTTGTTGCAGCGGCTTTGTTATTCACTCGAAAACGAAAATAAGATAGGTTCGTTTCCGATCTTGACAGCAATCCAAAAGCTGCAGATAGCATTTTAAACACTAAGCATGATACACAATCAAGAATCACAATATCATACATCGGCGACGACACAAAGAGGAGAAGACTTAAGAACACTCTGTAGATCAAGATAACCGATCACTGCTTTATGGATGTCTATGTCAATGGAGTAGCTGCTAGTACTTTGTATGATTTAGTGTTGCTGCGGTGGAGGATAGGAGAGAATGATCAACCGGCTTGTTAGTTTATTAATAAGTCTTTATAAACCACTCTTCAAGACGCACGTCACGTATTAAATTCGAGATAATATGTTCTCTTCTGTTGTCCAACATTGAGGAATGAGGGACACCAACGCTCAATATTCGCGGGCTTGGCTGTTGGACTCGGATGATGAAAACCTGCTGGGTCTGCTGATGGCGACTATGATGAGGATGATGACGCATGCTGTTGTGTTTTTGTTTTAAGGCATTACTGTATGTGCTACTGCTGCTGTGCATATATACTATGGTGTCAACATAGTAAATTCATAATGTGTACTTTAACTACATGTTATTACTATCAGAACGGTATACTTACTATTATAACTATCAGGTCTTATGCGCAGGTATGCTAGCAAGTGCTAGTAGCCTCTGTTTGTATAGCCATATGTTCCATTCGGAGTGTGAGTATGTAAATCAGTATAAACTACAAAGAATGACGAGGGACGTGCCAGTGGACATACCCCAGCAACTCACAGTACTGCAAAGGTAGATCCTGGGTATCACATGTTATACTTATAAGACATCTGGCTATGGAGGGAAGTATGTTTGTATGTATGCACAGGCCTGCATTGGCAGGAACGAGCACATATCATGCATGGTAACAGTACACAACAGACACAGACACTTCATCACACAAAGTATGTTATTTTCGTACTTCTTTTCTTCCAAGAAGAGCTTCTTTGTCTCTCGCGGGGCTTACTGGCATGAGCGGAATACACATCATAAAGTGCTGAGTCGGGCATAATAGAACATAGTGAGTTGGAAAGAGAGAAGATCGCATGATGTACTTTCTCTCTCTCTCTGTCTCTCTGTCAAAAGATCAGGTACGACGGTGCACAACAGTAGACTCTTAACCTTTTTTAAGCTTCTTACAGCTAAAGAAACTCAGCGTTTCTTCTCTTGCTCTTCCGTTACAGTTTTGGGAGATGTTGTTGCTATTATTGTTTGTGAAATTAAAAGGATGCAGCATAGTATAGATCATGTCTGCACATGCACAGAGGATAGGACTGTTCGATCAGCAGCGTACATTCCACTTGTCAGTATCATAGATGAATCCACAAAGCTGCAAAGGCAAAGACATTGTGTTTATGATCAAGGTCAATAAGTACACAGACCTTGGTAGTGACCTGGCAGCTAGTGAACCCTTCTTGATCGTTGTTATTACTGGGAAAGATGTTTGTAATCATTGGTATAATAATAAGGTTAGACAAAGAGAGAGAGTGAGAGAGAGAGAGTGTGTGTGTGTGTGTGTATGTTTACGTGAAGGGCTGAAACTATGTCATTGTTTCAGGAAACATGAGCCTTGTGGATGCTGCTGGCGTGGATGATTTTTCTTTTCTGTTTTTAAGGTGTGGTAAGCAAGCGTTACTTTTTTAATTCTTTTCTCTCTCTCTGCTTTTTTCTTCTTCTTCTTCCACAGCTTCCCCTTTCTCTCTCTTTCTCTCTCTCTCTCTCTCTGTTCCCTCCACCCCTTTCTTTTTCTTCTTTCTCTTTTCCTTTTTGTACATTTTGCAAACACAACAACAATCTCAAGTTGCCTTGTTAATGGAAGAAAGATTTGTTTCGAGGCGAACCCGAGGATTACGCGAAGCCGTCGCTGTCTTCCATCTTATCTTTATGGTAATCCCCTTTTTTTTCTCTTTTATTATCGCACGCGTTATATCTCATTACCCATTAAGGACAAGGGCATTGACATGAATTCTCTTTTTAAAACTTAAACAGGTTGCAGGACTTGCTATTCTGTCGTTAGGTATGAGGGAAAGAGCGGGTTTTGCGGAAGGGGGAGGAGGACGCCAAGTTTGCTTGGCCCTATGAAATACTCAGATTTTTGTGGTCGACGGTTTTTACCGTTTATGGGCAGGAATCAAAAGAGAGGGCGGGGGTGTGGGGGAGAGGGGTTGGGTTAAGGAAGTGTAAAGAAGTGCGTATTTCACACGCACCCACAAACTAAGACTACCGTTGGAAAAAAAAACACACAAATAGGCGCATATACAATCAACTCATCGCTCAGCAGGACACTATCGATTGCACTCCTGACCATCGGCGGCGCCTTGACCATCGTATCATTTATCGCCTACTTTGGAGCCCATATCGAACATGCCGGCTTTCTAAAAACATACAGCAGCACAGTCGCATTGCTGCTGATACTCGAAATAGGTACAGTATTCTTTTGGGAGGGCATTTTCACAACTCTCTTTCTATTTCTCACACGGTCCCTTTTCGCCTTCTCTTTCGATAGTGCTTGTCGCGCTTGTTTATGCCCACAGAAAAGAAGTAAGTAGAGAGATAAAGGACGCCGTCATGCTTAATTTGTGTGTGTATACTAAATTGGAAATTAGCTGGACGATTACGGCAGTTGGGCATGGGATTTCTTCCAGCAGAACGACGGGCCACTCTTGAGCCAAATTGAGGATTCGTAAGTTCGTTTTGGAATAGCTAACTCTGTGTGAATAATAATGTGGAAATGGGTCACTCAACAAGAACAACACTCAGACTTTATTGCTGTGGATACGATTCACCTCACGATCGACTTGTGCCTTCATCAACATGCAAAGAGCCATTACCAGACACAAGCGGATGCAAGAGTGCGTTTACAGCTTCCTTCATCGAATGGCGAGACTGGATTCTAGCAGCTGTGCTGATCATCGTTGGACTTGAGGTAAAAAGACTTGTTGCTAATGGGGCGAGGTGAAGTGTACATCACGAGCGAATGCCAACATTTTGTGTCACCCACCCAACTCACACACAAACCCTATTTCTCTCAACAACAACAAACAACAAAACAGCTCACTGCATTGCTCACGTCCGTGGTGCTCACGGTCATGGTGGAACGTGATTCGGAGGAAGAACAAGCATACATGACACTGCTATCCGCACAAAGCAATACGCATGGATGGTTTGATGTGAGCAACAGCGGCGGCTCTTTAGCGAGCGGCAGTGGCGGCGGCGGTGGTGGCCATGGTAATGTGGGAAGCGGCAACGGAAGCAGTAGCCCAGTGTTTGGACGACATCCTTTGTCATCCTACTCTTCAGCCGGCAGTCGTTCCGGCTTCTTCTATACCCCTCGTCCTCCTTCGTACCATCAGCAACCACACCGCGTCCCTCGTTATGGCAGCACTCTCTCCACCTCTTCGCACAAGTGATCCATACACCTACAACACCACCATAGCCAATCTCACGACAACCATCGTTGAACACAAACACACACACACACACACACACTTATATATACATATATAACTTCGCTCAATTCACAACTGTCAACCAAATCACCCAATTCACTATATCACCTTTTATAACTCATACATACACACCCAACTCCTTTTACCGCCTCTTTTGCATACCGTTTGTATATCTCTTTTTTTTTCAGTGTTTTCTTTTTCCCAGCATTCCTTCTATTAGTACATTTCCAGAATCTTTTTATATATATAATTTGCAACAACCGTCCATTTAATGCCTAGAAACCTCAATTACAGTAGTACTCAAGAAAGCCCCTTTACAGCGGTAGTGGTTATGTTTACTGAACAACCCTTTCAGATGTGAGATAGATCCACTATGCAATTGCTTTTTTGCTACAGTATAACAATGTACAGCATTTTATTAAAGCTGGTAAAAGAAGATCTAGTCGTAAATGTGTAACTACATGGTACATTTAAGCACTGTAGGAAAATACAAAGATTATAGAATTTCCCTCGGGTTCTTTTAACGTCATCTGGATCCTGTGCTACGTAAACGGATGTGGGCTAAAAGGTGATATCAAGGTTAGGTGAGGGCGACGAGGATCAGCTTATAGACTGTTAATCATACATACATGGCTGGCACCAAATCCTACAGGAGTGCCGCATGTCTGCAAGATCATGTTGGTCTGATTGACAGATCCCTAATGGAATATTCCGTCTTTTGTCAGATAGAACAATCTCATCAACTGTTTGAAACCTTGACACCATCCACTGTCTCGAATACAGAGACTGAAAACTGAAAGTTTGTAGTGGTCGATGGGGTTGTGAAACGACTGATTTCTGTCACTCGATAAAGACCGTTGTATACCTTCTGCGACAGCTCGTCAGATGGAGGAAAGTCTCAGATTAATGTGCCTTGGCGACGACTGACTTGCGTTACTTTATGAAGAGACTTGACACGTCGGCTCTACGGACCAACCAACATTATATACAAATCATATATCAGTGAGCTAAAAACATTTCTCACTGCGTGTTGGTGGATGCTTGATCATCGTCGTCGTTATGGTACTCGCCCTGCTCTTCCTGTGAACATAATTAAGAAGACTGATATGATATAGGGATCTTGGTCTTTTCAAGTATGACGTTAGCAAGATACTCTATCCCTAAAGCTTCGCCAAACAGTCTTGCTTCTTTGGTGTAAACTTTGGCGACGCCATAAAAGCAATCGAAGCCCCGCAGCTTTGACACGGAGCGAAGGGGAAGGGCTCAAGACCGGAGGAGGTGCGAAGGTGACAGATGATAATGGTTTTCTGTCACAAAAGACGAAATGTCTAGTTGTCTTTATGGATGCTATGGAATTGTCAAATGCTCATACAAGCCGAAATGTAACAGGTCTTTCAAAAGTCCCTTCAATGACGACAAGAAAGCGGCAAATTTTACTCTCAAAAAGCTAAGCTCCAGCAAAGCTGTATACCATCAGATGTCCGTTTGATATAAACAACACTCTTTTGCAGTCTCGTCCCGCATCTATTCCTCTCTTTGCTTTAAAAAGTATGATGTATCAATGCTTTCGTGATCGATGCTGAAAAGGAGAGTATGTTATACATTTTGTATCGATGTATGTGAAGCGGGTACCGTGTCGTGGAAGAAGTCTGCGCGTTAAACTGCGACTGTAAATCGCTGCGCAGTTGCATGATACAGTAGCCGGTTTTCCACTTTTCATTGTCTCCCGCGCAGCTTTCCCCCCTTTCAAACAGCACACACTCGTACATACGCATAAAAAGGGATCTCGCTTCATCAAAATACGAAAGTCTATCTTCGATTCTTGTAAACAGCATGTCATTCAAGAATCTGTCAAGTTGAGAGACCACAGAGCACACTCGGCCGTCTACCCCGAACCAAGCTACTTTATCATATACGTGACATAAAACAGCAACTAAGCGATTCTCATAGGTCATCAATGACGACGTTGATGACTCGTACTGGACAGATCTAGACCTTGACTGCGCGCAGGTATAGCATTTATTCTTTTTGCAATAAAATACAGTATACTGGTCGATTAATTCGAGACATTTTCACAGCTCGTATTTCGAGTTTAAGAGGTCAAAATGAAGTTGATTCGAGAAAAAAGCCGTCGACGAACTATACATGAAAAAAACGACTATGGCGGTAAAGTATTTACAAAACAGGGAAGAGGCCGAAGTTGACGACAAGAAATCAGTTTCACTAGTAATCGGGAAAGTCCCTTTTTCTACCTCAGCTGTCACTAGTGACAACATCTCTTGGGTTCTTTTGCTTATTATATCACAATATACCATCATGAAAGAAGAAGAAATATCAGATAAAACTGCTACTATAAAGTACTATAAAGACATTCCCGCCTATGGCCATTTCCTCCAACACCACCTGTTACCCAACATACCCGCACTCTTTGGCCCAGCTCTGACTGAATCGTGGAAAGCACGGCGTGAGTGGGTTGAGCAAAGCAGCAACAACAACAATAACAATAACAGTTGTCATGATGAGCAACAAGATCATTCGGAAATACCTGCTATGCAACCACGTTTCGATTACTTGAAGAATGAGTTTGGATCGGCTCAAGTGGGTGTGGCTGACTGTATTGAACGCGATTTTACGGATCAAAAACGATCCGAAATGTCATTTGATGAATTTGTAAAAGTTTGGCCGGCCGGACGATATTATCTTAAAGATTGGCATTTTGTTCGGTCATTTCCCGAGTACAATGCCTACAAGGTGCCGCATGTATTTGAAGGTATAGTATTGCTAAATAAATTTTGTGCGTAATGAAAGAAGGTCATAGTTACTAATAAGGAATAATGAAAAAGACGATTGGATGAATGAATATTGGTTAAAGGATAACAAGGATGACTACCGGTTTGTTTATATGGGGGGCGATGGTACGTTTACCCCGCTTCATGCCGATGTCTACAGGTATCTTCTATCAAAAAGAGGAAAGGGACCGACAGCTATAGTAGTAATAATGCATAGATACATACATACTTCAATAATAGGTCATACTCATGGTCAAGCAATATTTGTGGCATCAAAAAATGGACACTGTTTCCTCCAGGAGAAGAACGCCTTTTAAAAGACAAGCTAGGCAATCTAGCCTACGACTTGCGATCCATCGACCCAGTCCAATTCCCCTGTACCAAGCAAGCCAAACGGATTGTAGTCTACCAACGGGATGGCGAGACCCTGTTTGTGCCCAGCGGATGGTTCCACCAAGTGGAGAATATCGGACTGACAATCTCAATCAACCACAACTGGTCCAATGCGTGCAACCTCGGCATGACATTCCGATCGCTTGCCTCGGATTTAGACGATGTGGAACGATCCATCGATGACGTACGCGAGTCCATGGCACCACTGGAATTTGTCCAAACCTGTCAGCACCTGTTGCTTCTGCACAGTGGATGGGACTGGTGCATCTTTTTAAAGATGTTGCACTGTATTGCGCGCAGGCTGTCATTGTCATCGCATCAGCAGCAACTGCAAAAGGAAGAAAAGACGATATCGCCGCCACATGAATTACTACGACTACAACACCACCAGCCGGACCTAGCATGGCAGGCGCAGCAGATTTTAGATGTGATAGAAGCATGGAATAAGAAGACACCAGAGAAACTGTTGATGGATGAGTACTTGGAGCAACAAGGTCTGCGCACATATGTCCAGGAAATCAAAGAGTTACTACAGGATATACTTGACATTAACAAGTGTTTATCACCTAATAAGTTGAACATATAAGCTGTATTGATACTAATAGTGTCTTGAGATCATTACCTGCCACTAATTTGAATAATGTCGAAGACACGTTCGTTGTTCTAAACTTTTCGACAGACTTGTTGGGCGTTGTGTTTGGAGGAGTGGTGGTCATATATGACTTACAGTTTATCGTTTAATTGCTTGACTGCATATATTTTAAGTGAAGGGTTAGTAAGAAGCTATCTTGAAGCCATGATAATGCCGAACTTCATGGCTGCAAGCAAACGCACGAAGTATGTTGTCTGTGTGTTCTCCTTTTATATTTAAACCTATCACAAGCACAGATGATGGTGATGAGGATGTTTGAAGACAGCGTTAAACTTTGAAGACAAGCGAAGGCAATGCCTGATACCTTGGAGGAATAAGCACGTTGGTGGGCAGTCCAAGGTAAACCGACTGAGTACCTATTATCTATAACATATTATACGGTGCTAATGAGATCTATAGGACTTGAGTGTACGTTATGTCTCAATTAGATGCGAATATACAAGCCAATGTACCAAGTGATGGAGATCGGACCTGTCCGTGCTTCACGCATTTGGTCTCATCTGATCAAAGTCGAGAACGACAAAAATGCAAAGAGTTTTTATATTTTCAAATCAACTGTATGCGTAGAAAACTGACCGCTATAATATTAGTAAGGCTGAACTGCAAGCCAACATTTCGATTTTAGCAAGCGGCTGGAGGGTAGGGTACAGTCTGAAAGCGTGGGAAGTAAGCTTAAACCTTTCGTTTTCTTTGGTACCTGCTGTGGCGTATCTAATTATTGCCCTATAATATACAGGCAATCGTCCAGCTCACCGGGAAAGAAGTCGAAGCACACCACACCTTGTTTTAGAGTGGTCAGGATGACTATCATACTTATAGAAAGCCGTCTTGTAAAGCATATTTCCAAAGCGATGTTTATCCATGTGCTCATTTGTTCATATGTTGCCATTACTATATATTTACTTTGTCATAGTTTGCTTGCGGAGACGCAACAGTTTCCGCTAGTCCTTTGATTGAATATGATATATAGAAGAAGCTTTTAATTGTAATGATACAAAACACACTATTTTTTATATCGTCTGAAAATAAAAGAAACTGCCCGGAGATTGTGGAACTTGTGACCACGGAATGTGTTTCCTTCCAAGTAAATACGCAGAACTTCGTTGGTGACGGCATCATCCAGTCATTGTTGCTTATCCTATTTACTGTAACAGCAGACACACAAAACGGCAATGGTCCTGTCCTAACTTTCCTTGAAATAATACTGTATCATTGTTAGTATTTTTTACTAACTATCCAAAGTTTATTTAACAATGGTATATTGCATATCACAAAGATCATTCAAGTACCATCAATATATGCTCACGAAAATGAGTAAACCAGAAGAAGCATATCTGTGGAGCAAGGCTTTACAGCCGACGAACACCCGGCGGGCTTTTGATTGTGTCGAGCGGGAATTTATCGGAAAGAAGGATGACTCAATATCATTATGGTTCATTTTCGCTAAGCGTGCTATCCGACACTATCTTTGTCCGAAAAAACATAAATAGGCGCGTGAATATGTTCGTAATTGACATTCTATAACCAAGAAAAAAGGTGGTACAGCCAACGCTACAGCCATTTCCAAGGACTACAAGCGCAATTCCGATAAAATGTCAACGACCGATAACAACGATAATACCGACGCTACTGCCAAGACGCTGAAGTCCATGGAGATCATAGGCAAGAATTTCGGTGAAATGCAAAGAGAGCTCGAACGCGTGAACAAGGAAAAAGTTGACGATGATACTCTGATGGATATCTCAGTGTATACCGCGTTATACTTTAACTATTGCACGGCAGATCCAGAATCTAAATGTACCAATGTTGGTTTCAAAGCTTTTCTCAAACATATGCTTTGCACACACGATGAAACCATTACCAAGTACAAAGGATACGTCTGTTCTAAAGAGTAGATGCTGCACCCTTCCTATAGTGTACTAGTAGCATGATATCACTGTAATTCAGTTGTATCGCTGTAATACTTTTTTAACAATGTGTAGTCATAATTATATTTTGTGCATCTATGTATGTTAATCTTTTTATATATACGTGTATTGTTCTAAGCGAATATTAGCTGAGCCCGTAGAAACTTATACATGAGGATCGCGTGAGATCAGACATGCAACATGAAATTATTGTGTATTTGGTATGATCATGGCCTAAATTAATACTGATAATCTGAAATAAAGGAATTGCTTATATATTCATAAATACTCACAATCGACGTTATGCACCATCCTGACATGTCTTTGCCACTTCGATTTTAGCGGCTGGTTCGTACTCAGTTAAAATAGCGGATCCCTCGCCCGGACGTCTTCATATGGCATGCTTCATATCTTGTTGATAAATGGCACTGCTGCAACGATATTGAAATGCATGGATAGGGGAATTTGATGATACGAGGACACTGTATGTATCATACCATTGGTTAAGAAATCAAAACGAAACTCAAGACCACATATTATCATGTATGTAGCAATATGATGTGTAGATTTAATAATTTCAATTTTCTTGATTCAAATTTATCATCACTTACAGCTCGCCAGGTGGAGGAAGTCCCTCAGATTCATATGCCTTGGCGACGACTGACTTGCGATATTTTATATAAAGACTTGACAGGTCGGTTCCACGGACCAACCAATAATATATACAAATCATATATCAACAAGCTAAAAGCATTTTTACTACGTGTTGTATTATTTGATTAATCCCACGTTGTCAGCATCAGCAGGCAACGCGTATTCTTCAAGTACCTCTCCAGTCATATAGTTATACAACCGGATTGGGTTTTTTGCGGGCCGACGCCGATTCGCCAGAAGAGGGTATAAACAGCAATAATAAAATATACAAAGCAAAGATATTTATATCATATGATTAAATGCAAGGAAGAAGATGAAGCTTTCAACGACTTCCTCAGGTCCAGGTTAAAGCAAAAAGCTCACGCAACCGTCGAGATGGATGGATAGCTCTTGACCACAGTCGATGGACTACTTGACAGGCCAGCTTTTAGCAGCGGCAGTGATGTGGAGCGGGATGACAGTAGAGCATCATTCTTGACCAGCATGGAGGTGTCTGTACACTATCGCCAATCCGAGAAACAAAAGAGACGAACAGATACTGGGAAACTGTTGAACCACACACACACACAAGATTCTATCGTGTCACACTTACCCATACTTTACGATGAGGCACAGGAAAGCCGAACACCCGGCCAGATCAGAGAATCGCAGCCAAGACAAAAACACTTCATCTAGCTGGAAAAAAGAAAGATCAATACTTAAAACCGGTTGGTTACCCTCTTTTCACTCACCACCATAAAACATACATTCTCCAATCTATTCTAATCCATTCCAGTGATACTCACATTAAATAGCCTCGGTTTAGAGACGTAGATGAGGAGGAAGAAGAGCGGCATGATTGCTGTGGTCGCGCGGTTATATAGTAGTAACGAACACACATTTCATTCTATCCAGTCAGATTGCTCTCTCACGTTTATGACGCGCCGGGGTGTGTGGTTCCTCCAGGTCAGATACTTAACTTTACAGTGATTGTATGAGATTGTGAGTAGACGGGTATCGCATCGAGGAAAAGCTCAAGGGTATAACCGTCACTAACACGATATGAGGCTCACTTCAAAACCTTCATCATCTGAGAAGTGTCATCGCTTTGAACAAGCTGAATACAAGTATCAACGTATTCACTATGTATACAGGAGTATCCAAACTCTCAATGAGACATGACGATCCCGCACTTGCCGGTGTTCCATTTGGTGGAAAAACCATGGTCTTTGGTGGTGACTTTCGCCAGGTATTCAACATTGTATCCTCTCTTCTACTTTGAATTCTTTTACTATGAGCGGTACAGTAAAGTATCTGCAACATCCTGATAATCGGTCCTTCCTGTGATAAAAAATGCATCGCGCTCGCAAATTGTACAGCACTGCTTACTCATCGGTTTGGCCCAGCGTCATCATCCGCCACCTTGAAACCAACATACGCGTCCAACAAGCTGCAAAGACCAATGACGCAAACAAGCTTGGCCAGTCTATGCAATGTTTACTTCGCAATTGTGATGGTGCTGAGCTGTTGGTGCCAACCTCTGATGACAGAGTCCGGCTACCAGATCGGATGCTCATACCGCATTACAACACATACGAGCTCATGGAAGCCAATTACGGCAACCTCAACGCACCACACGTGGATCGTGATTACCTCATTAATCGCTCTACCACGACTCCATGAATGTCGACGTTACAGCAATCAACGATTTGGTACTCGGTCATTTTCCAGGTACCATACATGAATACCAGAGCGCTGATACATTGGATGATGCAGAAGATCAAATCACATACCCACCAGAGCTTCTAAATATAATGTATCTATCTGACCTTCCACCGCACTCGCTGAAACTCAAAGTCGGTTGCCCAATCATGCTTTTGAGAACTTGCACACCCAAATTGGTCTCTGCAATGGGACACGGCTGATCGTACGCTCTTTTCAACGATATGTACTTGAAGCTGGAAATAACCAGTGTTGGGTTATTCACCGTGAATACTCGGAGAGCTAATAATCACGCCGTGAATAAGTGAAAAATGTACGTGAATATTCCAGCGTGAATAAACCTTCTTTATTTGGAAATGCTTAAGGGAGAGCAAGAGAGGGAGAAACCAAAGACTCCAGAGTCCATTTATAGCGCCTATCATTGGCAGGGTGGGGGTCTGACTCGTCCAGCATATCTTCCAGGCTCTCCAGGCCCGTCTCATCGTGCTCATCATTCAGCATGTCCATCCACTCGTTTGCGAGTGCCATCCACTCACCGTGCAACATCTCCGTCGAGTCCTCGCTGCTGTTGCATAATATGAGTCTATATAGGAAGGTTTATTCACGCGTGAAAATTAATTCGGCATGTATTATTCACGCGTGAAAATGTACATTTTCACTGTCCGTGAAAAATGGTCAACGTGACTATTGCCAACACTGCCGGCAACATCGTCTTAATCCCTCGCATAACACTAACACCATCACAAACACGCTCCCCCATTTAATGTAAACGTACGCAATTCCCTGTCGCCTGGCATTTGCAAGGACCATCAATAAGGCACAGGTCAAACTTTCAACACTGTTGGCCTCTACTTGCCTGAACCTCCTTTCACGCATGGTCTACTCTATGTAGCCAAGTCGCGCATCCGCACCCCTTCACCCATTAGAATGGTGTTAGATCCTGTTGACTCAAGGGACTCGGGTCAGCAAGGCAAAACACCCGAAATGTTGTTTTCCATGAAGTTCTTCTATTGATCGTCTAATCCCTTTTACCTTCTTATCAATATCACTACATCATCTTTTTCAACACTTCTTTTCGCATACCATTTTAAATTAAAGATGGTGAAGTATCGAACTTTGACGACATCCTATCATAGACTATTCACTGCACAATGATCTTGCTTTTGTTTTTGAAAACAGACAATAAGCATTTAATAGCGAAATACTGATCCAACCTCGCTCCACCGGGGGGCAACCCCCCTTGCGATGCGTTTCCGTTGTATGACACGGAGCGAAGCGGAAGGACTCAATCATCCGAGCGTATAAAGTGTGAAATATAAAGATCTGCACCACGTATAAACCTTTTCTTAACACTCGTCTCGAGAAAGGCGCAAATTATTTGGTTCCGGTTCCTATAAAGAGTCGATATCATGTGGCCTTTATGTCATTGGTCGAGGGTTACTCAAAAAGAAGGCTGTGTGTGAGAGTATACATGATACAACAGCACCCATGTGGAAAGAGAGAGGGCCGCAATGGTGAAGATGAGTGCAACTACTTGATAGAGCCAGAGACCAACTTTCCACACTAATAAAAAGTTGGCTGTTCCAGCGCCACTCAGCTGGGCAGCCAGAGCACGCACCCGCAGATTATCACTTTGCCCTCTCTCTTACACACACTCACTCACTCACTCTCTCACTCTCTCTCTCTCTCTCGTTCGCCCCTTCTTAACTTTCTCTCTCTCTCTTTCTCAGCAACCCCTCTCCCGCCGCCTCCCTCTATTTTGTGCGTGTGTGTGTTTGCTGCTTTCCCTCTCACTGCACCCACTCACCCCCACATATACACACACCACACACACCACACACACCACACACACAAACTGTATATCGGCACATATACACACAACCCATTCGAACAATGTCCAACGGCAGCAGCAATAATAGCAACAGCAACGACATTAGCGATGATAATGCCATTCTACCTTACCATTTTGACACACGCTCAATGTACACTGCTCATCCAGCAGTGACCCATTCCCATGGATTCACTGCACCCTCCCATGTTTCCCCTGTTACCACCACAACCACAACCAGTACCACTACCGCTTCACCGCGCTGGCCTGAATCGTCCACTTCTCTTTCTTTGTCGTCATCTTCGTCCGATACCACTATTCCACCTCATCATTCTCTAACTGTTGCCGAATGGGCAGGCACAAAACAAGCGTCGTGTAGTAAGTTATATTTGCAAAATTTCTTTGTTTCTCTTGTTATTATGATACACAATATCTTTGTATTCATTAAACCTCTTTTATTCTGTTCCCTCTTTCCACATATTCCAACAACAACAACAACAACAAAATACGACAAAACAGGTTGCGCTTCTGCCGAATATCCTAGTGTACCTACACAAGAATGTGGGGACTGGCGAGACGTACATCGTAACATCAAGCGCATGGACCAACTCTATGATGCGACCTTTTATACATGGCTCAAATCTGAAGATAACGTTCTTGTCACTGCCATGTATCTGCATCGTATCGCGAACGAGTATCCCTTGGAACGCATTGCCAATGCACTGAAATGGCTTGTATCCGATTGGCGTTGGGAAAGCACCAGTATCTTGGTCCGCCATGTGACCGTGGACTGGTGTGATAAGGATGGTAGTGTATACATACAAATCAAGGACGCATCGTGTCATCCCAATTTTTTTTAATACGAATAACCAACACGATTATTTCTATATACACATACACACAAATCACAGGCGATCTAAAGCGAGCATATCTATTACGACATTTGACGCAAAACTGGGCTACGCAGTACACAGCAACACTTATTACGACAATTCTAGCAACGCCACCTTACTTGTCAGCCGATAATGCCCAGCGGGAACGGTTTTTACGTGCATTTACAGAGGAATGGGACTTTTCAAAACTTTCTGAATTCTTCATGTACTTACAAAGCCGGGCGAATGTGGATTATAAGCTCAAATGCGTCATGCTGCAGGAAGCAGCAAGGCGTGAGCGTGAAACGCTTAGTGCCAAACTGAACAATCGAAAAAAGCGAAACAAGAGTCGACAGGATAGTAAACAGCAGCAGCAGCACCAACAACATGATGTAACAGATACATCAGAAGCAGCAGTAACAACAACAACATCACCAGCAGCAGTAGCGACAGAAGCTCAAAGCCACAATAATGACGATACTAACATGAAAATCGACAGCAATAGGCATAGCACCGACAATAGTATGCGTGAGCAATCCGGAACAATAAACATTGATAACAGCGAAAATCAGCAGCAACAGCAACAACAACAGCAAACGGTACCCATGATTGTGGAAGAAGGCGATAGCGATCCAGCTACGAGTATTTGCGATCGCAACACCACTACTGCTACAGGCATCACCAGCTCACAAAATGATCATGTCAGTAGCGCACGTAGCGACGATTCGTGCTTGGACCTATCCGCACCGGTACTACCCAATGGAGGAGGAGAGAATGGAAGCGAAAGGGGAAGTGGAGAAGGACGAGGAGTAGCACCTGCATCGTGCTCCTCATCTTCATTTCCACCATCATCATCTGCAACAACGAACGATACTTCTACCACTGCGACAGCAGTAATACCGGTAGCAACAACATCTTCATCGTCAGCTTCTTCTTCTTCTTCCTCCGCGTCCTGGCGACATCATCATCGTCGAACATCCAGCAACGATGCAGCGGATATGAATAAACGATTTCGATTATCACAATCTGAGCTGGAAGAGGAAAAGCCAGAAGACAGCGTGGTGGTTGTACCATCATCAGCAACGATTCCGTCGTCATCCGCAAGTGTCGGTTGCATATCAAGTGCTGCCTCACCAGACCCATCACCATCCACATCTGCCACAACTACTTCTGGTACCAATCCATCATCATGCTCTCCTAGTATCCTTTCATCGTCGTCCACTATCACCACTCCTACAGCGACCAGACGCGCAGCCACTCCCGACCATTCGTACCACCACCACATCCGTTGTGCTACTACAGCAACTTCGTCGTCCGCTTCTTTAGCCAGCAGTGCGGCGGTCCCGAGCAATAGCGACAACAGTAGTAGTCATGGAAACATGATGAATAACAATAACCATGCCGGGAATCCCAACAGTTGCTGTTGCTCCTGCTGCTGTAACTATTGCTGTAGCAGTAACAGCAGTGGTAATGGCAACAGCAGTGGTGGTAGCAGTAATAACAGCATTGGTTGCGGTGATACCAGTGCTCGCCACCACTATGCTGCATCTGCTGCTGCTTCTCCGAACGATTGCGTTAGCGCGAGTAGCATTGGTAGCGATTTGTCCCATCTGCATCTGTCTCGTGTCACAACAGCAACAACAACAACAGCTACTGCTGCTGCATCCTCCCTCCATCATCACAATCATCATAGTCATCATCACAGTCACTCAAATCATATCCATAGCCACCACCACCAGCACCACCACCATCATCACCACAGTCACCATCACCATCACCACCACCATCATGCTTCTTCAAACACATCCATAAATCCTACTGCCACCACCAGCACCACCACAACGTCCGCTTCTTCGAATCCACCTGCCGTCGTCGATGTATTCACTCGATGCTATCAATCCACTGCTAGTGCTGCTGCAACGTCGCATTTACAAGTGCACAACTTTCGACTGCACCGACGATCTAGCTCGAGTTCATCTACAACTTCAACAGGATCAGCAGGCTCTTCAGTGTCGCAAATGGAGGATGATGGCTCTTCCAGTGGTGGCGGGAATATGAAGAAAAGGACTACAACGCCTGTGAACAACCAGGATAATAATACCACCTTTTATCGATAAGAAGAGAGTGAGGAAAATATTTTCCCTCCCACACAAAAAATAAAAATAAAAAGCCCACAACCAAAAAAAAAAGAAACAGCACAAAACGCAATGTAATCCAAAGACTTGTTTTATTATCCCTCTGTGGCATGTATGTAAAGTTTATATACAATGTATGTGTGTGCGTGTGCATGTGTGTGTACAGTGAGCGTCTTGCATTTTTAGAACGTTTAAAAATCACCCGTCTTTTCCTTGTTCAAGGTCTCGATGTTTCGGTCGATTATCCATAGTATATCCCATTGACGCTTGTAACGAATCTCTCCGTAATTGCTCATTACTCTTACGTCGGTCAGCTGTAGCCATCTCCTCTGCGTCCTACAATAGTTTCGAGCTTGTTAGGTGTTTATAAACAAGATTGAGGTATAACTAACTTTTAAGACGGACCATGGTGGCAAATTCTGTAGGATCAATTTCTCCGCTCAACACACGTTGACTTAGTGGGTTTTGTCTATCCTTGAGATTTAAGATATGTGACCGTATCGACTCCTTGTAACCATCGTTCACTTGACCATTTTGTATTTCATAGATGGCGTTCTCGATCGATTCAGCTAGTGAATTTAGATCATCGTCTATTGATGTACAACGTATATAAGCTATACATACATATAGACAGGCTTTAAATTAAGAACAGAATGTTAGACTCACCTGTTGCTGTGCTAGAGTCTTGGTTCTTGTAGCTTTCGACAAGTGCCTTTAGCAACAAGTCTTGACCTAGTAAGCTTTGATGGTGAGAAACAAAAAAGGGTCTTCGTCTACTCTCCTTTTTTTTAATAAGAATCTCTAATTGTGTATGCTAAATTACTTTTTCGTCGTATTGGCTCCATGGGATATCTTAGCCTCGTTGAGAGCGTACAGTAACTGTTGAAATGGAAAAAATTACAACGACGAGTTTCGGTTGTTTTGTTGCTTCAATTATATACTTCCTCCTCCTATTCTGAGACCGGATCCCACTATGAAGTAATTGTCCGCGTTATGTACGTTCGTACTTGTTTGTTTACTTTGTGAAAGTTCATCCGTAATTCAAGGCGTCAAATCAATATTTGCGAAACACACACACAGACGGAGTAAACATTAAGATATTTAAACAGAACACTGCCTATGTATTATATATATCTATATCTATATCTATATATATCAAATGATTAATTAACCACACGAAAGAAGATAATTAATAGCGAGGGCAAAGCAGCATGTAATAAATAATATGTATGTTCCAGTAATAATACCAGCAAAGATGGAATAACGAAGAAGAATGGCGGTAAGAACAAAGTGGTTGTAGGGTGACATGTCGGTTATGTTAGCTAGTAGGGTAAGGAAGTATCGAATGGGCGATAGAAAGAAAGAAAGGAGCTAGTGCTTCTCTCTCACTTTCTTTAAACTGGATGATATATAAATAGAGACACAAAAAGAGGAGATATGGATAAGACGCTTGGAAGAAACTTTGATGCTGTAAATAGTGTCTATTGTTATACCACATCAGCGCCTTCAAAATCGATAGGTGGGATTCTGTTGGAGTTTGAGAGTGGATCGATCAACTTGAGCTCTTCTTTAATCGCGTTTCGAGCCACCGCATCCAGCTCTTTAGTGACAAGTGTGAAGATTTTCTAGTTTGCACCAAATGTTACAATTGACTTCCCTTTCTCTTTCTGTTTTCTTCATGAGGAGACCTTGCAAGTCATTTATATACCTTAAATTTGCTATCGCACTTGAGTACCAGCTCAAAGTATGCTTGATTACATCCTTCGGATCCAATAAGTAACTTTTGGTATGCTTCCACTAGAATATCCGTCAGAGTGTAAAACGTCTCAAAATAATCCAGATCAAATGGCTAATGCAGCATGTATTTAGTTTTCTTCTGTCATCATCATCGCCATCCATATGTCCCTCATTCTATTGATCAATCCGTATTGTTTTTCTTACCACGTGCGGTAGCATCAAGTGTGTATACTCTCCACCTTCACTATATCCTGCGTCATCCTTTCCTCGCGCTTTGCGAAATATATTTTTCTAAAATTAACAGTTAAAAGATCAACCCTCCATAATCAAAAAAGTTACTACACGTATAAAAGATACTAACCATTTTCTGTTTTGAGTGATCGTTTGTATGGTACTCGTATTCGTTCAATAGTTGTCCGAGTGCTTTAAGGTAATCAGCCGTATTCATTATATCCAGAATGGTTCCTAACGAGACGCCCAACATGTAAAAGTTACAAGACCTTTGATTTGTTTCCGGCACAATTCAAAATTGGTTTAGTGATGCTCTTCCACTAAAATTGAGATTCACAATCACTCGTCTTTGTAATAACTTTACCTCCGTTGCATTTTGACGTTAGGGTAGATGGATGTTAGGTCATTTTTGGTGAGTAGAATAGTATTGAACCAATGGGTGTTGCCTTCATGAGCGCGCCGGAGATACTTGATGGTCGCAACTCGTTTTGACACCAGCTCGGAAAGGTATTCAAATAAACTTGGCTGTTGTTGTAATTGTTGATTCAGTTGTGATGATTGTTGCGTTGTTGTGGGTTGTGCGATGGAAGCTGAATGGTATACGGACGAGCTCACAGACATTGTTTGCTAGTAAATAGTTATTAAAAGGGACAGCACACACAAAAAAAAGGCGGTTCTGGAAACGCTCCCTCTCTTTCTATTCTCTTTCCCTCCTTTTTTTGGTTGGTTTAACGCTGCCAACAATAATGCCACCTAAACCAGCGAAATGTTACACAAATTCAATCGCTGACAAGAAGATCCCTCTTCTCGTCATATGATCCCCCCATGCATACACTAAAATGTATGCATAGTAATTAGATATAATTTTTTCCTGTTGTGTATCAACAGTTTTTACCCTATTTTCATAAATATGCAGTTGATGTAGTAGCTACACTGTTGTATAACGCCACTCACAACAACACATGTGCACACTGACAAGTACATCCATTTGTATGGATCAGAAATGACTGGGGTGTTATGACAAGGGGAACTAGTAACTCCATGCTTAAAGAACGAATGATTGATAAACTCATGGTTTCATTGACCTATTTTAATAAGTTTTAGAAAAGGGCAACAATTGCATTTTTAAGCTCTCTATCAGCATGCTAGCAAGAGCTATTATTATAAAATCACAAAATGGATTCTTCTATTGTTTTATGAAGTAAACATATAGAAGAAAAAGATGATATCATGCTCAGTATAGAAACGCTTACACTTGCTGCCATGATTTTTAGATTTCCAGGGGTTATGGGTATGAATATTATCTATAACATTGGAGATTCTGATATCATAACCATTAATATTCTAGCATACTTTGATAAAATGTCATGGCTTTATGCAGGCAACCGAGACCGTTGTCAATCTAATAAACAAATTACAAAAAGCTGTGGCGAAGTGATTTGTCTGACAACTTCTTCTTATTCACTTTTATATTGAGCATATATTATCATGTTGATAAGTAAAGTACTGATGACCATCGCCACGGTGGGCGGTGCAACCATCGTCTCTGGACAGCTTGTCGGATCTACGATCCTTCAAATCCTCAACACCACACAATTATCACCAGCTACAAAGTTTGTGGATTTACTTACTTCGTCGCCTGAATACCGTCCCATCTTGAAGCTCTTGTCAAGTCCTGGTAATCACACGATCTTTGTTCCATCCGACAAGGTCTGGGAAGAAATGCAGCAACAACAACAACAACAGCAAAACTCTACTACTGAGGGAGGAGCCGGTGGTGGTGGCAGCAGTGCTTCAACTTCATCAGATGCTATGATGCCCACCGACGGCACATCACCAAACGATCAAGAGCCTGGTGGTAGCGGTAGTGAGCCTCCATCTGGTAGTGGAACTGGAGGCGGACAACAACCAGAAGGTGGTAACGGCCAACAACCTGGAACCGATGAACAGCCTGGCTTGTACCAAATTCCAGGTGGGCCCGGCATCGATCTGAACGGCGAATGGCTGAAAAACGCGCGAATTCTCCAGCAGCAGCAGCAACCTCCATCCGGTCAAGAGTCGACAACACAGCCAACATTTGGCAGTGGCGGTGGCGGTGGCAGTCAAACGCATCCTGCTGTTAGTCAGACAAATCCCGCTGGCAGCCAACCGACCACGACATCGCCATCTTCTTCGCAACAACAAAACGAATCAAACAACCCATTTGCACAAGGTCCATTACAGAACTTTACCGTCGACGATGTTATTCGCTATCATATCATCAATGGCACCTATTTACTCAACCACCTGTCTAAAAATGAAACGATGATTCTGTCAACCCTCTTAACCAACCACACCGTGGACAAAATCGGCAAGGGCTTGCCACTGGTTGTCACTTCGTTGAACGAGACCGATAGCAGCACCAGCAATGACACCCAAGATGGCGGTGCTGGTGGTGGCTCATCACAAGAAACCACTGCAATTGATGGTTCGGCGAGCGATACGTCGGTTGAGCCAACCCCAGCTGCTACTGACTCAATGCCTACTGGTGCGGGTGGCGCTGAGCCAACGGATCAAGGGCAACAACCAGATCAGCAGCAACCCGACCAGCAGCAGCCAGATCAAGGTCAACAACCCAACCAGCAGCAGCCCGATCAGCAACAACCTGGACAACAGGAATCACCAAACGATCAAAATCAAGGCCAAGGCAATCCTGGAACTTGGTGGTTTACCAGACTCTTTTATAATTTGTCTCAAGGAAAGAATAAGAGGGCAGCCGACTCGTCTCAACAACATGAAGATGGCATGCACAACCAAACATTGAACTATACTGTCGGTAACGGTCTTCAATTTGCCAACGTGTCGCTTCACGACATTGTGGCATCCAACGGCGTTATCCATGTTATTGATAATGGTAAGCATTTTTTAAATCGATTTATCCTTGCATTAGATTGGCCATTAGAATACCAGGAACAAACATATAATAATTACATGGGATGCAACTTTCTTGCCATTGAACCACTATGTAGTGCTTATCCCACCTCAAGCGCCTTCTCAAGTCATTGAGAATGCGACCAATGTAACCTCATTCGGCCAATTGCTTGAACAAGTCAACATCAATAGACTTTCAAATGTAAGTTCTGTGCGCAAAATCTCTTGCTTTTTGAATGGTCTATGGTATTTCTGTAAAAGTTGGGTGCGAAATGGAGAGAATAGCTGCAACTAATTGTGTTATTATGATTTTGCTTTACAGATAACCGTTTTCGCACCTAGCGATGAGGCTATGCAAGCTTATGACACAAGCTCTCTGGACGAACAATCAGCTCGTCAATTGGTTGCAAGCCATATTGTTCAGAACGATGTTATTTATTCTACAAACGTAACACACTCCAATGAGCAACGGCATCAAGGTGGAGGTCAGCAACAAGGTGGAGGCCAGCAACAAGGTGGAGGCCAGCAACAAGGTGGAGGCCAGCAACAAGGTGGAGGTCAACAACAAGGTGGAGGCCAGCAACAAGGTGGAGGCCAGCAACAAGGTGGAGGTCAACAACAAGGTGGAGGCCAGCAACAAGGTGGAGGCCAGCAACAAGGTGGAGGTCAACAACAAGGTGGAGGTCAACAACAAGGTGGAGGTCAACAACAAGGTGGAGGTCAACAACAAGGTGGAGGTCAGCAACAAGGTGGAGGTCAGCAACAAGGTGGAGGCCAGCAGCCACAGCAACAATCGACTCCATTGACACAACAAGCCCAAAAACGACAACAGCAACAGAACCCCCCTCCAGCCTCTTCTGGAGGTAGCAATGGCGGCGGCGAGTCTCAACCACAGCAAGGTGGTTCAGGTAGCAATAACGGAGAAAGCAACGGTGGCAATGGTCAACAGCAGCAGCAACAAGGTCTGAATGTGCAATCGGCAGGTGGAGAGCAGCTTATGCTGCAGCCGGTGGACAACACAACATTCACTGGTAAGTCACTAATTTTCAGGCTTAAGTTATCAAAACTGATGAGCTTTTTTCTAAAAATGATTATCTATCGCCTAGTGAATGGAGCCCAGGTTGTCAAGCCCAATATCCTAATGGATAACGGTGTCATGCATGTTATTGACCAAGGTAAAGGGAAGAACGGCTTTGATTGTGGCGGCAGGAAAATTACTAAGTTTACCTACATGATACTAAACGTCATTGGTGTTAGTTCTCGGCTCGTCGCAGGGACAGCAACAGCAGCCTTCTTCTTCTGAAGGAGGTGGTAGCGCACAGCCTCAACAGAGTGACCAGCCATCCTCTTCTAATGGAGGAGGTTCAACAGGAAGCCAACCTCTATAGATAAGAATCTTCGCAAACCATAATCATCAAAAGCTTACATAATACTTTCTTTATTCTTTGTGTAATTAATATAATAGCAGTTATAATAAAATAGTGCAGTACACTATTAGATACATCTTCAACAATTTTTTATCTTAGAGCAATAGCCCAGTATTTCGTCCTTATTCATAATATAATGAAGAAAAAGAATAGATATAGCAAAGAAATTATCCATATGTAATCACAGCTTGGTTTTTTCTGTGCCACACCGTAACAAGCAATGACAACCCTATATTTTAAACTTGTAGCACGGTAGAATACTTTAAGTAATTTCTTTGTGTTTGTTCTATGCAGTGTGCTCATACAGTAGGGAGAGACAATTTTTTATTATTTCAGGAGTCGTAGACATATACTGTACTAAGTATACACATAAAGAAAAGAAAGAAAACGACTGATCTTTATTTAGTTGCATGATGATAATAGTTAGCCAAGAATGTGGTCATCACTATCGACAGATATCTATCGCCCACCCTAAGGACTAAAGACTACTGTATCAAATATTTATCGTCTGTTCATCTGTTCAAGGCTTCTTTACATAGCTTGAAGTAGCAAATGGTGGAACTAGTGGTTTGCACGACATTCTTCGAAGACATCAGCGTTAAAGTTGATCAATTATCAAATCGAGTAATCTTCTTGTACAAACCGCCTCCCTGTACCTGCGCTGTCGAAATGGATTTGTTTTCTTTTCCATCGATTACGTACCTGCATTATATTTCTTTGTGATATCATATACACCGGCGAACGTAAAAACATAGTCATGTTATGTTTAGCCTATATGTTCAAATTGGCACAGTCCCGAGCCTGCAATAATTGTACCGAGAAAAGTATAAAAGGCGGGTGAGAAACTTACTTTAATGAAAACATCTCCATAACAATCACAGTAACAGCATTGCATCAATTAAACTCTCTCATAAGTGTAAGGTAATAATAGTAAATATAGGGAACATTTTCTTTTTGTAAACTATAATACAGTTGTTTGGAATTTCTAGATGATTTGATATTTTCGTCATTAATGTATGTTTTGACATATGTGTAGGCAGCTCGGTTTACTATACTTTATATAACACAAACAACAGCAAAGATGGTTCAAGCTTCGATTAAATTCATTTTGGCACTCACCATTCTTGCCACCATCGCTGCTGCCCAGCCGACAAAAGCCCACCACGGTGATGAATCCCATCTCAAAGCTATCGATCATGCTAGTTCCGTCCTGCTACCTGGCCCCATTGCTTGCCACAAAAATTCGGATTGTCATTCACACAAGTTGAAGTGTATCGCCAATTATTGTCGATAACTTGATCAAGTGTGCTACAACTACTGTAGAAGTCTATATTTTGTATATCCAGTGATTGAGAAGCCATTTATCCATGATGTTAGATTTGTTTTAGAAATATTATCTTTTTCATTTGAAGAACATAACATATTTGTTATTATTTACATAATATGCGAAACGAAAAATTGTATGTTTTACCACCCCTGTTATGATATCATAGAGTCAAAAACGTGCCGGTGCTGAGGGAAAGAGTGGGGTAAAGAACTGAGTATTGAAGTTGCATGTGAGAGTCGAGGATAGTGCAGTATCGGAAATTATAATACAGCTAGTAGATGGAGCTGAAGAAAGACATTGACGGGCAATGCTAGCACGTAAGTGAAGGGTGAATTTGGGGATAAAGAGCAGGCGACGTCGTTGACAGCGGTAATGAATTGCATGCCCAAGGGAATGAAAAGAACGGTGGTGATTGTGCATAGTATGGTAGTAACAATTGATGGTGGCAGTGGCAGGTATGTATCGTAATTTCAGGCTCACTGACTTGTTCTTTTTCGTCTTTATCAACAAATCCGGAGCTGCAAGGGCAGGTTGAGCCGCGGCCTCGTAATCAAGTGCGTCTCCAGCAGCCAAGCAGTAATCCGTAAGACGACGCGATTGAAAAGACAACGACACCGGAGTGGATGATGATTGCGACACAGTTCACAGATACAAGGAAAACCTGAGCATAGACATCACCAAAGACGCAGGAAATCGGCTACGAGCCAGCTGGACGATGCTGGAGATGCCAAAGGCCGCATGCAGGGAGCGTGCACAATGCGGCACACAGAAGTTGAATGATGAGCGGGGACAACAGCAGGAAATACAGCAAGATCACGACTGCGGTAGACATGGTAACGGATAGAAACTCGTGAACGGGCTTGAGCACAAAAATTTTAAACCACAAAATCTGCCGGTTTCTATGCAGTGTGATGTGTTGAGATACGCTTTAGTCTCGGTGCCGTGTATATTACTTGTAGGCACCGATAGGAAATGGATACAAATATGAGAAGTATGATATATAATATACATTGGCTGCGCTTGCCAAATGTAAAAGCTGGAACTCTGATAGCGAGGATTATGACCATTTATCTATGTACTCTTGCCAACACCTGCGGACGATTAACGTTTTCTGCGAGGACCAATAGCGTCCGCTTAGACCATTCGCATTTGTGTGAGGTTTGTATCAACTGATGCGTGTACCGCTACCACCGCCTATTCAGCCTATCCGGAACGACCGCCTGCGTGTTTCGCCAGTAAATATTGTCCCGTACAGTCAAAAACTATGATCTATTATCTATGCGATTGTTTTAAAACGTATCTTTTCATATGTGTCTAATGCGTGTTATTGAATGCGAGATTATATGGAGGAGAAGCGAAAGAATCAAATTTAAACTAATGTTGAACTTCTAGTAGGATTTCATAGGTATGATAGCAGAATACATACTGTAACACAAACTGCTTGTTCATTCGTGATAACGGGTTCTTTGTAGCAGTATGTTTGCATCCAAAGCCAGCACAGAAAACAGTTCCTATAATAACGACATCCAGTACATCCAAAAGGCCAGGCTATTCGTCGAAAATAATGAAAAGCCGAAGCGATTCCGTTCATGCACATCAGCCTACCGGGACCTGCCAGGGGTAAGTTGTACGTAGATTAAGTAGTTTTTCATACAGATGTATTCAAGTCCATTACTAACAATGCAGCATAATTTAGATGAAGTGGTACCGACATGACGACAACGTTCGCCACATGCGGTGTATTAATCTGTGCCCTACTGGTTGCTGCAGTTGAAGTTGCTGTTCGTAAAGTTGGTCTCAGAGCGCATTCCTTGGGTGTACAGTACCTTTATGAAGGTAGCACTAAAGTGATCTTTCTTCTATATTTCGCAAGTAGCTCTTTTGTTCTAGGAAGAAGATGGCGATGATGGCAAAAAGGATTTAAAAAAACATGTTTAATTTATATGGTAGTATAAGCTTCTAGTAGTAAAATTATATTTAAAGAATCGTGCATTCCTACAAATGTTAGTAAGCTTTTGTCCGTGGTAACGATAGCCCTCTGATTTTTTTCTCTCTTTTTTTTTTCTTCTATAATTTTTTCTTCAACTACATAATATTCTGATTTGTGGGATTCGTCTGTGGCAGTAGTTACGGTCTTTTTCGTCTTGATAATTGTCGTCTTCAGTAGCCTGAGGTGCGTGATATCTGTGTGATTTGCTTGTTGATATGATATCTTCGGTCATTTTTGAATGTGTTATCATGTCGTGCTATTTTTGCGTTCGAGTATGTATGTCGATCTGTTTTCTTTTTTCTTTTTTTCTTTTTTTTTTTTTTTCGCGCAGCCTTCGCTAAATGCTCTGTTGTCTTGAGCTCGACGCGAATGATATGGAGGCCGTTGAAGGCGATAATAGACTGAGCTTGTGACTTTGTATCGATGATGATCCTCAGCGCTGTATTTTGTCTCTAAATATCAATAAGCCTTTCACGTTAGTTATCAATGTCTTCATCTAAAGTGAATCCGTGTGACTTATTTGTACTTACTGCTGATAATTTACACCATATAATTGCCCCAGTCTTGCTTTTCAGTCTGGTAGTGGAATAGACTGCAATTTGATATCGCTTGGTTTGTTTTGTATGTGATGCTGTGTGTCTTGTGTAGACTTCATCTTTTCTTCGCTGATTTCTTTCCAAAAGATTGTCTTGTATAAATCGCTGCTGTTGTTGTATGTGTTAGCTTTTGATGCGATGTTGATCGGGTATGTAGTGCCGTTGTAAGCAAACTTGCTTAGGGTGATAAGACAGCCACCGACTTGTTGACGTTTTCTTGGTGCCGTATTGTACGAAAGGCAGTGGTGATTTTTTTTCTTGACATATGTTTCTGTCTTTTTGTTGCCTTGAATTTCGCTACTTTTGCTTTCCGTCGTCACAGACCGCGTGATGCTTGGTGTTGTTTTTACATTCTCTCTAGTCTACTACTAATCTAATTCCTGATTTTCTTTTCCTTTCTTTTTTCTTTTTTTTTTACTCGTATTTTGGGGGGCTATCGTTACCTGGACCGTAACTTACCAACGCTTTGTCAGAAGAGATTTCCTGGGTAGAATATGTCGAATTTTCGTTGCATGAATAGCGGCCTTCACTAATGATATGATTGTAGCAAAGTCACAATGAGCAAATAATTTTACGAAAGCATGAATAGTCAATTGTTTCTCTTGGTTTTGCTTCTTACCATGATACAGCAATGTATGCTTCTTCTGTTTCGATTTCCGAGGTAATGTACTATTGACTGTCCTAGTAGCTAACGCTTGATATAGAAGAAATGACAGAAAGCCTCCCTTGTTTGCTGCGTGCCATCCATTTTGTCATGGATACACATGCACGATGCCTTCCTTAAGGTAGTATCATCGAGTAGTCATGTCGCCCACCGCTTTTACTAAAAGATTAATCGATCTAAATGAGTACGTATAATACATACACCAGTGCTAATCGCCTCATATTCCGCTCCAAATTCATACCATGTAAATTCAAATTACCTCAAAAGTTCTCTCCTATCAACGGTCAAACTGCTGCCATAAACAATATGTGTGTGCGAATGTCAATAATGAGTAGTTCTTGAATATATGTCCCGTGCGACAGGAACCATTGACCGATTCTCTCGTCGAGTAGCGTTTATCGGTTGTGCGATCAGTGTCTTCAACGTGAGCTCGCCAGCATGCATTCGAAAGTCGGATACGGATAGTGCCGCCATTATTGCGTCTACGCAATGCCGTCGGATCCCTCTGGTAATAATGTGCCCCTTGTTGATAGTGGCCTTTAGACGCAGTGTTTTGCTTGATGCGTCTTGGACAGGTGTGCTTCTCGTCCCTTCTTTTGTCCCCATTGCTGCTTCACTACTAAAGCAGAAATGAAACCGCCACGATAATATGATACTGCTCCATCCAATAGCCGTGTCCCGTGTGCATCGTTGTCCCTGATATTCTTTGCCCGGCCATGCCGATGACTTGCTCGTTGTTTTCATGCGCAATTTTCAGATTGTTCGCCACCTTTTCCCCCCTAAGAAGAAATTGAATGTAAGAATCACATTTTGTCCGACTTGATATTGTTAAGAACTTACTATAGGCTCTGCATCCATCTAAATGGGCGTTTGAGATGTTGTTAATAAATATGTCTCCTCGTATCTTGTCGCCAATTCTTCCCGTGGTGCAGCTTGGATCGTGTTGCCACCATAATAGAAGTCGCCAGTCTTTCTGCTTTGGTGCCGTCTGATAGAAATGATGAAGAGGCATTTGAATAGCCGTCCATTGCCCGATGTTGTCCCCATATTGAAAGCTGACAATGCCAATGTCGTCTTTTTGTCGCCATGCTGCTGTCTCCACAAGTCTCCTCGTCGTAAACCGAGATAGATGAGGATTGTTTTCATCTCCTTGACTTGACGTTGGCTGATTTGAATAGTTGTAATGAGTATTACCGTCACATTACACCTTGTGATTCTGAACGGATTGAACTGTCGTATGCATTGTTGCAGTTTTTGTCGCTGAAGTATCTTGCTCCATGTGGCCATCATAGGTAGCGATGGACACTGTTGGTCGATACGATGTTTGCCGCTGCTCCTTTGTTGCCGCTTTCTCTTTGTGTTTTCACCACAAAAGTGGGGATGGTAAATGATGATGATGATGATCGTGCCGTTGATGTGAAACCATCCCACATATTTGCCCGCATGCTTAATGACTTGATCCGTCTACGGCCACACACCTTGAACTTTTTGATCAGCTTGCATATTCCTCGTAAAGATGTGCCATAAGTGATTCATTGCTGCTGCGGTTGAGTATGACTCGCCCATAAATTACATGTCGCCTTTTCCGCCTGTCACTTTTTCGTCCGCTGAAAACAGTAGATGCCAAAGGCTGTCCACCACGACTTGCACTTGGTCCGCCTATGCACGTGTTAAATGCATGCAATTTTCCGCCCAGAAGGGGAAGTGTCATATTGGATCACTTGAGAACAGATATCCGCACCCGCTTGAAGAGTCCTTGTCGCCATAGCATCACCAGTAGTCAATAAACTTGCTCCTTCCACACTGGGAATATTCAAATCCGAGTTAGAACGTCGAATGTAGTTGTTGCCTGGACCAACGGGAAGAAAACCAGAGGATGCCAACGATTGAATAATGCTTATCGATCTTGATAGTCTATCGCCAAAAGACTGGTCAAGCCAAAGACGGGATTCTGCCAATCCTCGAATCGACATCAAGTAAAAGAGATTGTTTTTACTTGGCTAGCCTGGAAATACGACGCCACCTGTAGCAGCATAACCATCATGGATCATCCACCAAGACCACACGAGACGATGTGATCAAGCCAAAGACGGGATTCTCACAACACCCCGAATTTTTACTCGGCTAGCCTGGAAAGCTGACGCTCTCCATCGCGGCGTACCACCCACACCGCTGGCCTGACACCCCAACCCGGACACCCCAGCTTCACGGAATCCGGAGGCAAAGGTGAAGGCTGAGGCTGGACTAACATGGCTGTGGCACTGACTACAACCGGTGGAGGATCCAGGGTATGGAAAGGGCGAGGACAACTCCGGTTGAGCTTTCGGTGGCAGGGATTGGGTGAGCAACATTGCTCCGGTTGGCCAGGGCTTACGCAGGAACACCATCCACATGAGCTGGAACTGACTGGGATGACAACGTTTGAAAGGAATAAATTCCTAATACTGGGCCCCTCTTCGCCTTCTCCACACCACATCCGTGTCGAATGCGATACGAAGAAGGGAAGAAGGAAAGGAAAAAGGATATATCAGTTAGCAAGCCTCTTCTTATCAATATGGCCGTAGGTATCAAAGAAAGCATAGTACGTACCGTAATCATACAAGCTTGGCGCCTTGTGTTGTCATTTGCTGTCAAGAACCGCCGCTGTACATGTGGATTCCTGCTGCCTACACAACCAGAGCGTTGCTCACCTCCCCACCACCGGCTCAACCGGAGTTGTCCCCACGTGCCCCTCCAACCCCTTCACCCCGGTGGCTGCAGCCAGTGCCGGCGCCAATGCCAGCCCCAACCGCCTTTACCTCAAGAAACCATCCACTGAGATGTCCGGGCCGCACCCCATCGCCTGACGAAGGCGGATACCGCCAGACACACCGAAAACACGCCGCATGCGCTCTATTTGAAATAAAAACAGTAAACTCATTAGCATCAGTACTTTATGCATCTCGCTCAAGCAAAACTGCTGAGACACTTACCCCAACCAAGCGCACACGCGCAACCACAAACATCGCCTGACGCAGGCGTACGCGACAACGCCAAGCACGGCACCAGAGGAAAAGAAAAAAAACATGCGGAAAAGAGGAGACAGCGACACAAACAGGCGGATTCAAAGTGGGCGACACCAGGAAAGGGAAAGGGGAGAGACCAAAGGAACGGAGAGAAACAAGCACACAGACAGAACAAATGCCTAGAGAAGGCCATCTAAAAAGGACATTGCAATTAGCATCAATCTGGGGCAATACGAAAGCACTCGATAGCGAAATAAAAGAGGATGTAGCCACTTACACGCCGACAAGACCTGCTCCATCTCGGAGACTCGGTCGATGTCTCCACGAGCAGCCTGCAGCAGGCCAGCAAAGAGCGCCTCATCGTCGCCAGTCTCTAGGAGACGCTGCAACTCCTCATACTCGTCCAACGTGACACCCAAGTGTGCTGCCATCACTGCAGCAAACTGTGCACCTTCTTCATCATCTTCTCCTTCTTCTTCTTCGTCGTCACCTTCTTCGTCGTCGTCGTCGTCTTCTTCTTCTTCGTCTTCTTCGTCATCTTCTTCCATGCTCTCCGGGCCGCAAACGACAGGAACGTGAGCCATTGGCTCCGGCGCGACGACGGACATGGGGGTGTTTGCGGAGGCGAAAGTGGTGGATGCAGCGATAGGGCAGGAAGAGACGGAAGGGAAGAATAGCTGCAAGGTGTTGCGCTGGCGGATGTGGCGGTGGTGGCGGCGACGGGTGGAGCTGAGGAGGTGCGCAGAAGGATAGGGACGGGAACGGACTTGTTGATGAGGACGGTGGTGGCGGTGGGTTGAAGGAGCGACTGTGGGGACGAACGGAACGGAAGGAGCGAACAGCGGCAAGTAGTGGTGGTGACGGTGACGGTGGCGGATTTCACGGTGGCGGGTGTGATGACGAGGTGCGCGGAAGGATGCAAGGACTGTGTGGTTGCGGCGGTGATGGTGGTGGTGTCGATGATGGGGGTGTTGTTGGCGGCGGCGTTGATGGCGGTGGTGTTGACGAGAAGAAGAAACAGGAACAGGAACAGGAGCAGAAGGAACGGACGGGGCAACGAGCGGCAAGTAATGGTGACGGTGGTGGCGGATTTGATGATCCCGGTGGTAATGGTGGTGGTGGTGTGAGGAGCGCGGAACGAAGAAGAAACCGGGTGTTGGCGACGGAGGTGTTGATGATGGCGGTGACGGGGCTGGCGGCGAACGGAGCGCACAGAAACAACAGGCACAAGGCCTCTTCGTCAAGCAAGACAACCACACCATGGTCCTCAGCAGCAAAATCACCTGCTACTGGCAGCTGCGATGGGAGCTGGTCCAAGGACGAGGAAGAAGGCAACGTCACTGGGGACGGATTACGCACAACTTGGTCAATGGGAGCCTCATCGACAACTGCAAATGAGGGGACGTCGATGCCGTTAGGCACAGCAGGGAGGATATCGACCGCAGGTGGCAACGAAGGCGAGACTGGAAGGCTGGCGTCAGCACCCGAAGGCTGGGCATCATTCTTACGAAGAGCCATTGACTGCACACTCAACTCATCCAGCTGCACAACGTGCACGGGAGCAGGAACAACCACTGCAGGAGCCGCCACTACAGCAAGCTCTCGAGCGCCGGCCTCATTCAGGCCCATGGCGGGACGCGTCTCACGGCAACGGTATTCGCCCAAAGGCAGAAACAAACTGAATGTCGCGGGCAGCAACAACGACAGGAAACCGGACGACGCAGACAACGACGGCAGCAGCAGGAAAGAAAAAAAGGGAAATGTCGTGGCAATTAGCCAACGACAGGCGATATACGCTAAGGCGATCGGGTACATCAGCAGTGCACACAGGGCATAAGACAAGGGCTTATCGGTTTCTGACATTTTGGAATGTAGATGCTGGTAAAGAAGAAAAAAGGAGAGCTGGAAACTACTTCTTTGTTATTGTCAAAAAAATTTCAAAGGCCGTGACGTCACGCGTTTTTTTTTCTTTTTACCGCACACAGTGCGTTCTCTGTAAGCATGTGAGAGCAGTAAAGCACACTAGTAGTAACGCGTTGGAAGATGCTATGATAGCCTCTTTTTTTTGCTGCGACGTCGCTATGGTTGCGTGCTGTTTCCATGGCTGCATATATGTTTCACATTTGCGCTGCTCCGCTTGTACGTTCCAGGCACACCCGTGTCAATTTCTTTTTTCGCCATGGCCAGTGCGTCTACAGCAAAGTGACTCAATATCGGGTGATTATCAAAGAACAATTTTTGATGATACTAGCTTTTGATTACAGTGACTAGACTCCTTAACGACTCAATGTTTATTGGATTATAAAAAACATATAATCACTGAAGTATCATGCATACCATATTTCAGAAAATTCAAGGATAATAGCAACACAAGTGAAGCTCTTATCAATTGCCCATGAACTGCATAAGTAGATATACTCCTCTGATTTTTTCAGAAAAGTTTCTCGAATTGCTTCGCAAGTGTAAATGAAATATAGTAAGTAGGAGGAAAGGAAGATTACCAATCTGCAGTGTTCTTGCTGGCTATTTCTACAAAAAGTTTTTCAAAAGATCATGCTCTGGATTTTTGCCTCCCTCTACCCATTACGATGCGCCAAAGGTGGCACATAACTAGCTAAGACTTTTATGGGTTGAATATAAGCTTCTTGTTTGTAACTGTGGGTGTATAAATAATGCGGATCGCTGAACACTACTCGATGATGATTGGGTCATTACTCGTCAATGCAACAACGCCGAACTGCTTCAGTGCTTGTGATCGTATGTGAAATATAGCCGATAGACTGAATAGCTACTGCTATTGCTCATAAGCGGCTTTCCATGAAGGCTTACATATTATGTATACACTGCTTAATGTTCATTTGCAGTTTGGTGCTGTCTGCCCATATTATCTGCTCTTTTCCTCATAAACAGCAGCTGTTGCTCCTGGTAATCCATATCACATTGCTTTCCCGCCATATCATAGACTGCACTAATGCACTAATCGAGGATAAATATGTAGAAAAGCTAGATGAAGTTCTAACTAACTGGTGCGTTTGTCCTTTGCCCACAGCACCATAACATACGTACAAAAGTAGATGCTGTGATCTCTATTGAATAAATCATTGTTTTCTTTTATGTACATTACTTTTAGGAAATATTAACAATGGTACGGTTAGAGGAGCAGCTATAATTTTTGCTACATACCAATTCTTAAGGCATATGCAGCTTGCAGATTTTGCGGGTATGTAATATACAAAAACGATCTTTTACATGAATTTCAATTAGAATAGCTACTTCATCATGATCCCTATACTTCTCGCTCAATTAACCCACTTAACCTTTACATAACTGTTTCTTTTCCTGGTCGTCATGCTATTGTGGTATTGCAGAGTAACGGCTGGACTCTGAATACGCGGAAATGAAGTGTGAATAAAAAGGAAGTAGGCGATTTACGGGCCTTAGATATGCTATTACAGCTATTCTGATGAAAAATGGAAAGTGGGAGTTCAAAGAATCGGGAATGTTACGTCCGAAAGACCACTTGAGAGATTTCTTTATTATGAAGAAATATTGTAAAAGAAAAGGATAAGATATGAACTGAAGTGATATTGAATGAAAAGAGAAAGGCTATTTATACTAATCAATGCTCTTGCGTCTCTAGCTAAGGGATTATTGGGTTACTGATGCTATTGCGTTGAGAGCTTTTGCTAATGCGACAGAAGCATTTGCTAATACGATAGAAGCATTTGCTAATACAGTGAAAGCATTTGTCGTGCGGCATTGGTGGCTAATCCAATAAGAGTGGGAGAGAGATTGAGTATGGAGACACAAACATTATGAGGATATGAAATTGCACTACACTATATACCTAAAAATACTGCTACAGCTTTAGAACCGGCATTCACGGCCATCTTCGCGTCACTGGTTCTTCATGATTTCAACTGATAAATACCATCATGCAGTTTGCGTCATCATATGTCTTGCCAGTGCCGTACAGTACTCGTACTCAAGCCGTCGAAGCTATCATTGTCTTTGAGTAATAGTACAATTGCAAGCTAAAGCAATGACGTTTGAGAAAAATTCACCCTCTGTTTAACAAGCTCTGCCCAATAAAGATGAAAGCACGATCGCAGATAGAATTGCTCTTTGTATGGCTACAATGACGCAGTGGAAAAGGCAAAGCTTTGGATGTCTAAGTAAGCTGAATGTAATCGTCGCCAGTGACAATGACAGTAAATCGTTGAGCAACTGAGCCGTTGAACCAGCTTTTCGCAGCACACTGACATACGCGGTGGCGGAGCATATCACTTTAAAAAAAGCAGAGAATGTATCTACTGCTGCTGTTCTTTATTGTTATCGCCACCATTACTGTATTGGTTATCATTGTTGGTATTACAATGTTGTTATCGCATAGTAGTGCGCTTGTTGAAATTGAAGACAGCTTGGTCTAGTCACAAGCACTGTGCCAGATCCACACAGAAAAACCACGCTCTTCCAAGCCATCCAAACAGTTCGTGAAGCAACAGTACAGCGAATAAGTAGGCGGTAAACATGGGATGCATATTCGTAATCGCTATATATAAGCTATGTGTACAATATACTACTGTATATAGGCTTATTAGGATAAAGATACGCGCTAGTACGAGGAAAGTGACTAACCTGTTACCTCGGGGAAGGGAAAGCTCTTGATACTATAGTATCACAATTCCTCAGATATCATAGTTGCCCATCTACGCGCATTGCCTTGAGCCAGCGGACGATCCCTCGCCGATAGCCCCGAACTAGCTTAAAGTTGCTTGTGCACTGTAGCGAACGAATAGTATTCGTCTTGAAGGAGTTAGCTTGCTGCCCAGTTCAACCAATGTAGCACTGGTCGATACGCGAAAAATGACATGGCGGTAATACTGTAAATATTCCAAAGACTTCACGCTTTGTCATCGACATTGCGATGTTGTGAGTTGACAGTAAGGATAATGATGGAGTTGACTTCAGTACAGTAGCGTAAATGGGGACCTTCGCCTTCGTCATCTACAACAGTTGTGATGGTTCTCGTTTCTGTTTTTTGGTATCTATCAATCGTAACTAAAGCTTTTATGTACAGTTGAAAAAGATGAGAGCAAAAAAAAAGAGAATAAATAATTTCTGAGCAGCTAAGAAACATATATATGACTTCTTTTGCAACCCACGAATACAAAAGCTCAAGTCATGGATGCACGATATTGTACGACTACGATTCCTCATAACAATGTATAAATGCAGATGGTCGTGTCGTCATACGATGGTGTTATGATATCTTGTATGCTCGCTTGTTATTAATCCGCAAAGAGCATTCATATACCAACTAGACAGCTCCCAGACTTTCTACAAATCACCATGAAATTCCACATTGTTTGTTATTTCTGGAAACGGTTGGTTTTGTACTTTTTTGCTCAGGATGTTTCTACTACTCATACATATGAATTAAATTTAGAGTATGAAGCAATGTTTAACGAACTTAAACATGTGCAGTATGTAAAACGTTTTTTGTGCATCTTATCGTATAGAGGCTACAGACAGTCATATGTAGTGATCCATGAAGGGGTTGTTGTTCCGGACACTGGAAAGTATTTCTATTACTGTCGTGAATATTATGACTGGCGATTCACTCCTCTATAATTCAGCTTCAAGCGAAGACAGCTGCGCACCAGGACTGATGTCATGTCTGAATTGCTGAAGCGTTGAACAATAAGGGTGCTGTTTGAGGACACTTCATTGATCAACACCAGAACAGCAATATATACCCGCCTACTGCGTCACGATTAAAAGTATCGTGGCTGCGGATGGATCACATAAAGTTTGTACACTTTACAGTAGTGCGCCGCAGCTTTCCATCATTGCCACGGTATTTTTGTACATTGTGTTTTTGGCTCGTGGCAGTGCGGGCATGTCTTCTAGATTGAAACTCGCCAGTACAGTAATGCACAAATGACTGGTTTTCGGCACGTCCAGTTCTTGCTTTAAGTTGTTGCTTGCACCTTGTTTCCGGGCCGCCACAAACCAAAAAATGTAAGGTGGGTTTGATTTCAAAAAGACATCAAGCCGAAGCCAAATAACTGTGGCATACTTTATGACGCAATTCACGCGTGCGACCTTTCTCGCACCGTCTAAATGTCTGCATTGCCATTACACTTGATTTTTACATCTCGCGTCGTTTTTGGTGATTTGTCGCAAATGTCGCAGAGCTCGCCTTCTTCCAAGTGCCGAATATTATGGTTTGGGTAAGGGTATTGGCAGCGATGATATCGATGATGGCTGTTGTATGTTTTGTTCGCTGTCTTATTTTTCCGTAGCTGCTGCGGTTGCTGCTGATGGTGATAACGCAGGTAATGAAGGAGATGGCGGCAGCGGTGCAACCAATCCATTAATGCAATTTGTCTGTCCGTTTGCAAGAAGGTCACTGTCCTCCTGTCATACACCTGAACAGATACAGAAGGCTCTTAGAGCAACAGAAAAATACTCAAGCTTGATCATGGAAGTGAAACAAAGTACACTATTTTGTATTTGGTACTTTGGGAATATCAGCACCAATGTAATATACATAGCCTCTCCTCACCAAACAACTTAATCCGGCTTGACTTTTTTCCTCTCTAGCAAGGGGTGTTTCGGTTAAAGCACCACCTCCTACTATTTATTTTTTTATTCTTCTCAATCACCGCACCGCAAGGAAGCGACAAGAATTCTATAAGCGTATCGTCACTAGCCTTCAAATAAATGTAAACTTCAAACTAATATGATATTACGTAAAAGTAGTATTGAGTAATCGGTAGAAGAAGCACTAAACTAATCAGTAAACAGTAGTGCTGGTATTATACGAGGAAGCATCTACTAATCGCAGGGAGGGACTAGGAAGTTCACCCCAGCGTCAACACAGGCCAGTTTGATGGCCGAATCTCAAAGTTCAAAAGTTGTGTTTTTTAAAAAACTTTACTAACAAACACAATGTCTTGGGCGAATATATATGCTCAAAACAGATTGAAGGAGCGTGTTAAATTGGAAACATCGTGAATTGACACAGGGATAAAGGTTCTTTATACTGCGTTCCTTTTGCGTTTATCAGGTCATAAACATATCATATTATGTATATGGGGCATCTACAGAACAAACATGTTTGCTTCTACTCGGTGTTAGAACTAGCGCTTATTAATGGTATCCGCAGCTCCTGTATTTTACATAGCGTCGATTTGGGTTAGTATACATACAACTTTCAGGCACGGAACACCTGTAGATCCTTTTTTCCTTGCTTCTATTTTTGTCGCTGATTTCTGCGGCGGCAGTTCAGGTACTATATCTGCCACAAAAGTAAGCGGAGCTGCCTTGCAGTTGTGAAACATTCATGCACTGCTTGGAAATGGCACCCTAGACGATGACAGGCAACTTCTTTACGTTCGAAACTTCTTTCTCTATAGCTCTTTTGATTAAAGGTGCACAGTAGCAATATCATAAGAGATTAGATGACGTCACAGCGGGGCCGAATTTTTGTGACGAGTTTTTTAGCGCGTATTTTCCAGTGTTTGCTCTTCTGCTCTGCACCAACTCAACATCTCACAAAGTGTACAGGACAGCAATCAACAGTTGTAGCCCGCAAAACGACAACAAGTATGTATAAAGAGATCTCGAAGCTTAAACACTTGTTAGCACTTTTGAAATAGAAACAAACGTTAATTATTAGGGCATTTACTTTCATTTTCAAGCATTTACAAGTGGCTTTCTTGCAAAAGAAGCCCGGTTTGCTCGAAACATTGCCACTGAGCTTTGCTTCACACAAGAGCCTTCCGAAAGTCTGGGGTACGACTCAAACTGCCCCTGATTAACGGTAAAAAACGTTTGGTAAGAGACACAGAACACTTTTGAATGGTTGTTTTCTCTTCAATCTTAATCTTTGGTACATTCTGATTACATGTTCTTAAAAATATTTTTTTTCTTTCTTTTTCATAATTGCAGGCACACGATGCTGCTTGGGATCACTTCTTCCCTCCCTTTTAATTTTTCTTTTAGGGCATCTCATGTCAGCGGACTGCCCAAAGTGTGCAGCGAGTGTGCGGGTTTGAGGGTTGGCCGCCTTTGGATCTGCTGTGCATGGCGGGCTGATATGAGCATGCCTAGTGGTCCTAAACCGTAACCGGCACCAAGTATATGCCCTCTGCGAGTATTCAGAGTAAGCGAGGACGAATCCCTACTTGTCCGGCGACCAGTGGCTGCGAAGCTTTTCTTTATATCTATTTTCCAAGAGCTCCAAGCGTAGTTAGTCCTGTATCTCTGACCGTGGCTGGCTGCTCCTGGGGCATTCTTACACCATCAAGGGAACCTTCTGCTGTTTGAGTCATTCGCGTAGTTGTGTACTCCCAAGTGGGTTTGTGGACGCTGGGGAAGGGCTCGCCTCTCAGTTAGAAACTCTCTCTGCGATCTTTATTTATTACATTCACCTTTTTTTTACACCCTCTTTTCTTCTTGAACGATGACGCGGTCCCGAGCAGCGGCGCGTCTTCAACTGCGAGGGCTGTTGTTTGGTGGACTTATCAACGAAGAGAGCAGGTATCATGGAAAACGGGGAGGGTGGATGGAGCGGGGTGATATGCTAATTAGACAAAAATTACGCTTGCGTGGTTTTCTCTTTTTCTTGTAGTAGCAGGAACCGCACCTTTCGACAAGTGTTACGTTTGGCTGGACAGCGAAAAGTTGATGTGTACTGGGCCGCCATGCTGGCGAACGCGGGGCTTACTAAATCCGTGTCGTTAAACTTAGCGTGTGTGCCGAGTAGTGGATGGGGTGCGGGGTAGTGGTGTTCCTCATTGTGAAATCAGAAGTGATTGTCTATTCATTGATAATGTAGGCGCTTGATACTTAATGCCTTCAACGTCGTCAAAAGATAAATGATGCTCTTTAAAATTTTTAAAAGCTGTGGAAAAGCCTTCAAAGTCTTCTGAAGGCTTTTATAAACAATAAATTACCGTTTTGGATTTTCATACGCGTGCTTGATATTTTACTCGGTCTAAGTCCCGATTGTCCTAGCTTTTACACGATACATTCATTTTGTTTATAATATGTATATTAAAGTGGTCGAATAGAACACATACATTAACAAACAGACATACTATCAGAACTTTCTGTTTCTTTAAAACATTGTAAAAGTGCAAAGTGAGCGATGGTGTCGATTAGGACAAATGTCTTAAACTCTTTTGAGCGTGGATATGTTATCCGGATTAATCTAGCTTTTCTGAAAGTGTCCAGCGTCATGGGAAGCGTGTATTCAAGCTATCGGTCCCTCTTGTCCTGGATGGGTTGCCCATATCTACTACTTAGTATCATATGAATCTACCTTTTGCTGTTAAGCATCAAACGCTGACACGAGAACTCTAGGGAGTAACGAAAAACGACTAGAGCAATCTATTGTTGGGTGGATTTTTATGTGCGGTTCTTAGCACCAATAGGACGATCTAATTGCAACCGACGTAGCAAAGCAGCTTTCAACAGCAGACCATTTATGTAATATTGAGGCCTTTAACCTCTTTACTATAAGTACTTTTCTTTGATTTATCTCGGAGTAAAGATTGTGCTTTATGCATAACACATACCCTGGAAATCTCGCTGCAGAATGTGACCAGGACGAAACTTTTTAATCTGGATCTAACAGTGCGACGGAACCAAGTTGTTGCACATGTGTATCCACAGTAAAGCCTCGGTGACTCAATCCTAAAAAATGCATCTTAATCTGCTATGATTATATGGCAACGAAAGCAGCAATGAACCTATATGCCTATAAATCTGTACGCAAGCAACACTTCCTGAGTTAATGATAGTGCGCCTTTTCGTACATTAAGAAGCATTCCTGCTTTGCGATTTTCATGCTCTTACATTAAAAGCTCAGCTGCATGCAAAACAAAATTGTCACACGATCTAGCCACATTCAACATATATGGGAAGTTGTTCGTATGCACATAGTGCGGGGTGATTTGTGTTTTTTAAAGTAAACCGTGAAGATCCGTTATTGTACATTTAATGTTTTTCCTATAAGTTTATAAACGGACAACTGATATTGTAGATCGATTCCAGACATCGTCAAATGAACAAAAAGAAGGTCATGTTGACTTTTGGTTCTCCAGGGCCCTTGGCTTGCCACATGAGATTTTTTTCTTTACAGTAATAAATATGTGGTCGGATCGGGGAAAAGCAGCGTCCCGTGGGAAAATATATTTCCTTGGTCTTTCTTTTTTTACTGCCCTTTGTTGTAGAAGTGAATTCTAGCACTAACAGAACTGTGTGATCTTCAGTTTACGATAGAAAAGAAGTGCAAATGCTGCCAACGATGATGCCTATTGTTGTGGCGTATCATTGATCCCATATTTGGTGGTTGTTAATACATATGATGCCGAAATGACTCACGACAGAATGAGCTGACGTTGTTGTAGCTGTTGTTATAGCTGCGACAGCAAACATCAACAAAGAAAATCCATGTTATTGTGGCACAAAATGTCCTCTCCCGTCACTTCGCCTGGCTACAGCAACAAATGGTAGCATATATGCAACAAGGTTCTCCACGAGAAAAATCAAAGGAGCGTGATTATTAAGAGAAAGGACAATAGTAACGAACAAAGTTCAATCTATCTTATTTCGGAACCAGGTCGCAAGACTACCTCCCTTCTCTCTTTGTTCATCATGCTTGATGTTATTCAAAAGGAAAGCGGAAATCAAGGAACTCTTTATTTTTATTATCATTAATTTGTCGCCGACAGCACGGACCATGCTATCATTGGTGTAGACGACACATCATCACACGCACCTTTGTCGTCTTAAATATATGCGAGATTAGCAGACACATTGCTGCCCCGACGAGCATCAGCAACCACACACAATATGCAAGTGCATAGATAAAAACCTTTTCCCGAAGCTTCGACTCTGCTGCTGCGGCCTCATGCCGGTGAATGACGGCGAGATTCCGCAGGTATTGATGATGTTTATAGCGACCGACACTACATAAATCTAGGGGTAGTACGTAAGGAAATTCGTTTTCTTCTTTCTCTTGCTGTATTTAGGGGATGATGGGCTGTCGGCTGTAGTGGTTTTCATGATCCCATAAGAGAATAAGGGGCGGCAATTGTAATGTTGACTCAGAACAGCGCAACCAACAAAGGATCCGTCAATTCTGAACTGGCAAGTCCAAACTTGCGCAAAGCACGTGCCCTGATGCTGCTCCATTTTTTTTTTTGCACACTTGCCTTAAATAAGGAACAGCCGCGCTATTTCTGGCTTGTTTTCCATTTCCTTCATTTCCACCCAGTCCATCCACATCCAACAAACTCCTTCTTTTCCTCTTTCTTTCTTTTGTATTCTCTCTTTGTCTAGATCGCCCTGCGAGAATAACAAGGCTGCAGCATGAATCAGGACGTGTTGTCGAAAAGCTACACGGACAGTCTCAACAGTTATCTGCTGTCCCACCATGATGATCTGAGCGACTGTGAAGCGGCAAATTCGTTACTATCTCACCGACGGCCATCGCACACAAACGCATCAATCCATTCAAATTTGAGCGCTGCTTGTAGCAGCAACATTCTATCACGCCATCCATCTACGACCGGATACTACCAATCCATGACCAACTCCTCCTCTGCAAACCACAACAACAGCAACAACAGCCCCTTGAACATGAGGCGTGGATCTATGAGTGAAGTACTACCAGAAAATGCGTATCTCTCTCGCACAAACACCATGACTACCACGACATCCACACAGCATGACGACGATGACGAAAACTACCATGACGCAGATGAACCAACACCGCTACCACAATTGCAGATGTTCATCATATGCACGATTCTTATCAGCGAACCGCTTACTTCGACTATTTTGCTTCCTTTCATTTACTTTATGGTAATCCAACTATTCATCCTCTGATCCTCATGCTGTAAGTTAGCTGATCATTTGTACATCTTTAACCCTATGAAGCTTAAAGACTTTCATCTATCAGATGATGAAAAAGAAATCGGTGCCTATGCAGGATGGATCAGTAAGTTATGCTTAAAAAGTGGAAAGGGGGTTATAGTTGTGATTTGTGACGGGATACTGGATGCATGTAGCCTAAAGTTCTTGACGTCGTTGGAAACTAAACCACTCCTTCTAAATGTGCCTCACTCCTTATTCTGTGTCGCTGCGCCGCCACCCACCCACCAACGAATTGATCTGCACGAAATACAAACACATCAGCTTCGATTTTCTTTTTAGCCCAATTTTGCACAGCCATGCAGTTCGGCAAGTACTCTGATAAGAATGGCAGACGACCGGTCTTGTTACTTGGATTGATCGGTAACTCGATTTCAGCTACTTCCTTTGGTTTGAGCAAAAGTATCTGGTGGGCCATGGGAACACGGGCATTTTGCGGAATTTTGAATGGTAACGTATCTATCAAGGCCTTATATCGTCATCATCATGTATGACAACAATGATGGGAAAAATATGTAAAGTACGTGGATAAACTGATCATATGCGATTCTTATATGCACATGCATCATGCAGGAAATTCTGGCGTGGCTAGAAGCATGCTTAGTGAAATCACCGACGAAACGAACCGCGCAACCGCGTTTTCATTGTTTGGCTTTTGCTGGGGCATGGGAATGATAGGTACGGTGTTGCTATTCGCGGTAAATTTTTTCGGGAGAAAAGAAGGACCCGCTTAATAGGTTGCAGGCTATTGATTTTGAGTATCTTTTTCTTTTATCATGTAGCTGGTAAGAAGAAGAACGACGATGTTATCGACTTGAAAAAGGGCAAGGTCACATATTAACTTGTTCAAAACTCTACTCTCTTAATGAAAAATATTCTACACTATTGCAGGCCCGGCATTAGGTAAGAAATGTCTTGTAATATCATGAAAAAGAGAAAAGAACTCAATATGATACAAACATTAAAGTCACTTCCAGGTGGATATCTTTGCAACCCTGTAGAAAGATTCCCTTATCTGTTTGGTGGAAATGCCTTCCTCAAAGAATACCCATACTTCTTACCATGTTTTGTCTCATCTTTGGGATCCCTTGTCGGATTCGCTCTCGGTTACTTTTATTTGGAAGAATCTAACCCTGCTGTTATTGCACGCAAGGAGGCCGAAAAGCAACAAGGCGAGCGTCAGGCACTGTTGGGATCACCCGAGACTGCTTATGCCGCCAATACTGAAGAAGATCTTGATGTCATTAAGCACAACCAGCAGCATGAACAGACAAAACTGACGTCCATCTCCAAGACATCGTATTTGGTTATTCTCGGCTATTCGTAAGTATATCATCAATTATGCTGTCTTTCTATGGAATAATGAAAGCATTAGGTAAATAGAGAAAACCTCGGGACAGACGATTAAAAAGTGTCGAACATTTTTCCAGAGTTTTCGCTTTTCATGCAATGGTGTTCGATGAGATCCTTCCGCTGTATTTCTCTGCTCCTCGTTACGCTGGTGGCCTTGGTACCGACACGACAGAGCTTGCCAAAGCCCTTTCGGTTGCTGGTGTGCAACAGCTATTTTGTCAATTCGTGCTGTACCCGAGAATCAACAGACACGTTTCAACACTTCCCATCACACGAATAGCACTCTGTCTATTCTTCCCCGTATATATTGTGTTTCCCGAATTGACGACGCTCCAAAATTGGCTCGGTACTGCAGTCTCTTCTGCAGCTGCTCAAATATGGCTGTTCCGCTGTGCTTACATGTCATTGCTTTTCGTACGCTACTTTGCCAGCTGTCTTGCGTTTACAAGTATGATGATTTTGGTCAGCAATTCAGCAGATCCGACGATCCTTGGAACAGTCAATGGGTAAGCTTTTAGTATATTGTTTTTTCTTTGGTGCGCATCAGACGGATTATTTGGCCTTAACAACAATGAAATTCACCAACCCCCTCTTTTGACTTTTAAATAGAATTTGCCAGTCATGTCTATCACTCGTTCGCGGCCTAGGTAAGATATCAAGCGCAAGGAAGCACGATATGCAGTAGTAGTTAACCGTTATAATGACATAATAGCTCCTACTATTGGTGGCACACTGTGGTCCATGTCATTAACAACGGGTAACCCGTTCCCCTTTGATCGTCACTTGATCTATTATATAATTGCAATTTTGACAGCGGTCGGATGGGTACAGAGCTATCAAATTCCCTCCTCACTTTCATCTGGAGGTAGAAGGAAGAGATAGGTTTTACAACGTGTATATAGCCTTGTGCATTTAGTTTGACAACAACAGACTATATGCAGTGCGAGAAAGAAGAGCAAAAAAGAAAGATAAGATAATGTCTTGTTAATATCGCTTGTTATGGTGCTGGCAAGGACGGAGAAAGAGAACAATAAATAAAAATATATATACCACTATACATATCATTTAGACCACTCATTTGAATATAAGAAATCGATTTTAAAGCTTCATGCTCAGAAGGAATGTAGCACTGGAATAGGGCTGTTGAACTGTGACATATGGAGGAGAAAAAAAAGTTTCCAATAGTTGAAATGTGTACATCGCCGCCTCCTACCATCCACCAGACTGTCAATGCGTGCAGGATACAGCTGGTCAGTGAGCTACGCTTCGATTTTTTTATATATTTACGCTGACATGTATTACAACACTTTTAATTGTAGAAGAGGTATTGATAACAAGGGAAAACAAGGGGAAAAAAGGAAAACAGAATATCAGAAGAGGAAGTGAGGAGGAGGCCACTTTGCTTCTGGTGACAAATTACATGAAAGAAAAACGAAACCGTTACAGCAGCATGAAAAGGAAAATATATACCAGATTTTCTATTTGACTTGTACAATAAACTCTCTAGTAGTAAATACGACATTGTTTCCAACGTACGCGGTTGTTCCTCCACGGATAGCACCCAGATACTGTAAATCAGCCGGATAGGCAGCCTCCTTCTTCAAAAAGCTGATGAACGGAAGGACGTCGCCATTAAACTTTTCAAGGTTTTCGCCGGCATTTTCACTTTTTGCAACAAAGCTAAAAACCTTTTGGACAGTATTGGTACCTGCATATACATCGTACTTGGTACCGTCTGTATCAACATAAGGAGAAGCAACAAGCTTATTGCCCAAAGGTTCTGCTCCTCCAGTAGCATCAAACCAAATTGCAATTTCACAATCGTAACCGCCGATCTTATCTGAATGTGGATACGTCCACAGATCCAACATGACGTTACTTTTGGGTTCCTCGCCCTCGCTGTCGCCACTGTCAGGAGCAGCGGTGTATTCCCAGTCCCACGCGAGCGGAATGCTTGTTATCTCGGAAATAGCCTTGGGCTCAAAATGATAGGCCGCATTCGCAAACGACTTTATGTAGTTTTCTTGTCCGGACCAGGTCCATGTTGTACGCCAGGAGATACCGTTGTCGCTGGCTGTTGAGAGAATTTCTGTGCATTGCTCGCCAGACTCGCTTCGTCCGACGAGATTATTGTGAACGTTGTAGTTGCCTGCTTGTTTGCTCGCTTCTGTGCCGCAGAACTTGTCCTGTTCAGCCCGCTTATTGATCAAAGGTGAGGCATCAGTGAAAGTGGTGGTAGAGGCAAGTAGGAAGGCAGAGAGTCCAATAAGTTGTCCGAGATGCATTTCGATGTGTAGCGTTTTTAGAAATGATCACTTATCTTTTTCATGGATATTTTCGGGTTTCACACTCTTTTTATACCTTCACCACAGCAATAACGTAAACTCAGACACCCAGGGGCGCCTTCAAGGGGTACAGTAGTAAGTGACAAAATAGAGGAAAGCGGAGCCCCTGCGACTGCTACTGCTTATATGTACTTTTTTTTGTAGGTACTGCTTATATGTACTGTACATGCAATAGAGTGGAATAATAAGAAGCCGACTCCCCATTTGTGTATCATAAGATGATGGACCACTTGCATACGGCGCAACCACACCGCTGTATCTAATATGGTACTTTGGTGAGAGCGAGAAAGATGTGTAAGCTCAGAATTAGCCGATATCCAGCGTAAATTATTTCACTGAGAACTATTACAGTATCAAGCTTGAAAGATCAAGGACGGCCTTAGGAACTCAATGTACTTACCATGGTATAAAGGTGACCGTTTCATCAAGATGACTCTTTGTTCCTTCTTCTAGGAAAAGCTCCATTTCGCTCTATAAATGTCTCTTGAAAATGTGCGCGCCTTCTTTTAATCATAAATAGTAAATGCTGGCGTTTTCTACCCGTTATAAGATCATCCTCAGGTAAAACAATCAAAGTTCAAATAGAATGCCCCCTTTAAAAACAGATTCTACATATTGAGGATCTACCTTACTTCTTCAACCCTCCATAATATCAGCAATCTGTGACCATTCTTTGTGGTTGACCTGCGTGACAAAACGTCAGCTGCAGTAGGCAAGTTTGAATTGTATGGTATAATAGTGTAGTTTATGATGACTAGTTGCTGTTATTGACTACAGTCGTAAGCCTATGCTGTTATATAAGCTACGCTATGTATCTTGTGCCCGCTGAGTCGTTATTCTCTTCAGATTTGTAACGACATCGTGCATGGGCTACACTGACTCAACAGCACAACAGCAACATTATCCGGGTGCCTGGTTGACCTAATTTATCGCTACCAGATACATCACTCGCACCATCATCTCAGCACTACTCTATGCGGACGATATGACACTGGTAGGGTCCCTAACCGTTAAGACGCACCTTCTTCGAATCTCAAACCGACACTGCACCGATCTTAAAATACATATTGATGACATCCCGACAAAAAGTGCCATCATCCGAGCGGCCAATAGCAACATATCGACTTAACAACACTCAATATCGAAAATCAATAACAAGTTTATATCTTGGTATGATATCCCATTCAAATACGAAAGGCATTGACTCCGTTTTGCTCGTAAGCCAACGAATCAATAAAAGCAGCAGGCGCCAAAGCAATACTTTGAGGTCTAATAGACATCCATCATATGGTACCGGTCTATGGCCAGCGTTATGCACTTACCGGACCTTAGTCCGACCAGTAGTACTTGAATGTGGTCTCGCTATTATCACAGCACTCTCAACCACACAAACTTCAGTAAGCGCAGCAGGGCTATCTTACCGACACCATATGCTGTACGACCTTATTATCCATGCAAGTCCGCACTTATACACTTCAACTAAGAATTTATCACCCGCCCCCTGCAATCACTTGTCCCAGTATCCACATTCTTGACAACCACTCCATTGAACTATCCTTTCTTTTTAAGAGAAAAGAAGGACGACCAATATTGGCGACATTTGACCTCAAACAATCCCCTTTAATTAACTTAACACCGAACTGAACCACGGTGCCAACTCTCTCCCAAAGACCCTGTTCAGGCGACCCTCTTTCTCAAAAGCGCAATGAAGAAATCGGCTTCTTCGTGGGGCAGCCGCATGGCCTTACCAGAATAATAGAACCTGTTTCTCTTTGCCTCTTTGCCGTTTCCTACCGGGACCGGACATCTTCCATAGTCAGATATTGTATGCATTGGGCTCCCAGCATTCTTTACCCACTCCAAAACTGCCATTGTTGACACATTACACCAACTGGCCAATCAAGAGAACACTTTTCTGAATGCCAAACATCTTTCACCCCATCCTTCAGGAACCCTTCAATGCTTTCCATATCACTCCCAAAGATTATCACCTGACGATGCGCAACCACTGGACTAAACCATCTACAGCGCTCTGATGACCAAACTCTTGTATGTAGCAGCTAGAAGAGAGTGACCTGGCCGACTCTGCTTCGTGTCCTGCGCGAAATAGACCGCCTCAGCCATCCCAGGTGTTGACTCTCTGATGCAACGAATTCAGAAGTTGCTCCAGAGAATGCCCTCCTCTAGACACACACCGACGTGCGTCTACTCTTCCTTACAGCATATCCTAAAGAGCCCTTCTGCTCGTTCCCGACGCTTGTTCATATTGGCTTTGTTTAGTTCCTTAGCTGATTTTCAACACTTACACCAAAGGTTGCATAATATGCAAATTCTTCTTGAATCCTACCTTTTTTTCATTGTGCCTATCATTTATAAATGATGTTCTCCTAATTGTATACCGGTGCGAAGCAATCAATTATACAAGATCACTAATAAATCTTGCATGAGAATAAAAATACACATTGATATCTATGTATCTTGTGACATATGTGATTCATTACCATATGGTACTGTCAGCGTTACTATGCTCTCACCGTCGTAACTATATTACTACTATCACAATTGACAATATATGTCGAAATTCGCTGCTTAAAAATGCATTATTTTGATCCATCTCCGAATGCGCTCTTAAATCCTGAGCACCGAAAGAGAGTTTTGTTCTCTGATGATACTGTCCGATGGCAGATTGTATATAGATACTTAATTGTAACTGAAAGTAAAAGAAGCATTTCCCAACAGGGTAGACCCTTAACAAATTGACGATGGGCTTGGGGAAGTATTTGAGCTCGACTCATTTGTAGGTGACACAAGATCACATCAAAATTGGGTATCTGATGATGAGTTTATGTATCTTCTACAGAGAAGCACGGTTCTTCTTTCCAGATGTTAATTTATGTGAATCAAAAGTCAAAATGGTCTACTCAAGAGACTATACGATAGAAACCTATTATACACTCTGTTTTGCTCCTATTTCAAGCTTCTTCGTATAAGAGTTGTAATAACACGACGATGTCATAATATAGACAAGAACAACATCTCATGTTTGAACAACCAAATTGTGATGGAGTACATACCTGCTGCAAGCCTGAATGAGTTACATATCTGTTGTGGGAACTAGCTACTGTAGAATGATACATGGTACCAAAGGAAGTTTTTGAGTGAAAACTTGCATGGCCATATGGTTATGGTTATGGATGTGGTACTAGAAGTTTGGGATGGTACTTTTTTATAAATAAGAATATGGATGAATGACACCAACTTCCACATGTCTGCATAAGTATTGTGCACAGTTGCATTACGCTATTTGTTTTGCATATGCTCGTAGATAGTCATAGCAATGTTATGTTTGTAGGTGGAATGTTCAAAGACAATTAAAAAATGTGAGTCACCAAGGCATCATCAGCTCAATCAAAATTGCTTGCTGTGTTACCCGAATTGATCCCCAGCTGCGGCCCTGGTGGGTTGTCACTTTTTTTTTAACCGGCTTCTCTCTTTTTTCTATCTTTCTTTTCCCTTTTTGCATACAACAGACACACACACACACACCTTAATAGTAACAACAACAATAATGGCATTGAACTTGAAACCAACACTCGAAGAAATTCAAGAAATGGTCCGAACGGACCAAGGCAACACCATTCCCATATACGCCGAATTGGATGCTGATTTCTTAACACCAGTGTCCGCGTACCTCAAAGTTGCGGACCGGTGCGATTATTCTTTTCTTTTTGAATCCGTTGCTGGTGGTGAGACCATTGGTCGATATTCCTTCATTGGTGCCGGTATGCTTTCTTTAAATCTTGTACAAGAAAATATGTCTTCTTTTTTTTTCTGTGCTTTTTAAAACTTTATTATTCACGCTGCTGACACTTGTGTATTATGACACCAAACGCAAAGATCCTTACAAATTAATCAAGGTGGGACCAAAAGAGGCCGTGCATGGTGATCCTTTGTTGGCTATTGAAAAAGAGCTCGAGCCGATCCGATACGTCAAAATACCCGGTCTCCCATCATTTACTGGTAAACAGCACGCATGATTTCATATATAGATTTTTGTCGTATATCGAGATTACCTTTGAAGAAAGTGTTGCCAATAAGTAGCAGTACGACACTAATGACAACAAACGATGATGGTGTGTAATAGGCGGTGCTGTTGGATATATTGGTTTTGACTGCTACCAATACTTTGAACCGACGATTGAAGGCGACTTGCCCGACCCGATTGGCATTCCGGATGCGATTTTTATGCTTTGCGACACATTAGTGATTTTCGACCGCGTTCGACACGTGGCCAACGTAGTCTCGCATTTCCGTAGCGACAGCAAGGATCCCGAAGCCGTCAAGCGCGAATACATGAAAGCCGCCGAAGAAATCGAATGTACCATGACCTTGCTGAACGAACCACAAGTGCCGACCGTGCCACAACCTCCGATCCAACTCAACGAGAAGGCTACGTCCAACGTGGGCAAGGAAGGTTACGAAGGTTTCGTGACCAACCTGAAGCACCACATTAAAGAAGGCGACATTTTCCAGGCCGTGCCCTCGCAACGTTTGGCAAGACCCACGACTCTGCACCCATTCAATGTATACAGACATTTGCGTTCGTTGAACCCGTCGCCATACATGTTTTATGTCAACCTGAAAGAGTTCACAGTTGTCGGTGCATCGCCGGAAATGTTGACTAAAGTACAAGACCGTGTCGCTTATACACATCCGATTGCCGGTACACGTAAGCGTGGCAAGACTTTGCAAGAAGACGAGGCGTTGGCAGGAGACTTGTTGGCCGATCCCAAGGAGCGTGCTGAGCATGTCATGTTGGTGGATTTGGGCCGTAATGATATCAACCGTGTGTGTAAGCCGGAAACGGTCTCGGTCGACAAGTTGATGCAGATTGAATACTACTCCCATGTGATGCATATCGTTTCAAACGTGTCTGGTACACTGCGTGACGATAAGACGCCTTTTGATGCTTTCCGTGCTATTTTCCCTGCCGGCACAGTCTCAGGTGCTCCCAAGATCCGTGCAGTTGAATTGATCCGTGGTTTGGAAAAGGAAAAGCGTGGCATTTATGCTGGGTGAGTTGTTGTTGCTGTTGTTCGGATAAGAAAAAAGGGATGTATTCACTCGGGAACTAATGGATCATCAAATTGGGTAATAGATCGGTGGGTCACTTTGATTACTCTGGTGATCTCGATACATGCATTGCCATTCGTACCATGGTCTTCAAGGATGGTGTGGCATATCTTCAAGGTAATCAATTAGTATTATCAGCTGAGGACAGTTCAGTTCGAGTGCAGTTTTACTAAAACAAAGGAATTCAAATGTAGCTGGTGGCGGTATTGTGCACGACTCGGTAGAAGAGGAAGAATATCAGGAGACGATGAACAAGATGGGATCCAACCTTGCTACGCTCGAACAATGTGAACGCAAAATTTACGAGAGGCAGCAACGACAACAGCAATAATTATTCTGTTTTCGTTCGATATCATACACCGCATATATACAAAACTTGATCTTTTACTTTGCTCATCGATATGATCGATATGATCGATTATTTCATTTATGATATTGTATAAACAACAAAGTACAAAAGGAGATAAAGAAAGTATGTGTGTTGTGCTATGTGACAAGGTTGGGAATGGATCTGCTTCTATACTGCAGCAGGTGACGTTCTTGATTGCTGTTGTGGGGTAGCGGGCGACAAAGAAGGTCGTGGTGAAGAAGATGTTTGTTGGTCTGAATAAGATGGCAGCGATCCACTATTACTATTATTATTGCTGCTAGTAGCGTTATTGTTGCCGCCAACGACCTGTTGCTTGATCTGGAACAGCTTGACATGAGTTCCGCTCCACGGACAATAGTCGGTGATGGAAGACACGTAAGCCTGACCCCACAACATGCTTCTGAACCAAATCACAAGCGCCTCGCCCCAACGGAACTTGCGGATAAAGATCGGCGGTGGTGGTGGCAAAATACCGACCAATGTCATACCACGCAAGAATTCGAGCACTTGAGCATCAGACGTCAATGATTGCGTGGAGCAAAGTGTTTGCACTTGCGGCACCAGGTGCTCTAACAAGACCAAAATCGTTTGCATCGGTAATTGTGAATGCCATTCCGTTACCCAGTCTTCGGTGGGCATGAAGCCATTCTTGGTGCCTGGCAACTGGACAGTGGCTGTGCTTGTGACCGATCCGATGGAAGACGTGCTGCCCTGTCGTTGGGGTGCAGCTGGATTTGACGTTGTTGTGGCAGGAGGGGCAGCTAAACCGTTGCTGCTGGTACTGCTGGAAGCGTTACCTTCAGCAGGCGATTCAGGTAATTTGCCACGGGCTTTTTCTGATAGACCATCTTGCTGTTGCTGTTGCTGTTGCTGTTGTTGTTGTTGTGATTGTTGCTCCTTATCTTGATCCTGCTGCTTATCTTCTTCCTGCTGTTGAGATGGATTGGTTTTGTTGTCTCCACCAACAATTGCGGGAGTAGTAGTAGTAGTAGTAGCAGCAGCTGGTGGTGTTTCACTGTTGACGCTCTTGCCATCATCAGATGCAGACACGCGAGGTACTTGTTGACTGTTGCGACGCAATTTTTCTTCCTTGATTTGACGTACACGTTCAATCTCTGCAATCGCCTTTTCCAAGGAAAAGTCTCGTAATTTTTCAAATTTGACGTTGCTTCGGACGAGAGCATATAGCAAGTTTGGGTTATCTGATATGTGCCGTTCAATTTAGAAAAAGTTAACATCCGAAAGATTTGCCTATAACTTCGTATAAAAACCACGTTCTTTGTACCTGAAAATTGATATTGAATGGTGTTGTTGAATGCTTCGAGCAAGTAACCAACGAGACGGTGGTTGGACTCGTCGGCAAGCAAAAAGCCTGGAGCTGACATGGAACCAAACAGTGCCATCAACTTGCTCGCGGTTGTGACGGAAAGATTCTTAAGGTAAGGCGAAATGTTGGTGACGGTAAGGATGAGTGCTGGATAGAGTGTGGAGAGGGATCCACGAGAGGTGGCGATCAATGTGAAAATAGACTAAGCATGGTTTGGCAGAAGAAAATTAAAAAGTCAATAAAAATTACGCTCTTTGCGTCAGCGATCTTCAGAACCAAGACCCCCCCTTATGATTTTTCTGCTTACGATGATAAGGAAATCAGCATAGGTTCCATGGAACGCGGGTATCCGAACAACAGCAGGTAAGGACGAATGGCCGTCAAATGGACGATTCAACTTGACTCCAAAAGTGCGGTCAGACGAAAGCGTTTGCAAGATAAAAGCACACATGCGAACCAATCCAACTTGGGCTAATTTGCAAGGCTTCTTAATCAGTACACATACACACACACACACACACACACACAAAGAGAAACGCAGGGACGGGGGGGGGAGGTCTTTTCAACCTTGTAACTTACCTGGATCCAGTTTGTTTTCCATGGCGTAATAGACCAAAACAACCATCAAATCCAGTGCGCGCTCGGTTTCCATCAGATAGCTGCGGAATCGCTACACACACACAATTAAAAAGGTAATCTATTAGCGGACATGGTCTCCTCTCTATGCGCCGCCCCATAAGCTCCATGCTCGCACAGAGAAAGATGGTTACCTGATTCGTCTCCAACAGTTTCCAGCAGAGCATCATCATCTCGACATGGCACCGGACACGTTTGGTAGATCCGGGCAAATACGTGTTGTTGGCTTGCATTGGGTTGCTCAGGATACGATAAATGCCATCGATCAAAAACTGGAAATCCTGGGCACGATGCAGCTTGGAAAGATAGTGTCGGAACGAGTTGTCGCTATTCTCATCCAAATCAAACTCTGAAGCAGTACCATCCGTGGTGGAGGATCCACCCGCAGCAGTGGCAGCTTTCAATTCGGCCGCTTGCTTTTCAGCCAAAGCCCGCTTCTCGGGATCCTGAATCAAGAGATCTGCGCCCGAAACAATTTCAGCAGGCGGCGTCGTGACACGCTGGTCAATCTGGCGCATTGTGTGGGCCACGCGCGGCGAATGGTAGTCCAGAATCACCAGCAATACGCGTATACACATGACTACGAGCTGCTCGCGTGTATCGGTAAACACGACGTGGTTGTAGGGCACGCCCCAGCCCAATGGGTTGTACTTGCAGGCTGTGTTCAGCAGGCTGCACAGCAGGGCCAAGACCACTTTGCGTTCCGTTTTAGCGACAATGTAATGGAGCCATCGGTCTTCCTTTGACAGGACTTGCGACGGCGATACGTACATGGAGCGCGAGAGGAGGACGATCAATAAACGCAGGACTTCGATGCGGTGCATGTCGTTTTCGCGTGACGCGCCGATCGGTGTGCTGGAGCCTACGCCCGATTCCCAAATAACGTGATTGACTTTCCCACCTTCAGCCGTTACCATGGTCGGTGGCAGTGTGAAACCCGCCAAGAATAAGCATTGGAGCGTCACTGCAAGTGTTGTTCAATAGTTGATTAATAATCTTCAAACCTGCTCCCCTTCACCCCTCTTTCATCCGTCCCGCCCGATCGATAATTACAATTCATCAGCACTTCTCCTCGTGGTGGCAGTGTATCGTATTGCGGCTGCGATTTCTACTCGAGAATAACAAGTCATTAGAATGCTCCCTTTTGCTATTACAAGATTGGAGAATAAAGTACCGGCTGTTCACTAGTGTCTCCACTGCCATTGCCTTCTTCCTGTGCTGCATTGGCCGTGCCTGCTGATGCTGGTGGCTCAGGAATACGTTCGACAGACCGTGGAACCCAGAACATCTTATCCTCCCATTCTGAGCACTCGGGGTTCTCAAAAATATAGGGTATCAGTCGTGACAAGACACGAAAACAGTTGAGCAGTTGTGGAATGCTCGTGGTTGTTGCTGGAAAGTTGGGTGCAGAGACAATCGCAATCATTTGATTCAACAACTAGAATAAGAAAATGACCACGGTTTTCAAATTAGCTTTTTCTTTTTATGGTGCTAGTCTTGTAAACGTTATTTCTTCTCTCTCTCTCTCTCTTTACCTTATCAATGAGCGTTTCCAGGTTCTCTCGACTTGAATCTCGTGCGCGACGAATGTCGCTGGCGCCAATAAGCGAATAAACGTCATCCACGGATTCCGGCAAACTCCAAAACTACAAGAAAGAGAAAGCAGAAGGTCGCGATTAGTTTCCCATCGAGTCGAATGGTTTGAATACATAAAATTGTGTTTGCTCTTTACCAAGGACCAGTAGTCATCAGCCGTATATGGAATGTTCTATTGTTGCAGGAATGTTTGAGAATATAAGCTCTTTGTTCGGGTCAAAGGACAAAAGCGAGAATGACTAAAAACAAGTGAGGCAATAGAAGCAAAGACTTTACATGTTCTTCAAAAAGTCGAAACACGCCTTTTCGGAAGGCTAGCTTACTATCTGTCGCACCCATATGCTAAAGTGTATCGAGGAAAAGAAAGAGCGGAAGAAACGGATCACGTATCCGCCAAGGCCGGTCGCGCTTAGCCGTGTGAGCGGGGCTTCACCCGCTTCTCAAAAGTTCACTTTACCAAACAAGGTGCCTGACGCCCTCCCCCCCTTGTTTGCTTGTTGATATCATCGTCGTCGTCGTCGTCGTCGATGTCTTCAACATACTACAATTCAATGTTTTTGATTGACATCATTCCATTGACCGTCAATCTCCTTAGATAAGACTTTACTCAACAGATGAAGCCAAGTAATGAAAGAGACTTGGTATGTAAGGTATACTGCGACAGTAGCAGGCTGGATGATCTGTTCTAGCATCTTCAAAAAAGGGATGTTGTTTATATATCTATATAAAGCGTTCGCCTGGTCATCCATCCTTATGGTTATTATAAGTATCAATATGATGCTTCTTCAATTAGTAGGTCTTAGTATATGAGAAGGGTCGTTAGGACAAATGCGTGTATGCTGTAAGATATGATATGAAAAGTCAGTGCACACAACGAATTGAGTGATATTATGCAGTGTTTCAGGTTCAAGCATAGGGGGCTCACGCCAATCGTTTTTCTGCTTGGCAATCCCCGTCGAAAAAAATTTTCATCCAAAAGAGGTTGAAAGGGGGAAGCAGAGCCCCGTGACCGAAGAAAATGCATGAAAAATGAATCGTCATTGAGGTATTGTGCAGCTCTCTCAGAGTGATGTCGCCTTTCTCGTCACGGTTTCAGTTTCTGCGAAATGACTTTCTTTAGACTAGACTTCTTTCTAGAAGACGCCAGACAGGCACATAGCAACCACAAGTCGGCCAGTCACATGTCAACGATCGAAACACAGCGCTGACTTTGCAAGCCATGAGTTCGGTACTCATTTAAGGGCATCTATTGTAGCTGCTCGTTCTAGACTTTGACCACTTGTTTGCAGCTCTATCATTGTCCCCAAGACCAACATGTTTTAAAAGATATGACCAAAGTCTGTAAAACAAAAGAATGAACGCATGATTGCTTGTTTCATTTCTCTTGTTTTATGGTATCCCCCAATGTAGAGCGGGAGCTTTGGAACATTGTTTCTCAAAGAAGAAGAATACATTGACATGATCAATCGATTGTTTCGCATCAAATTTATCAGTCAGAATGACAAAACGCAAGACGAACGTTACGTCTACGTTATCGATGCGTGCATAGAGAGTAAATGACAAAATAGCTCCCAAGCAGTTATTGGGAAGGGAAAAAGTAAAAGAGAGTACAAGGCTTCGGTTTTTTCTTTCTTTCTTTCTTTTTACCTCGTTTTGCATTTTCTCTCACTTTCATTCTTTCTTTCTTTTTCGCGCCGCCTTTTCCAACAAACAATGCAACAGCAGCAAAACCAGGCGCAATCGATAATGGGGATCCAGTCATCGTCGTCCTCAGTACCGCAGCAGCACATGTATCAGCTATACGAGCATCAACAGCAGCAGCAGCATAATTATCAGTCTCCGCCGCCAGACATCAATCTGTCAACTCGAGCACGACGACGATCACGTACCACGCCTGCTCAGATAGCCATTTTGGAGAGTTACTTTCAGAATGTGACAAACAAGCCGACAAGGGAAATCTGTAGAGACGAGCTGGCACCGCTGGTCAACATTTCTCCCGAAAGTGTTTACTTTTGGTAAGTCTATTATAGTAGTAGTAGTAGTAGTAGTAGTACTAGCAGAAGCAAAGGTTATTTGGCAGCAGTGAATGGCACCACACCCTCTTTTTCTCCAAACCCCCATCCACCAAGTAATTATCTTACTACTACTATTACTACAGCTATTATAGCTTTCACTGTTATGGTGATGGCGGTGATCATCCGCCGTCTTCGTCATCATGACTTCTTGTTCCATGCCTGCTTTCTTTCTACCTCAAATGTTGTTTACTGGATCTATCCCATTGTTTCAAAGAGTTGCTACTGTACTTTTTGCTTAATATCGCATTACTTTGTCCCTCTTTTTCTTCTTCTTTCCTCTTTTTCTCTCTCCCTTTTACCATTATTGACTTATTTTTTTGAAACTTATTATATCACGTTTTCTCTTTTTTTTTTCTTTCACATACAAAAAATCTAGGTTCCAGAACCGTCGTTCTAAAATGTCTCGAGAGCAACGATTGACACGACGTGGTCGTTCAGAGTCGCCTCAACGTCGACCGAATCCATCGATTGTTCGCTCTGTTAGCAGTACTACTGCTACTATTACCAGTGCTACTACTACTGCGACTACAGCTACGACGGGTACTACTTTTGTTGCTGCTGCTGCTGCTGCACCAACATCAACAACAACAACAACGACGACTGCCAATCCAGGAGCACCGATTCTGCATCACCAACAGCAACAGCAACAACAACAACAACAGGAGCAAGATGATCCATCGGAAAATTTACCGAACGATCTCATCGAGGGAAAAGAGCCAACGTCAGCGTTAGCAAGCGAAGAAGCTGGACGCACTGTTGATACGACTCATTCAACAACTGTTCACTCCAGCAGCCCTTCATCCACAATGCCACCGTATCATCAACAACTACAGGGTACCACACGACTGCCATCCTTGTCAAGTTTGATACACACCGGTTCTTCTGCTTTTAGCACCACTGGATCTGCTTTTACTCCAACGGGCGGTACGACGGGCACAGCAGCAGCAACAACAAGTACAGGAGGATTAGTAGGAGGTAATGTTGGTACAAGAGGATATCGGCCGACGTCGTCATCGTCGTCATACTTTCATTCATCATCATCTCAAGTGCATGCACCGCCGCCGCAGCAGCAGCAGCAGCAGCACCAACGACAAGACCAACACCATGATACTAACAAACAATTACCACCAGTGTACATTCAAGCACCAGGTACTGCTAATCTGCCACCCGTAGCATTCTACTTTCACCACAGCGAGTTTGGTACAGAAGCCAGTATGCTTCATTTGCTTCAACAACGTGAAAATCAGCGCCAACAATATCTTCATCAACAACACCAACAACAGAGCCAGCTACACCAGTAAATTACAGTTTGACTCTCCACTTTTACCTTATTATTGCTTACACAACCGCAAAGGCGACTCAAGATCACAAAACACTGGAAATAGCTTACACACTTATCGCTTCTTCGCCAGTCCATACCTTCTACAACTATTATTATCCCATATCCCTTTTGTATTTCCCCTTTCTCCCAAACAACCATGGTCTTTTTCTCCATTTGCTTAATATTGTTTTCTTTTTTGTAAAGAAAACTTGTTTTTATGTTGAATAAATACTTTCTTTGCTTGCGTAACAACTGGATTGTTAGCTGACAACTAAGGTGATTCAAAGTAAGAGAGAGAGAGAGAGAGGGGGGGGTGATTACCCCAAGTATATACGCTAGATGCACGATGGAACTTCATGTCGGCGTGGCATGGCTTATACATAGTTAACCATATAACATGTATCGGATAAAACTACAATCATGAGCTGCACAATGGACAACGATGGGTTATCCATGGAAACTGTTGTTAGTAAAGCAAGAGAGCAGACTCTGGTGTATCCCGGGACGACGTGTTATATTATTTGTGTACCTGCAGCTGTTGAAATGCTTTTATGCATGTATACTGGTACAACACACGTAATTGATTTCTCCTAGATGGGTCTAGACTGTTAAAAAAATAAACAAAATGTGTGGTGGTGTATGATCAAACGAAATATACTAGATTTCGTTGTGTTTTTTTTGACAAAGAGGGGGAAATTAAATAGAAGAAACGTCTTTTGTAAAGTACATCATCATCGCAAATAACCGACGTTCCCAAAATATACATATTTACGTTTACAACTATGACTAGTACACTACTCTATACAACTTATATTTAGTGCTAGAAGCTTTGACGCTTCTCGTTCCCAGTCGGCTCTACATCGTCATGATTCTGCAGTGTCACAATATCGGGCTGCTGCTGCTGCTGCTGCTGTTGTTGATGGAAATCGCCACTGGCAACGGAACTACGATGCGAATAAATGTTGCTACTAGCACTACCATTTGCAAAAGCTGCTGTAGCAGCGGTGGTAGCGCTACTACTGGTACTAGCTCTTCTAGTGGTAGACTGATTGGGGTATTTACTAGTACCATAGCCGCCTCCTTCTTCTTCTTCCTCCTCACCACCTTGTAGGCCAGCCGTGCCCATGACAACCCATCTCGTAGTGCCGTGTCGTAGCGCGCTACAGTAGTCGGACGGAAAGTGGTCATTGAGGAAAAATGGAAAGACGAATCGGAACAAAATACGGATCGTGTTCTCGTGCACCATCCGACGTATTACATAGCGATTCAATACACCTGATAAATGAAGAAATGAAATCCGGCGTATAGGTACTGGACGACCGGTAAGTGGATCAGGCGGGTACAATGTAATGTCGTAATCGGAGCTGATATATACGAGTGTGCCCGGAGGAGTGCTATGATTTAAAAAGGAGCGATTTAGCAAAGAAATCTGACCGTCTTTATAAAGAGATATCAATAATTACTCGTAAGGAGCCCAGAGTGGTATCCGAGTTACAACATCTAGAATTTAATTTTCCAAAAGTTTTATTATGACAACCGTTGTTTTTTTTTCAGTTTTGTTGCATGCATCATATCTCGGAAGTATCCCATCTTCCCTTTCAATTTCTCTCCGTTAAACAATAACCACAAACAGAATAACTTACCGTTATTGTATGCATGATGAAAAATCTTGTTCGACATGTGCGTATCAAACGACCGTGCAAAGTCCGCATCACCTATTTTGGGTTGCCCGAACGTATACAATCCTCCAAAATGCTCCAAGCATGGGCTCTTGGATTGTACCATTTTTGCCAGAAAGACTGTATGATTTATTTGATGGCAACACATGTTTAGGAGTCAGCTCACTAAGCTCACATGCATTGAGAGAGACAAAACTTAACTGGTTCCAAGAGCACCACCAAGCGAATGACCCGTGATAAATAGCCGTCGAGCAGGAAGATGATGTTTTGTAGTATCGTCATCATCAACCTCCTTTCTATGATTATGCTTCGTCATCAAGTCCAAGATATGCTTCTCAGCTTGGGCAAACATGGTATTGGTTCTAACATCCACGTCGGGACCTGTCCAACTGGTATCCACTGGGTCAGAGACATAATGAAACAGATTCAGAGTCAAGAACTGTAGGACCTGAACAACTGCATGGACTGCAGAAGCAATGGTGCGATACAGTGACGTGTTGTTGAGCACAATTTGGACGCGGGAATCAGAAGAAGATGCTTCGGTGGGATTGGAACCACCGTTATTGTTATTGTTGTTGTTGCCATGGGATTCTATGTGTTGTGGATGGTGCACTTGTCGTACAGGCGGGTCGCCCATGGCTTTCCAAAACCCTTTGTGTACTTTGCCCATATTTGATCCGCTCCGTCCTCGTACGTCACACAAACCAGTGTTGACGTTGGTGATGTAATTTTGAATATTTAGTGGATTGGTCCTAATTTCATTCGTTAGCTTGCTGTCAGATTTATAAGAAATTTGTTTCTGTCTAGTATTCATATCCATATATACACTAGTTACCCTCGAAACACAAGCAAGATGTCGTTATCCTTTTCGACAATAAACGCGCAAATATTCTAGTAGGATCGATTGGCGGAAAGAAACCGTCAGCGCATACACACAAAAAAGGCAGCATTACATCATGATTTCCTAAAACATACCTGATAGGCGATCGGCCGAAATGATTTGACTACATCAAATCCAGCTCTTTCCAGCTCGTATCGAATGACCGCAACATCCTCATAAACCAATTTGGATGCTACACACAAGGTATAAGCCAAGGGAAGCGAATAACGAGGACGTTGAAATAAGCGACCGGCGCCTGCTTCCGATTTACGACGTTGAAACAACTTGCTGTCCTGTAAATCCTTAGTCGCCGGAATGGTTTCGTCAAACAGGTCAAAGGATGTATTCATTGCATTAATGACCGAAAAGTTATGGCCGCTTGCATGACGGTTCACAAACAGACGCAGGACCCAGCGAATCCCGTGGTCGCTCATGAGAAGGACCATGAACCATATGAAAAAGGTGGATCGAATACAGGCCGAAATGACGGGGCCCACGATCCGGGTCCTTGAAAGTCCCCTGGCAACAGGCCAGAGTATGCTGTTCAATCCATTCAGTACTCTCGAGACAATGGGTGCGCCATGCTTGATTGTCTTGTAGCCAACAAATAAGAGTGTCGATATGCCCATGCATATAATGGACAGTGCAATCAACACGACGCTCCATGTCGTTCGATCGTTTGCCATGCAGTAGATCCCTGCCCAGGCTGGTATTGACGAGACGAGAAAAGAAATTCCAAAGTAGATCCGATTTCGCCCATGTCCCATAGTGGCATGTTTTTTTTTAAAAAAGGAAAGGAGAAGGGTAAAGGGAAAGAATTTATACAAAAAAGAAAAATTCATGCGGGCCCAGTTTTTTTTGTTACCTTTACGACAAGTGGAATTTTGGGGTTGACCACAAAATCCCATGCACTAACTCATCTCATTGGATGGTTAAATAAAATGCCGTGCTAGGCAGCAACTTTTGTGAGATTTATCGTCATCCAACGAAATGCCCCTGCCAACCAATATTCATGACAACCTCTCACTTTACGATCGAAGAATGTGTTACTATCGACTGCAACTACCAAAGAGTAGTCTTATTAGGCTGACGCTCATCTTTTATATATATATATATATATATATAACTCAAATTATGGCTCAAGAGTCATTTACATATGCAATGTTCACCATCACCACTGCACACGAAGAAATCAAGTAGGACACATACATACTATTTACTATGACAGAGAAATTGTGTGCAATCAAGACACTGCTTTCGTGATTAAGGCTAATGGCTCATAATAATGACAATCAAAAATTTGATAGGCTATGAAAGAAGAGTAATTCTAACATGTTTCCAGCATAGCGATAAACATCAAGTATGATCGTCCCAAAAGCAGCCATAGTGTTATGCCACTTACACAGAACTACATTGTCGGCTGATGTTCTTCTTCCTTGCGCGGGGCTCAAGGGGGCGGGAAAGCGGTTACACAATCGTTACCGGAATTATAAAAGAAAATGTGCCGTTATCAGATCGTTTTCGGCATACCTGTTTACGTTTTTTTTCCTCTTCTTCCCACCCCTTACTCTTTGTATTTAACGCTACATAAACAAAACGACAATGGTTCGCTATTGGCTCTTTGCATTATTTCTTCTTTGCTCTGTTTATACAGTCAATGCAAGAAGTGACGATGGTGGTGACGTCAACTTACAACAACAACAACAACCACTACTACAGCCATCTTCCGTTACGTTTTCCATTATTGACCACCACCATCAACAACAAGTTTACAACAGCAATGTCGACAAAGACGACGATTTTGCTCACGTAACTTATTGGGGCATTATGTTTTTCTCCCCGCCTTGGTTAATAAACACGACGCTGTTGTGGGTGACCGGTATCATCTCGGCGATTGTATGGTGCTCGGGATACACGATTGAATGTTTACTCGACCGGCAGGAACGACTCGCCATGGAACTGGGCAAACAGAAACAACAAGTGTCATCATACGGTGCCCTGGAAGCATAGCGTGTTTTTTTTGTAAAAATGGATGGGCGCCAGCAATCTTACTACTAGAAATGAGTAACTAGAAAAAGAGGCCCTCCTTAAGCTTGGAATGTGATCACAATCTCAGGGGAGGGGCTCATGTTCTTTTTGTAATATTTTTTTGTGACACTCTTTGTTTTTGAACACGATACCTTACTTTAGATCACGTCTTAAGATGGATGTATATACCCTTGCTTTCTGTACATATGTAATCAAATACTAGCAATAAAAATATACTTTTTTTTTCCATGTAAAGACACGACCAACTATAACAGCTGTATCAAAGAAACCAGATTTGCTTATAGAATTTTTATTTGCTAGTAAACTGATTAGTAGTACCTCTGGATACATCGCTGCTTATCAGTAGTAGGCTTATCTCGGTATCAGCACATAGCAAATAGATGTTGGATAATCGCCAACAACGAATACGAACATCAGTTCTTTGCATACGTCAAGTAACGAGGTTTTGGGGAGGGGCCGCATATTTTAGAGTAAGAGTGACGGGAAAGACACTATAGCATACATATGCGGGCAAATAGGATTGTGCGTCAGACGGTCACTCTTGATTCTGGGGTATCCTGTCACTTTTGTCTTTCTTTTTTTTATGGAGATTAGCGTCATGCAGCACTCGACGGTGCTGTACTGTAGAGATGTATCATAGAAGGGTCCATGCTGGCAAGATTGAACAACGGGCAAATAAAAAACAGTCTGTCCTATTAACAAGTTTTTTCTTCCGTATCAGACACACACACAAAATGTGTTAAAAAATATGGGGTAACATATCAAAGAAGAAGATACATCTTAATGACTCAGACCTTCCAACTGGCAGCAAGTTCTTTTTATCTTGACGCTCGGTCAGTTGTAAAGCTGACACATTAGCAACATTGCCATATGATTGATATCAATGACAGCTGAAATTACACAACCACTTCATCATCCGCACCATCACGATCATGGTCGTCTTCATTCAAAGTTTCGAGAGATGCATCCTTATGTTGTTGTCAGAAGAATAATGGTTTTATCGTTTGCTACTGTATGTAAGAAAATTTTTCATTGGATTTACATGGAGGAAAAGTAAACACATGTGCGGATTAATTCGAGAATACTGTATTCACCAGCCAAACCCTGGCTTAGTGGTCATTTTCCTTGTATCATAACTTATTCTGTATGTTTTTCCTCATGATGTTTACAAACAACAAACCGCTACTACATAGTCTACAGCAACCATGACCTTAAATAGAAAAAAAATGCTAATTAAAACTAGATAAATGAACTATAATGCACGCTCCAACAACGTAATGAAAAACAAAAACTAAAAAATGTGCTGCTGTTTGCTTTGGCAGAAAAACAAAAGCAGGTAAGATATTACAAGTCCATATGTTCAGCGTCTCAAAATTCACGCACATATACAGTGATTCCAAGAAGCAATGTAGCAGGCAGTCAAAAATTGATGTCGCTGGTGGATCAGCATTGATTTCGCATTTTCAGAAACGGAAGTCGTGTTTTTAGAAACCAAGTCGTCGCTTGGCTTGTGAAAATGATGTCGTGTCACAAATGATGATTTCTTGGCCCTCAAAAAACAATATAAAGAGGAGCCTTCTCATTGTTACGTTTTTCAAATTTTATTTTAATATGAGCACAAGATTTTTATTTGAAGATGGACATGGAAATGTCGTTGATGAGAATGGCGGTCCTGAGCACATGGAGTACATTGTTGATCAGGATGAGTTTGTTGTTGAGGCGATTGCGACTCATATTGAGTACTTGGAACATGCGCACTCTAGTGAATCTTTGCAAGCTTGCCCAATGCTTGTAGAAAAGCCAAAGGATAAAGACATTCGAATGAAAGAGGCGAATGTACAACGGGAGTATGTGCGTTATACCGTCAAGGATAAGGTTAGAAAAGTGTATGAGCGCGTCAGCTGCAGCGAAACAGGTGGGCATTCACATTCGGACCGCACAGAGATAGGTTAAGCAATACAACATGTGCCCTGATAAATGTATCTTGAGTGAAGAGCATAAAACGGCTGTTGTCGAATTCATTGGTGCTAATCCGTCTGCTGCTGTAGTTGAGGTAACAGAGCATTTATTGAAACGGTTCAATGATCTCAAAGTTTCATGTAGCACTGTTTATAATTTCATGAGAAAGGAGTGCAACCTTTCGTTGAAGAAAGCCGAATTTCACTCTCTTGAAAGAAACAGTCCAGTGAAGATTGAGGAGCGTTACGATTAGGTTCGTAAATGGGAAAGTACAGACATGAACTTCCTGACGAATTGTGTGTTTCTTGACGAATCTGCCATTGATATAAATATGAAACGCTCTTGAGCTTGGTCTAAACAATGCACTCCTGCTATTGTCACTAGGCCTACAACGAGAGCAAACTCAACGTCCATATTGGGTGCCATCTCTGCTGCAGGCTTGATTGCAGTTGGCGTAAAAAAACCAAGACCTTTAAGAAGAGAAAGGCGGAAGGATATGTAAGTTCAGGGACGGTAGCAGGCCACTATATCAGCTTCTTGAAAATGACTCTCGATAAAATGGACAAGCATCCGCATATGAAAGGACATTATGTAGTCATGGATAATGCACCCATTCACACGCATGAAAACATCAAGAAATACATTGAATATCGAGGGTATAAATGCGTGTACCTTCGTACTTATTCACCTGAGCTAAACTCCATCATAGAACAATTCTGGGCAGTGGCAAAGAGCAAGGTCAAGCGACATAGGTTTTTGCAGCCAGACACACTATCAACAAGAATCACGGAAGCCTGCAACGGTCATTTTTGAGTTTTGTTTCCTATTCTTACAAGTGTTGGGGTAAATGTCGAAACAGGGAAGCCATACTGTATAATGTTCACTGAATTAAGAGAGTCATGGTGAGTGTGAAGAGAGTGAAGAAGGAAGACTCATTGCACGCAACATATCGCCCACACGTGGAGATCGATTTAAAAAGCAGTTACTGTAACAGGATGGTATTATAAGTGGTTGGGGAATAGGGGAGGAGGGGAGGTCAATGGAAGTTCATAGATAAGACTAATTGTAAAAAGGAATATAACATAACTGAGACCACAAAGACAAGATCAAACTCCAATACCGTCCATATTTCACCAGTTACAGCACCAAAAGGCCACCACCCCAGAGAGCACGAATTCGCTTTTTGTCACTTCGGTGAACTAAAAGAAAAGAAAAAAAAGTAGAGTTGATAGATTTTTCTACATTCACTTACATATTCACTTCCAAAAACATACACTAGTCATCTACCTTTGAGATCCAGAGCGATAACAGCGTACGCAGCCTTTAAGGATGATCAAAGCCAATACTACTTAGAGCCAAGTTATCGAGACCAGCAGTAGACCGAAACAACGTACTGGAAGCAACCATGCTTAGATTATCTTGCTTCTATCAACCCGTTCACTTGATGTTTGACTTAAAGACCAGAGTATGTAGACGCAAAAAGAAAAACTGACGATAGGATAATTCATGAGTAGTTGACATACCAGCCTATAGTAGCATAACTTGACTGTGTTCCAAGCTGACAATGACTTGCGCAAAAGAGACACTGGTAAGCACCATTAGTCTTTTCACTTGAAACCAAATCATCGAGACGCTTTGTACCGACATTGGTGTTGTGGACGACGAATGCCGGATTCCCTTGTCATTGTCAGCCAGAACAATAAAATCAAGAGAGGCGAGAAAAATTTCCTTTAAATTGGTGACGAATTGACGGAGTGTAAATATAATTTTTGCCGTCATACGGTACAGTCGCACACAAAATCAACTAGTACAACTTCAGTTACTGATGTCTGAAATTCACACAAACTTTCTACCTCAAGTACCAAACATGATAGAGGTCTCAAACTTGGTCTAGAAGTAGAAAGTACAATACACTTTTATATAGACAAGTTTAATATTTTGTATGCCTGCCACGAGCCTTTACAACGTAGTAACATATTTTGAGGAGGTTACTGCAAACAAGCTTCATTCTCAACTTCAATGGCGAATTGGCTCTATCCTTATTGCAAAGCTGCTTCCAACTATTCACAGTTGGATACTCCTTCTCAAGAAGCTTTCATATAATGTTCTAATCTTCTTAAAAATGCTCAAAGGATTTAGATCAGGGCTTTGGGTTGGTTAGTATCCAAAGCCCTTGGCTGTATGCTTTGACTTCTACCAAGCTAGATATGAGCCTATATAGCAGGCTATGACATCATATTGAAAAAAGAAGTCTCTATTATCAGGTTCATTGAGGTTTGTAGACCACGAAAGTCTTTTTTGCTCAAGCAGCCGACAATCGTTCTCCTCTAGATTTTCTTGGATGTACGAGTTAATTCTGTTGTGAGGCGAAAATAGCCTCGTGAGGTAGACAATGCAGTGTTCTGCCTGCCCATAAGTGACACTTTCTCCCTCAACACAATAAACAAGAGAGTTCTTTCCCTTTTTCTTTGGAGTTTTCGAGATTTTCTAGTGGTGATTAGAGGGTCTTTTGGACTGAAATAACCCGCTTGTCATCATATCTCCCTGGTTCTAGAGAAGCTACATCAATCTAACCCCCTCTACTTGGATATATCTGTCCTTTTCGTTTGTTCTTTTTTTTTTGTATATGGAGGGTTTTACCCTCAGATTTTATTTGCAGATACCCGTTCAACAGAAGAGAGGTAACAGTGGCCTCGAAAGTGTAATACTGTAAGCAGAAGAAAAATAAATTACAAGAAATTATAAAACATATCGAAAGATTGCCTTGACTGCTATGGCAGCAGTCTTAGCAGGAAGAAAGGGTGTGTTGTCGAAAATAAAAGCCCAGTGGGCTAACCAGATAGCCAAAAGAGTATAAGCGATAATGAGGAGAAGTTGCGTGTGAGTGAAAGAGGAGTACAGGGGGTCCCCAGTAGAGATGAAATGAAGAAAAGCAGATGGGCGCGGGTCATGGTGGCAGATGCGGTTCCAGACTCGTTGCCATACATCAAATTTGCGTGGACGTAGAAAAGAAAGTGAGCTAGCGTTTCGTTGGGACAACCACAAAGCCGACATTCCGGAGAGGGAAGGAAGGTAGCATTCACACGGAACAGTCGTTCTGCATTAGGTATGGCTGTATGATAGATGCGAAAGAGGACATTTCTAGCAGCATGGTCCATGGGGGTGGCCCAAAAGACATGCCAGTGTTTGGTGGAAACTGGGGAAGCGGGTATTCTTGGAGTGAGTTTTCGTCGGCACGCCTTGGTTTGCCACGAGGTGAACGCTGGGTCATTTTTGATGGCGTTGGTTAGTGGTTGAAAGTTGATAGAGTCAGGTTGAGGTAAACGCCCATCTTGTGTATCAGTGCTGTGAATGCAAAGTCGTGCAAAGAAAGGGCGAATGATATAGCGGAAATTGATCACGCTGTGTCTAAGTTGATTGAGAAGCGTCGGGTGTCTGATGTCGTCGTCAAGCTGGCGCTGGCGCAGGCGAATATACCCAAGGGACTGATCAAAGATGAAGAAATACTTCACCTGATATTTGGAGAAACCTGGTCGTCTAGGTGGTGGGTTGTCGGATGATGGCTGAATGATGACAGCGAGTGGTAATTCTAATGCTGTTGCAGGTGCTAAGTTGTCGAGTGTATCCCAGGACAAACCAGCCGAATCAATGGCACGAAGGACCAAGGCAACTGGCGATGCTGATTCATACGCTCGTTGTTTACGACTAGCTAGAGAGAACAAGACCAGCCAGTGGTCTGCGAAAAACTTTTTGATGGCAAGTAATCGATGGATCAGACATAGAATATGTTGTGGGAACATACTGCTTTCATCCAGCATCGGTTGAATCCACCTTAGCTGGAGTGCATTTTGTTGTAAAATGGGGTCCAATAAGCCAATCCCACCCTGGTGTCGTGGTGCACATAGTTTCTGATAGGACACGCGTGGGAAATTCGATGCATCAGTAAGCTGCAAGGCTGATAGTGCTTCTCAGTTTCTGGTGAAGCCTGACAGTGGTGCGCCAATGATACGCAGAACATGCCATAATTTTGACAAAATCAAGGTGTTTAGCACGGTGGCATGGCTGCGGATAGACAAGTTGCGGCTCAAGTGTATGTTGCATTGATTCTTGATCGATTCCAGCAACTGGTTCATGAATGTATTCAGTTGGGTAGTTGAGGAGGTCAGTGGATAGCCCACATATGTGACGGGGTCGGTCTGTGTACGATCGTGACAAGGCAGAATTCCATGTTGGTGTAGCAAAGCATTCCATCGAGGTTGTGGTGCCCCGCCTAGTGAGATTGCTTGGGACTTTTCTTGATTGAACTTGGGCATTTGAAGCGCGTTGATAGACATCCATGTGGTACAAAACCTGGCGCAAATCTTCGGGAGATTGCAGGAAAACAAGAATATCATCCGCGTAGGCGAGTGTTTTAATTGGCTCGGGGGTGGGCATGGTGGCTGGTGCAATGTCATTGTTCGGTGATGTGAAGACATATCCTTGATATGAGACATCTCTTTGTTACGAGCGCAGCAAAGGCTCCAGAGCCAGATTGAAAAGGATCGGCGACAGTGGATCTCCTTGTCGTAATCCGCGTTGTTGTGCAAATGGCGTGCTAAGATGACTGTTAATGTTGATACGTATACGCGTGTTGTAAAACAGTGAGTTGATGCTGTTAATAATTTGATCGGGAAAACCAAAGAGTTGCAGAGTTTGAACTAAGTACTGTGGATGGATCCTATCATACGCTTTTTCCTAGTCGAGTAGGAGGCCAATGGCTGACGACGTATTGCTTGAGGCGTGTTCCATGGCAAGGCGTGTTCCATGGCAAGGCGTGCTACTAGGTCATTTTCGGCAATAAAGCGACCCGGCATGAATCCCGTTTGCTGTGGGTTAATTAGGGGTGCAGCGGCCAGCACGACGCGCTTATTTAGCAGCCGTGTGTATATCTTGGCATCACAATTGATGAGACTGATCGGCCGCCAATTCTTGAGTGTAGTCAGATCGCCCTTTTTTTGGGGGGAGGCGGATACAGGTTTCGGTCTAAGAATCAGGAAAAAGACCATTTTTCAATGCATCTTCATATACTTGATATGTAAGTGTTTTAGCTGCCGGGTGTTTGAATACGAGCCTCCAAATGCCGTAGGGTAAACCATCGGTTCCAGGGCTACTTTGGCGTGGGGCTCGTTTAGCTCCGTCTTGGAGATCTTCAATGCTGAAGGGATCGATTAGGCTTTCTTTGCTGTTGGTGCTGAGGTGTGCTGAGGATGGTATGTTGTGCTGCAGTTGTTGGATAGCTGAGTCGTCAACGTCGTCGGGGGTATACAACTGTTCATAGAAAGCTGTTGCGGCTGAATGCATCGATTCCACTGTGTTACAAATGTCGCCAGTGTGAGGATGTTGTAGAGTGACAATGTTGGCCTGTGACGTGCGTTGTTGTACGGCTCGCTTGAGATAACCAGCAGATTTCTCGCCTTGCTCCCGCCAGCGCTCTCCTGCGGGTATCGCAAACTTCATGTTGTGCTGCTAATATTTGTTGTTCAATTATCTTTAAGAACCATATGCGTGTAGCGAGGGGTGGATTTGACCGTAAAAACCGGTTGCGTTTCGATTGTAGTTTTTTTTAGGTAAGCTGTTGTTTTATTGATGCGTTTCCGGCAATACTGTTGCATCTGCTGCTTTAGTAGACGCTTCAGTTCCTCCCATTGCTGCTGCGGTGTTGAAGTGCTGTCGCTGCGTGCGAAGAAGGCTGTGAGTTGTGTTGCAAGTTGATGTCGGAAGTCCTTAGAAGCTAAAATCAGAGGATTGCCCCGCCAATAGCCTTTGCCAGTGGGAGAGGGACCCAGATTAAAGGTTGCAGACAATAATGCATGATCGGACCATGAACTGGTAACGTATGATACTTCCCTGGTCTTTACCGTATTTTGGAATACTGGTGAAGCGGCATAAATATAATCAATGGTCGAAATCGTACTATCACTCGACGATACGTCGGCTGCGGTGTCTCTTGCGGATCTGGGTTGATGCAGTTGATGAAGTGTTGTTGTAGCATAGTGAACCAGGCTGACGGTGCGTCGAGATGATACCCTGAGCGTTGGTGGCTATAGTTGAAATCCCCAGAGAGAATCAGCCGTTCGCGATAGGGATGTTGTTGATTAAAGATGGTTGAGTTGTAGTGGGATGTGAAAAATTGCCGTCGTTGGGTTGGCGACGTTGCTGGTGCATAGATGGTAAGTATATAAAAAGGCTGAAAAAGTCGTTGGTGGTGTTCGACTTTAACGAGAAGATGTCGAGGGTTATCGAATACTGAGATTTGTGTGAGACTGAGGTCGGCGCTAAGTGATATAGTGCATTCAGATAATAACCACTACAAACTTTAAATCAACTTTGAAACCCCATAACTTTACCAAAAATAAACATTTATTAGTTTTGAGCCATAAGAATTATAGATGAACATCGTTAGAAATGATATTATGGTTTACATTCTCAAGGAACAAAAATGTTATGGGCCATTAAAAATAGTCAATGAAGGGACTATTTGGCTGGGGATAAGAAAAATTGAAACATGTCATCGACTGTCGACCTTAAAAAGGTGCTTGTGTAGCCTTGTGTAACCACGTCTGTTATAGAGCTGTTATTCCTATTTGCTATCATACATTTTGCTTCTCTCTTCTTTTCTACTATCTCACAAAGATGGCGCCTTGCTCTAAACGTCAAAAAACTACTTTTAATAAGACTAGTCAAAGTGGAGCTTTCACTCCATCAGATAGTAGTGTAGAAAACAGACAGTAAAATGTTGTGAGAAACGAGAAGACTGGGAGTTACTTGGAATAACGAGAAACAACCTTTATCAGATTAATACTGCAGTTATCTTACCCTAGGAGTTTTTTGCATTATATCCTAGGTAGCACTGTAAATGTAATTTGATTGAACGTATTTGGGGTAGAACCAAGAAGTGTGAAGTTCGTCTAAAATGTGTATACACTTTTAAAGCGTTACAAGAACATTCACATGATTTTCTTGATAGTGCAGGCAAACTTGTTACTAGCTAAAGGTATTACAATCACTGCTTATGATACATCAAGCCTACAGTCAAGATCTCAATGCTGAAGGAGCCACTGAAGAGGCTCAAAAGTTTACCAGCATAAGCTTACATCTCATAGAAAACCAGGCATCCACAACTAATTTTCGCTCTTCCATTCCTCCATGAATATTGCTTTTTACTACCACTTAGCGGAATATAAGAATAAAAAATTTGAAACAAAATAAGGTTTGTTTCGATTATTATCTGAATGCACGATACGATGCCGCAATGATGTGTCCAGAATGATTGCGTTGCGTTGAAATAACAGTGGAATTTGTCCTTCTGTGAGGGTGTTGATATACAGTATGTGTTTCTTGCAAAGTGATGATATGTAGTTGATGTTGTTTGATATGTCGAATGAGTTGTGTTTTGTTGGGTGTAAGTAGTCCATTGCAATTAATGGACGCGAGTGAGATATCATTGTTTTTTACTACAGTATCATAAAAATTATTGAGAGAGGAGTGAGGGTTGATCCTCACTGGGATTGCATTCGAGCTGCGATTCTGTAGGTACGCGTGCACTTAGGTCGGAAGGGGAGCCTGAGCTGTTGTCTGAGAGTAAACTTTGTTCATATTCTTGCAGGCTGATGTCTCATTGGCGTGAGAGTCGGACATACAGGACTTGTTTCAGGTCTGCAGGGAAGTGTGCATCTTATAGGATCTCCTTGGCAGTGTCTGAGAGTTCCATGCTATCTATCCAGTCCTTAGGAGGGCTGACTTCCGAAAGTAGATCTTGTTCTTCAGCTGGGATCGTCAGTCTGATAGTCCGCAAATTCTATGATGATGTCGTCAAGTGCTTGTTCAAGGTACCCTCGTCGCATGAAAATGAAGGAGCAATTGACCACCTCTTTTTGGGTGGTTTCCACGTCTGTTGCTAATTTGTCGTCGAGTATTAAATCATAATAATAAATTATGTGGTAAACCACAAATTTATTTATTATTCTTAATACTGTCAAGCATTCTAAAAAAAATCTAACTTCGTTGATTTTTTATTGAACTGGGCGTCGTCGTACCTCCTAGCCTGTGTTAAATTAATTATAAAAGGTTATAACTCTTTAAAAGGTTTAAAAAGGTTTATGCAAAACCTAAACCTTTAAAGAATTAAAAAAAGTTTAAAAAATAAAAAAATTATAATATAATTTTTTATTTTTTCCTAAACATAGTTAAACAATGATATATCCTTAATTAATAAAACCTTGTAAGGTTTTACAGTTAAGGATTAACCCCCGTCATTGGTATCCAAGTTTTCCAGAGGAGCAAACCAGTTGGTTGGTTCCACAGGCTTACAGTCATGTGTTTAGACTTCAGGAGCTCCTTCGAGGGGGCTTAATCACGCGTCTGACCAGTCTTGCGGCGGCTTGTTTTGTTGCCGCCAGGGGTCCAGTCCTCGCTGTTTCGCACAGTGGGCAGCTTGTAGCATAGTGGTTCTGAGCACCACAGTTGAAGCATCCTTTCTGGTTACATCGGGCGCCCTGGCTCATGGCAGCACGAGCAGTGGAGCAGCATCTGATCAAAATTGGCATAGATCAACTCTTCCTGGTCGCCGCACCAGGGAATATGATGATCAAGGGCGTGGAGTTGTTGATTATGTCGTGGCTGTATATCCAGGACGGGAAATCGTAATAGCTTCCTCTTCTTCCTCTTTCTGAATCATTAGTTAATACACAATGTCTGACTTGACCGAAGGTAAAAAAAAAAAAGGCAAAAGGCAAAAGAGCCATTGATATTTCACGATCACGTACTAACATTTTTTATAATCCCCCTTCTTTTTTGATAATAGCTTTTCAAGAATATTTCAAGATCGCAAATCATCCCAACTTACTGACCTTTGTCACGAAGAATGAAAGCATCGTCAAAAAATGGATCGCATATCATAATACTGTGGAAGAAGCAACCAGGGCATTGAAGAACAAGATGAAACACGTCTATAATCAAACATACCCAAAAAGAACATCGGGACCGACGCTGAAAGTGGATTTAACAGAACTATTTGCTACAGTGAAGACAGACCGGGCGATTCTTTCAGCAGGGGAAAGGACAGCTAATGAGCAATATAGGTACCCCCCTCTAATTATAGATAGAGTCACGCATCGGACCTCAAATTTTACCTACATATAGTTCAGTATCTGGATTTTTATATCTCCAATTTTCTAAACCACAGCGCAGAAATTACAAGAGAACTGGCTATTTGAAGCTAAGAGGTCAGTTTTTGTAAAAGTTCACATTTTTAAAATTTTGAAGTTTTATATAACTAGGTATAATAGCTACAGAAACATACTACTAAAAGCTATATTGTAGCGAGATGTGTTGAGCTCAGAGAAATACTAGAAGATAAGTAATCGTTACTATGATATCTAAGGGATAAGGGTATATTTGATCGAAATTTCAATTAGAGAAAGATATAAAGCTCAAGAGTTATCAGTAGTAAGTACATTAAAAGTGACTAATAATAATTGCATTTTATAAAAGAACCTTGTTACATAAGAAAAAGAAACCTTGTTATATTGGGAAAAAGAAACTTTGTTATATAGGAAAAAGGATGACTTATACAGGAATATAGATGACAAATATAAATCTGTGTGAGAAGAATGACATAATACTGATTACTAAATAATTTTGCTGTAGCAATAAAAAGAACACTCTAAGAATATAAAAAGGGCTAAGTATAATTTTTCCAACCAGTATCTCATCTTCCTCAACTTTATCCATTTTTATTTTACCATGTCTTTTACCCACCCTAATAACCAATTCCCTTCTATAAGGAGATTTGCCGAGTTGATTGCCGAGTTGATTGCAAAGCCTAGTGATGCTATCTCGTAAGGGTTTCACTTTATTTTTATTAATAAGTAATATATGATAAATAGTTTTACTGATTACGAAAATTTACTTGAAATAGTTTTCTGATCGAAATGGTGCCTTCAATGAAACAATGTACTGTGATAATGGCTCTGAGATGCATATTACCTGGCCTCCAAGTCAAAAACGTCCTAGATGGCGCTGCACAAAAAGCTGTTGTAATAGGACTACAAAATCTGTTAGCAAGGGGTCATATTTCTATAGTAGGAAGGCAGACTTAGGTGATATCCTATGGACCCTACATGGTTTTATTACTGGTAATTCGGTAAAGGCTTTGACAAAGGTGACGGAACTTGACCGTCGTACAGTTGCACAGATCATCTTTGATGTTTACCAGATCATGGATAATGATATTACAGATGATGATATTACTTTGGGTAAGTTTATATATTTTTCTTTTCTCCTTATTTTAAAAGAAACTAAAAGTTTTTATTAGGTGGACCTGGTGTAACCGAGGTACAGATTGATGAGAGCAAGTTTGGCAAGAACAAGTACCATCATGGCCATTCAGTTCTAGGTGTTTGGGTCTGGTAGAAAACCGGCCTGGTCAAGCAGGAAAGGCCTTTCTTATATTGTTCCAGATAGAACAGCTGATACATTGATTCCTTTAATCCAACAATATGTCCGTTCTGGTACAAGAATCATTTTAGACTGCCATCATCCTTATATGAGGCTGCGCCAGTTAGGATATGGTGCATTCAGATAATAACCGACACAAATTTTAGGTCAACTTTGAAGCCCCATAACTTTACCAAAAATATATATTTTTTAATTTTGAGCCATAATAATTATAGATGAACATCTTTAGAAAATACATTATGGTTTATTTTTATAAAAATGTCTTAGAAAAAAAAAGTTATAGGCCATCAAAAATAGTGAATAATGGGAAAATTTAGCTGGGGACAAGAGAAATTGAAACATGTCATCAACTGGTTGGACCTAAAAAGGTGCTTGTGTAACCGTGTGTAACCACGTCTGTTATAGAGCTGTTGTTCCTATTTGCTATCATATATTTTGCTTTTCTCTTCTTTTGTACTATCTCACAAAGATGGCGCCTCGCTCTAAACGTCAAAAAGCTACTTCAAATAAGACACGTCAAAGTGGATCATTCACTAAATCAGATAGCAGTATAGAAAACAGGCTGCAAGATGTTGCGACAAACGAAGTTACTTTCATCGATGAACAAGAAGACTGGGAGTTACTTGGATTGACAAGAGGCGATCTTTATCGAATTAATACTGCAGTTATCCCATCCCCAGGAACTGACTCAAATACTCTTGAACGTACAAGGGTGGATGGAGCTGATGATTATCTGAATGATCATCGCTATCATGGTAATTCGCGTACTACCAACTGGCGGAAACGTAAGGAAAACGAGAAGGCCACTTCAAATATGCCAGACGTAAGAAAACAGGTCAGCATAAGACAGTTTTTTCAAACGATGCCTGAACCTGACGACGACGACGACGACGACGACGACAACTACGAATAGCAAGAAGTCACTGATCAACAAAAGCTACAGCTAGCGTATGACAAACTTAAGACGGAGACCAACCCTGATATCTCAAGCACATCCGAGTTCAATATGAGACTTGCTTTCGAAACCGCTAGACTGAACTCGGTCAAGTTCTACTTACAGTTTCGAATCTAAGGTTCAAAAAAGATGAAGACATCCAAAAAAGCCAGTGACTTGGTCTGGGAGACACCTACCACCTACCGTTATCAAGTCATCAGATCATGGAGCCAAGAATATCTTGAAAATGGCTTTTTGACGCCATATAAGCAGGGCAAACACGCCAAAAGAAAATCAGTACTCAATGATGAGGATATTATGGCAGCAGCATGTGCCTGGCTTCAATCTTGAAGGCCTGAGAAGTGAAACACTATAGAGCTTCAAAAGCATCTCGACGAATGCATGATCCCAGATAAACTCGGAGTCCCAGGCAACATTGCATTGAGCATTATATGGAACTACATACACGAGTGGGGCTACATTTATCGTCGTAACAGCAAAGATATCTACTATGACGGCCACGAACGTCAGGACGTCGTTGAGTATCGTAAAAAATGGGCACGGCAAATGATGAATTTCGTCGAGCGCACCGATACTTTTCTTGGTGATGATATGAGAACCGTTATACCACCAGAGCTTCGACCAGGACAGCAGAAAATCGTATTTGTTACCCATGATGAATGCACTTTTTATGCCAACGACGGAAAAAGCACACTTTGGCTACAAGAAGGCGAAAATGTCCTACGTAAAAAAGGACCTGGTCTTTCCATAATGGTCAGCGAATTTCAGTGCCCTTGTCACGGAACAATGAAAATCAAAGGATGGACATCACGACGTGTAATTCATGCTGGCGCTAATCGTGACGGCTACTGGACTAGTGAGCACTTAGTAGAGCAGCTCGTCGAAGATGCAATTCCTTTGTTCAATGCACTTCATTAAGGATGCCAAGCTGTCTTTTTGTTTGATCAAAGCAGCAACCACAATGCATACAAGAACGATGCGCTTGTTGCATCATGGATGCCTATCCAACCAAAGCTGAAGTGCGAAATGCCATACGAATTCAAGCTGACATCGTTTCATCTTGGTGGGGCTACCAGCAGCAACACACCTGTCACTGATGAGCATGAAAATTCGTATGCTGCTGAAGATAGCAATGATGATGAAAACACATACCATCAAAGCTTATATTACAAGGTCCCGGTCAAAAAAGGAAAGAAGGGCAAGGAGAAAACTGAGAACGTCTGGTATTTCAAGGGTATCATGAGAATCCTGAAGGATCGCCAGCTCTGGATGGAAGAGGATCTCAACCGGCCTAGTAAAAAGTGGAGAGGTTTCTGCAATGCTGAACCTATGCCTGACAACTGTTGCTGTGGACGACACCTCCTTGCTGCCCAGCCAGATTCTGCTAGTCAGAAGACGGCGCCTCACGAAGAAGTCCTTGCTGCTGGTCACCTTTTTGCATTATATCCTAAGTTCCACTGTGAATGCTATTGGGGTGCAGCCAAGCGTGAAGCTCGCCTAAAATGCGAATACACTTTTAAAGCACTACAAGAACATTTACATGATTTTCTTGATAGCGCAGGCAACCCTGTTACTATCCAAAGGTACTAGAATCGCTGCTTACGCTACATCAACGCCTACAGCCAAGATCTCAATGCTGAAGGTGCCGCCAAAGAAGTCTAAAAATTTACCAGCTGTAAGCTTGCTTCTTAGGAGGGTAACCTTTAGTGTTATGATTTTAGTGAAATTATAAATATGTAAAAAATTATAAGTAATATAATTTTTAAATGTTTATAATAATTCATGAAATTAATTTTTTTAATTAAAAAAATAATTTCTTAAACACTATAAGATTCTCAACCAATAGGGTTAATCTCAACTATTATGTTTAAAACACTCTAAGTGGCGCAACGGTAGTGAGCAAGTCCCTCCTCTACCCTAGGAATACTTGGACGACGGGTAGCTTGACTGTGAGAGGCATAACTAAAATTAATTTACTATTTATAGTAAAATTAATTGTTATGGATTGAGCCTCTTACAGAAGACCAGGCATCCACGACTAATTTTCGCTCCTCCATTCCTCCTTGAAAATAAATTTTTTATCTACCACTTAGTGGAATTTAAAAATGAAAATTTGAAACAAAATAAGGCTTATGTCGATTATTATCCGAATGCACCATATTACTAATAATCAAGGATCAAGTTTATCAAGGAACACCTATAATCACTGATGGTTTACGATCTTATACAAGCTTAAATAAGATGGGATATATTCATAAAGCAGTTGATCATTCGAAATATTTTATGGATCTAAAGGATTCAACAATACATACTAACAGTATGGAAGGTTTTTGGATGCATTTAAGAAAACATATGCCCAATATAAAAAAAGATTCTGAGCTATATACATTATATTTTTTAGATTATGCTTTTAGAAAAAGATATCATCATAATTTGTTTGAAATGTTAAAACCAGTTATTATGTATTATAGTGAAAATCAAACGAATATCCAAGATCAATAAAAATACTCTTTATTCTATCAAATATTATATCCACATTTTTTAATTTATGGGTATAATTTTCACTTAATAATTTCTTTTCATACATTAATATATTGTATAATAATTATAAACAATATTCATCTCTTTGAAAATTTTTATTAATGTTATTGCTATCATTATCTTCTTTACCATCATCTAAATTGCTATTATCTGAATTATTATCATCTGAATCTGTATAATAACCATCTTCTAAACAATATTCACAATATGTTCTATTACTATCTTCTTTTACATAGCATCTATTGTATTCAAAACTTCTACATTTATTATTATTATTATATCTTTTCTTTTTAGTATTACTAATATCAGGAGTACTAAGATTTGAAAGACTTCGTTTATTACTATCATTATTATTATCTTCTATTTCACTATTATCTGTTAATAGCTCATCAATATTTTTTTCTCTATTATAATTTTCATTACTTACTAATACATCATTACCTTCTAATGAACTATCATCTGTAACAGATGGTGTTGATAAATTTTTTGTTTTATTGTTATTGTATTTTTTCTTTTACTTCCTTTTCTTTTTGTTATTTTATAATATTCTTGATATTTTTCTTCTTGTTGACCATTTTCATTATTATATGATATTTCAAAATCAATTTGTTTATTTTTTTCATCATATAGAATATTAACATTTTTAATATTGTTTTCAATCATAAAATTAATTATAATTGATCTTTTTATTTTTGATGTAAATTTTTTATGTGTCTCTTCCATTTTGATATTAGTTTTATATATATTATAAAAATTCAATTTTTAAAAAAGATATTATGCAAATTTAGATAAAATTTAAATATCATCGCTCTTTTAAAATTACCATTTGCTGCTTCTTGCCCAAATTTGTTACAACTATTGAAAGAGTACTTGGTGAAAAAGGTATGGAAGATATAGTTCAAGTATATTCTATCTTCAAATTATTCTAACATACTTGTGATTTGGTCTGATTTTCATCTAGAAAAAAGGAGATGGACTTTATTTGCCCCCCCCTTCCTCCCGCTGATATCAATGGGCTGCAAAATAACTTGTTCCATGCTTGTTATGTCTACTTGCAAAAGGACAAACTGACAAAAGCTCAAGAAAAACATTTACAGTAAGTTTTTTTCCTTTGTTCTGTGTTATTGCTAAGTAATAAATTAAATAAATAATTACCAACATATGTAGGCTCGCAATGTCTGGTATTGTAAATACTCTGAAGACTGACAAGGAAGTCAACATGAAGAAGTACATTAGTGAAGTCACTTTCAGCCATTTGTCTAATATAATTAAGAGCGAGAATTATCACAACGAATGTGTATACAACGACAAAGCGAATGATGCTGTAAAGCAAATATTTAAGGTAAATCAAATAATAGTAATATAAAAGGAGGGAGCCACAAATCCCATGTTTATCATGCTAATTTTACTGAGAACTTTGTTTCTAGGAGTATGAAGAGGTGGGTATCATGGCCGTATGAATCTATATATCTGAAGAAAAGATCAAGATGTTGAAAGCTGGAGAATATGATGGAAGCTCGGTTGTATTGAAGATTCACGATATCTTTTTATATATATAAGGGGTTTTAATATTATTACATCATTATCTTGATCAATGCACCATCGTTTTTTGACTAATTATGTACAGGATTTTTCATCTCCTAGCGGATGTTTCAACTTTTATTTAGGTAGAAGGGATTTAATTTTAGGCAGAGTGGACATGAATGTTAATCTGAGTGGACATGAATAAAAGTTAATCTGGACATGAATAATAATTGATCTGGACATGAATAATAATTGATCTGGACATGAATAATAATTGAGCTGGACATGAATGAAAATCGAGCTGGACATGAATAAAGAATCGAGCTGGACATGAATATAAAACGATCTGGACATGAATATAAATCGATCTGGACATGAGTAAAATCAATCTGGACAAAATAAAAATCAATCTGTACATGAATGAAAATCATTCTGGACAAGAATAATAATCAATCTAAAATAGACAACCTGGACATAATAACAGTCAACCTGGACATAGTATTAGTCAACTAAGACATAATAAAAGTTGAAGTAGATAATATATTAAGTGTAGCAAAGCAGAATATTTGAGTACTTATTAAGTCAAGACATAATAGAAGTTAAGCAGTACAAAGCCAATGTCACGATATAGTAGTATGGCTGTTTCACTCGTGACAAGAAGCTTGTAGGCTAATGTACAGGAAATGGCAAGGGTGCATCAGAGACTTACTACTGTGCGCATAAGCCTATTTTGCTGCTGTGGGAACGGGGCCTGAGCGTTTCCCCTCATTTCATTTTACCCGGGTTGAGTTTAAAAATTGGAGGCTGGTGGCTGAGGTAGGTAGAAAGTGTGGGGTTTGTTAGCAGCAGTAGGGAGGAAAAAAACATTAACCAAAGATCTCATTACCATTTGCCACAGCAAATCAACAGCTTCGACGCACACTTGTAAATGGCTCCTACTCTCTTCACGATGAATAAAAAACAAAGAAAACAAAACGGCACAATCCACGGATTTATTGAAAAACGAAATGAAGGTAACTGTTTTCTTAAAAAAAGCATGTGCTCATGATTTATAAGGAGTAGACCGCCGTTACTGCTGCTTAGAAAAACGCTGGATAAGTGAACAAGGGAAGGAAAAGGTTATCGGTTGTGCTTGAGGTATAGCTTTAATGGAGATATGCCCATTCAGAATTACTGCTTCTTTCTCATTTTCTCTGTATATACTTGATGCACCATCTTACACCAATCCAACGTCAAACTTACGTGTGTAATACAACATCGTCCTCTACCTGCACAAACCATTCGTACTCACAACAAGAACGACGCAACAATCTTCTTCTCCATTACTCAAACAAAATTATATACAACATGACGCTGATCCGCCATTGACTTGCAAAATATACAGCCTGACGCGATTACTCTTTACCTTTTGTATATACCAACGTTAACATCGCCAGTCTTTATGGAAAATGAGCTGTAGATAGCAGGAAGGATAACTGACGGGTTTCTTTCCTTTTGTATTGCTGTGGATTGGATGAAAGTATGTTGACTGTTATATAAGAAAGACAACGAAGAAGGTTCTACAAGAGTTATACAGGTGCGAAGGATGTTGTTTCGTGGTGAAGGATGGTTATTGTAATTATTGGCATTGCGTGGCAGAGCGTCTGATGCCACTCACAGTCTCGCGTTTGTGAACCCATTTGTAGCCACACAATTCCGAGATGCGATCCTTAAAGATCTGCCATTGAGCAGCAAGAAGGCGCACAATTTCATTGGGAATGAGTGCAAGAACTCCACGTACAGTCGAGTGAGAGAGAGCGTAGCGAATGTTGTCAAGGGTAGTAACTTGTTGGTTGTTCATAGTTGTTGTTATTAATAAAAAATAAACTTGCTGTTGTAATAGCAAGGGAACTTCCTCCTTCATAACAACGAACGCCTTTTCTTCTTTGTCCCTGCCATATTATCATCCCGCTGACAGCTATATCTATAGAAGCACTTGTAATAACATGCAATCCCATCTCACACCCGTTTATGCAGACAACTGAAACATAATGACGGCATAATGTATGATCTTTTACTTTTATTTTTTTATCCCAACCATTACATCTACAGTAACAATAATAAAACCCTACATTCCATCCATCAGCATATATAAATACCTTATCCATCAAGACCAGTGACGTTTGTATTCGCATATGCAAAAGGAAAAAGGCAATCGTCGTTGTCACCGTGTGTGTGCAAGTACAGCGAATTACAGAGGAGGATTATAGTCGTGGTGGTGTGTATACATCATAAGAATAAACTTATTATCGCATTGATGCATGTACATACAGCAAAGAAAGAGATGCCAGTCACTATGATGATGATGTGCGTGTGCGTATAAGTATAAAAACAAAAAAACGGTGTCATAGTCGTCCTCATGTAATATGGGCGTACATGATAGTGAAAGATAATCGCGTCAGGCTGTATATTTTGCAAGTCAATGGCGGATCAGCGTCATGTTGTATATAATTGTGTTTGAGTAATGGAGAAAAAGATTGTTGCGTCGTTCTTGTTGTGAGTACGAATGGTTTGTGCAGGTAGAGGACGATGTTGTATTACGCACGTAAGTTTGACGTTGGATTGGTGTAAGATGGTGCATCAAGTATATACAGAGAAAATGAGAAAGAAGCAGTAATTCTGAATGGGCATATCTCCACTAAAGCTATACCTCAAGCACAACCGATAACCTTTTCCTTCCCTTGTTCACTTATCCAGCGTTTTTCTAAGCAGCAGTAACGGCGGTCTACTCCTTATAAATTATGAGCACATGCTTTTTTTAAGAAAACAGTTACCTTCATTTCGTTTTTCAATAAATCCGTGGATTGTGCCGTTTTGTTTTCTTTGTTTTTTATTCATCGTGAAGAGCGTAGGAGCCATTTACAAGTGTGCGTCGAAGCTGTTGATTTGCCGTGGCGAATGGTAATGAGATCTTTGGTTATTGTTTTTTTCCTCCCTGCTGCTGCTAACAAACCACACACTTTCTACCTACCTCAGCCACCAGCCTCCTATTTGTTTCAAACTCAACCCGGGTAAAATGAAATGAGGGAAAACGCTCAGGCCCCGTTCCCACAGCAGCAAAATAGGCTTATGCGCACAGTAGTGAGTCTCTGACGCACCCTTGCCATTTCCTGTACATTAGCCTACAAGCTTCTTGTCACGAGTGAAACAGCCATACTACTATATCGTGACATTGGCTTTGTACTGCTTAACTTCTATTATGTCTTGACTTAATAAGTACTCAAATATTCTGCTTTGCTACACTTAATATATTATCTACTTCAACTTTTATTATGTCTTAGTTGACTAATACTATGTCCAGGTTGACTGTTATTATGTCCAGGTTGTCTATTTTAGATTGATTATTATTCTTGTCCAGAATAATTTTTATTCATGTACAGATTGATTTTTATTTTGTCAGATTGATTTTACTCATGTCCAGATCGATTTATATTCATGTCCAGGTCGATTTATATTCATGTCCAGGTCGATTTATATTCATGTCTAGATCGTTTTATATTCATGTCCAGATCGATCTTTATTCATGTCCAGCTCGATTTTCATTCAAGTCTAGATCGATTTTCATTCATGTCCAGCTCGATTTTCATTTATGTCTAGATCAATTATTATTCATGTCCAGATTAACTTTCATTCATGTCCACTCAGATTAACATTCATGTCCAATGTGCCTAAAATTAAATCCCTTCTGCCTAAATAAAAGTTCAAACGTCCGCTAGGAGATGAAAAATCCTGTATAATAATATTTTTTTTGATGTTTACAGTAAACCCCCGTTAAATACACCCCCTATAATTGCAACCCTCATCAATATCAACGTTTCAGAAAAAATCTTTTCAAGACATAGTGAATTTGCAACTTTTCCGCTTTAATGAAACTTCACCACATCGGAAGGGTGTTGATCTTAAAAATTTAATCAGCTTTGTCCTTTATTATATGTTAATTTCTATTGGAAGAAGAGAAAAATCGCGTCAAGCGGGATTGTTGGCTGTATAATTCTTATACAAGCTTGGTACGGAGGGTTGTAAGTGCTGTAAGTGCAGCAACAATGTCATTATCCAAACTATCTTCGGCATCAAAAATATGAAAAAGGTTAAGCATGGTCGTTGCCTTTTCTCTTGCAGACAAGTTAACAATGTTGGTGCTTGGATTGTTGGCGGATTCCGTAGCTGTAGACTCTTCGTTTATAGATATTTGTTGCATGTCCTCTGTAATTAATTCTATAATTTCATCGTCACTGTAATTGCCATGGATTATCTGGCGTTCATGGTCAGGATCAATTTCAGATGTTGGACATTTGTCGATGCTGATATTTCTGATGGACGCAATTTGTTCGATTTGTTGTTGTAAATGTTGCTGCATGAATAGGTCTTGATGCGTAATGGCATTGACTGCTTCAGGTGATGCGTCGTCCTCTTGCGCCGTCATTCGATAAATACTAGCATCCCAGCAATTGACAATTGTTTCTCGCTTTATATTGTCCCAGGCTTTTTTAATCCACCTCATGGCTTGCAATTGGCTGACATCGAACAATTTTTCAACCGGACCAACGACTTCTGGACGACCTATTTATGTCATACTTATTTGACGGTAGGCCTTGTCTAATTGCATTCGTTTATAATGAGCTTTGAAAGCTCGGATGATCCCACCATCGAGCGGCTGTAGCTTTGCAGTAGTGTTTGGCGGCAAGAAAAATAATTCGACATTCGTGAGCACAGCATCAATAGCATGGCCGCTAAAGTTGTCAAGAACAAGTAAGACACGTCGATTTTGGTAACGCATGGCTTTATCGAAACGCGTGATATAGTGCTCGAAAATGTTTCGCTTCATCCATGCCTTTTGATTATAAAAGTAAAACCGAAAACCGAGCTCGTACGCTTCTTTTCGCTTGCCGGTCGAGTCCACAAAGCATGTAGGTTTCTTGTGTTTGCCAATTATCATCGGTTCCCATTTTTCTGAGCCGCCCGCATTCACAAAAGAGCAACCGTGAGCCGTTTTTTGTTTTCCTTGAATCCAGAGAACCCTTTTTGGGCGATGGTAGTCCGAGGCTGGGCAGTGAAGAACAATGCTGTTTCATCGATATTCCATATATCACGTCGATCATACTGAGAAAGTTTGTCGCGTATTTTGTCCCTGTTTTCGAGAATGGCATTCGCATCAACAGATTCGCCTTCACCATGAAGTGTATGTTTACGCAGCCCATGACGTCGAGCAAAACGATGCATCCACCCGTTCGACCCTTTGAAATCCTGGCCCAAGCGTTCTGCAAAGTTAACCGCCTTAGTATGAACCATGCTCCAAGTGACCGGGATATGATTGTTTTCGGCGACGTTTATCCACAGCATTACAGCATCCTCGACTTCCTATATACGTTGTAGCCATATGTTTTGAGCTCGTTAATATTATACTGTCTAAATTGATTATTGCATTTATTATTATATCGAAACATACGGGAAATCTGCCCTTTTGAAGCCTTCTCCCGGTTTCGAGACGAATTACACCTTCTTCCTCTTCCTTTTCCATGCGCGCAATAAGCCTTGAAATAGTTGACTTGTCCGGAGAGTTTTCGAGTTTGAACCTTGTAGTTGCCCAGGAAATTAACATTGAATAGGTAAACTTGTTCGCTTTGTTTTTTTCTTTGTAATGCTTGAACAGCTCCTGACGTTGATAATTGGTGAATGATACATTCTTTCTACGACGCTCTCGACGTGTTTTGGCCATGATAATAACGCGAAAGAAGAGCACGATCAAGAAACTGAAGGAAGTGATAATAAGTTCCTTTTTTTTTAGGGGTAAAACTTTTCGGCGAATGGTCGGGGACCACAGCCTAAACGTTGATCCATTTCGACAAATGCAACCCTCGCTAATTACAACTTTTTCCAGAAAAATCTTCGGTTGTATTTAACGGGGGTTTACTGTATTAGTCAAGCTGAAGGGTTACTTAGAGTGGTGTAAAACAGCGATACGCTTTGCAAAACTATCACAATTCATCAACTCGAACAAGGATGTAGTCTTGCAGCATGTTCCAGAAATAATAAATCCAGACGAGCTCAAATCTCTCTTGAAGAAAGATTTCAATACTCATGCAGCCAACATACTTTCCAGTGTAAGCTTTTGTTTACTTTTTTTGTTCTAATTCTCAATCGCTCTTATTCACAACATTATATCATAGGCTTCTTTTGTAGCTGACGTTGGAAATGTCAATTGGGCGGAACTTGCTAAAGATAAGGTATATCTAAAGATTCTACTGATAATCAAATATGATCGTGTAATAATCAAAATTTTAATACTATATAGCAAGCTTATCAAGCTCAGAACAATCACAATAATAGTGATAATCTTGAAGTCAGTAGTTGTACAATCATCTAGGTAATATTTATTTGCTCATGACCGAACGACAACATATTTTTCGTGTATTTACTCAATGTGTATCATTATTATTTTATTTATAACAGGATGGTAGCAGTATCGTGGCACACGACACAAATTTGCTACAACCATTGAAAGAGTACTCGGTGAAAAAGGTATAGAAGATATAGTTCAAGCATATTCTATCTTCAAATTATTCTAACATACTTGTGATTTGGTCTGATTTTCATCCAGAAAAAAGGAGATGGACTTCATTTGCCCCCCCCCCTTCCTCCTGCTGATATCAATGGGCTGCAAAAAGACTTGTTCCGTGCTTGTTGCGTCTACTTGCAAAAGGACAAGTTGACAAAAGCTCAAGAAAAACATTTACAGTAAGTTTTTTTCCTTTGTTCTGTGTTATTGCTAAGTAATAAATTAAATAAATAATTACCAACATATGTAGGCTCGCAATGTCTGGTATTGTAAATACTCCGAAGACTGACAAGGAAGTCAACATGAAGAAGTACATTGGTGAAGTCACTTTCAGCCATTTGTCTAATATGATCAAGAGCGAGAATTATCACAACGAATGTGTATACAACGACAAAGCGAATGATGCTGTAAAGCAAATATTTAAGGTAAATCAAATAATAGTAATATAAGAGGAGGGAGCCACAAATCCCATGTTTATCATGCTAATTTTACCGAGAACTTTGTTTCTAGGAGTATGAAGAGGGGGGTATCATGGCCGTACGAATCTATATATCTGAAGAAAAGATCAAGATGTTGAAAGCTGGAGAATATGATGGAAGCTCAGTTGTATTGAAGATTCATGACATCTTTTCATATATGTAAGGGGTTTTAATATTATTACATCGTTATCTTGATCAATGCACCATCGTTTTTTGACTAATTATGTATGTATTATTAATTTTTAGATTTGACATGATCCAATTCGACTTCCAAAACAGACATAGTTATATGATGTCTGAGAATGAATCCTTTGCTCGGTGGCAATATGTTTTCCGTGTTCTTTTTCAGTGCACAATTATCCAAGTACGAACGTAAGTAAACAAAACAAAGGGCTTAGTATATTATCATAAGCGAACTTGAATTAATACGTGCTTTAGTGGTGAGATTTTGTCCCAAGCCACAAGAGAAGAGATGAAAGAGGAAAATGGTGGTTTCAGGTGCAAAATCGACATGCTGATAGTAACTCATGGAAAGGATGGAGAAGAGAACCGTGTTAAATTGGCGTCAAACGAACACGAGGAACCAAACGCTGAGTATGATCTCATGTTCGAGCAATAGTCAAAAAGCATCTTGTCGAATATTTGTATACTATCACAGCTGAAAAAAAGATTTGGGGTGGATATAAGCGGTTCCAGTACTGTCACACCTCTGGCAGTGGACGTAATGGGTAAGATGACAGAAAGTGGTTAAAACATGGTCCAAAATAAATAGGGTCATTCAATCACGTATATTTCTAACATAATTGTTTAACAGGTCTTCGTGGCTACTTGTATGGTGTCTACAAGCATGAAGATGTCTTTGTTGCTGCCAAGAAATCCGACAAACATATTGTACTACCAACGACGCTTGCTGAATTTGAAGAGTTTTTTGATACTGGCAGCATCTTTCTATTATTAAATTACATAGTAAGCTTGCCTTTTTCATTTTCCACACGTTTGGGAGATACCATTACAGATTATGTTAACTGTACATCTATGTTATATAGTATTACATCGTCTCAGCAGCTGAAGAAATCTTGCAAAATCCTGACAAGCAAACAAAAAGAAGATTCGAAGCAATGTTAGATGATGAATACCCAGTTGACGACGATCCTTAACTTCAGTTCACATATCCCAACAAAAAAAGAAACTCGACTTGATCCTATTCCCTCTTTACACCATCTACCATTATTTGTATAACATAACCCTTTCAATACCATTTACCTTCTTTAATAATACATATACTCCAGCATCGTCTAATCCATTTATATTCTTTCTTAAAAGTATCCTGTGCAAACGACAAAATCATATCTTTGAGTTCTATTTGAAAATAGCTGTGCCTGGTTGTATTGAACTCTGATTGGACGATGCATTTAGGAGTATCACAACACTTTTATTGGTAAGCTGTTTAGCATCACATTAGCATCACATCTAACTTTTAGTGTAAAGTAGCTTTTAGATGTGTAGGCACTTGTTCTCTCGGCTTAAGTTCTTAGCTATGATAAGCGATCTTATATTTGTCTCCAAAGAGCATGACAGCTCCCTTCTACTTCCACGGCTCTTTGAATTTCGTCTAGGTAGCTCGATTTTGACATTGAGGCCCATTTTCGTTTTTATTTAGCACAGCCAAATTTTATTTTCAGCGCCTTAAAACGATTTTTGTTTGGATCAACCATCGTCGAATATACTAATTAGGGAGAATGCATCACTTGGAAGGAATTATAATTGATTAAGCCTTTTTAAAAGTTTTCTGATATCCTCTTTATCGCATGTGCAAGCTGAGAAAAGATGAAGGAGATGCGCTTGTTGTTAATACGTACTACTTTTGGTAAATATACAGGGTGTACCTGAATAAGCCAAGAAAATGTTGGAAGTTGGAAGTTTAGACAGGATACTGTATTTATGAAGCTGCTGAAATAGAAGATGAAGATCTATTAGCATTTGCAGACATCATGCATCGCTTGTAAGTTTCTGATTGAATGTAGGAATATATCTTTGTATGTGGTATTGAAACTAAAGATTGAATTAGAGCACCACGGCCTTCAAAAGATGTACTAGCGGTCCTTCGTCGCTTCGCTCCGTGTCATACAACGGACACGTGTCGCAAGGGGGTTTTCCCCTTGATGCCGCGAAAGGGCAAGGCCCTGAGTAGCATCACTTTCTATGGCTGGATCAGTATCTTTAAGATACTTACGATTATCTCGCCTGACAAAATCAGTTGTATTATACATCTGCCGCCACATCCTTTGGCATATCACCAGCAATTTGAGATGTTGTTGCAAGACTAGCTTAGCTTCAGTCGCTTCATTGAAAGCTTTAAGTGTCTGCGCTTTTTTTAAGTCGTTGGTCATCGATGTAGGTACTTAGTGTTAAGGTTGCGTTCAGTTAATTCGGCCAATGGTAAAAATGCGATAATCCTTTTACTGTGGACGACCTTTTTTGTCATTATTTCATAATACAGGGGGTACATAACATGATTGAAGCGCGCTAGCATCATACAATCGCACCAGAAGCTGAACTGTCAACAATTGAACGTATATATGTGTAATACTGTAGATCCACTCAAGAACATGTAAAAGCTTAGTTCAAACAGGGCACCCTTATTTAGACCGTTTTTGAACCATGGCCAGTACATTTTCAGCGAAACAATTGGGATACTATTTACAATAACAACATGCCAGTGGATAACAGAAGAGAACGATTCATGCGCCAAAGTTCCCACAGCAGCAAATAGGCTTATGCGCACAGTAGTGAGTCTTTGACGCACCCTTGCCATTTCCTGTACATTAGCCTACAAGCTTCTTGTCACGAGTGAAACAGCCATACTACTATATCGTGACATTGGCTTTGTACTGCTTAACTTCTATTATGTCTTGACTTAATAAGTACTCAAATATTCTGCTTTGCTACACTTAATATATTATCTACTTCAACTTTTATTATGTCTTAGTTGACTAATACTATGTCCAGGTTGACTGTTATTATGTCCAGGTTGTCTATTTTAGATTGATTATTATTCTTGTCCAGAATGATTTTCATTCATGTACAGATTGATTTTTATTTTGTCCAGATTGATTTTACTCATGTCCAGATCGATTTATATTCATGTCCAGGTCGATTTATATTCATGTCCAGATCGTTTTATATTCATATCCAGCTCGATTCTTTATTCATGTTTAGCTCGATTTTCATTCATGTCCAGCTCGATTTTCATTCATGTCCAGCTCAATTATTATTCATGTCCAGATCAATTATTATTCATGTCCAGATCAATTATTATTCATGTCCAGATTAACTTTTATTCATGTCCACTCAGATTAACATTCATGTCCACTCTGCCTAAAATTAAATCCCTTCTGCCTAAATAAAAGTTCAAACGTCTGTTAGGAGATGAAAAATCCTGTATCCAGCTGTGTTATTGATTTCTGTTTTCTCTTTATTATCTTTTCCCTTTCTCTTACTAGTATTTTATCCTTACTATCTTTATCATTTTCTTATTCTATCAGTCATTAAACTACTATACTTTTATCTCTACAGCTTCTTTCTGTTATTTTTATGCAAAGTTATTGGTTAATAGCCAATATATAATGATAACTTTAGCTAAATAGCATTTTTGAGGTTTACTTTTTTTTTCCAGATTTCAAAGACATAAAAAGATTGCGAGTCCCTGTTTTGAAATGCTGATTTCTCATTGGTTATGCATCATTGAGCTACACAATTTGGACTAGCATAAATTCCGATGCTGCACTTTGATTGGTTAATATTGTAATTCCGCATGATCACGTGGGCACAAGATAAAGGGGGGGTACCTATATTGTACAAGATCTGAAAGGACTCTGGTGTTGGCAACACAGGCTGCTCGAAGACGCATCGAAACTGAAGTAATGGTAATTTTTTCTGTTATATGTATTCAATGCAATGTCGTTATTTATCATTTGATTTATAGACCAATAGTGACAATGGGGATGATGATGACAACGGTGATGTTTCCAGTTCTGCTACCACTGATGTGCCAACCGAAGATGATGTGAACGACATAATTCTAGACAATGGATTCAACTTGACACATGGTTTTAAACGATTTCAATCTATTGCACTTCAAAATTCGAAGACAACCGGTTTTACGATGTACCAAGATGTCCACGAAGTATTGTAAGTTTATTGAAAAGACTGTGGGAGCAAAATGGATATATTATTGACATGAAGCAACGTTTTTTTCCCTTTCCCTGTTAGGTCCCTCAATCACATTCTGCTCCTCAATGACAACCAATATGGAAAATCACTGATAGACTTTCTTGGCTTGGATAACTTGACTGGATATCATGCTCACTTGAAGAAGCCCTATATGGATGATGATGTGGCTGTGGATGACACTTTGATGTAGAAATTAATGGTGATTTCTCGCATAAGTGCATTACTATTAGAAAACAGATGATATTATCGCTGTTGTTTTTTTGTTTTTAGAAATTGAAGAACAAGTCTCGCAAGACGATTAAGCACACACTGATGAAGACATGTATGGACATAAAATTGGATGATCTTGACGAATCTATGATTGATATTTTACTGAATTGGTAAGCAGTGAATGTGAAAATATGGTTTTTGTGTATCTCTGCTAAATCTTTATGTATCATAGCTTGCAAAAGTTACCTGATTTCAACACCAAACAAGCCATTGGCGAACAACAACTCCTAACCAACCACATCGATCCTATTGTGATTCATCTGTTCCACCTTCCTGAACACGGACGTGTATTTGACTGGTAAGTCATTCTCAAAAATATACATACTAGACATATCACTGAATGTTACCCATTCCATTCTTTTATCTAGGATGAATCGCACAATTGAAGACACGAAAGGCGACCTGACGGCATCATGTACATTATTGAACAAAGAAACATCCAAAATGCCATTGGTTACTGTGAAGTCAAGGCACATGACAGTGAAGACAATGTCGATAGTATCCACTCGGACCTTTTCCGCTTGGCGTCGTTTTGCAAAAATTCTTTGGATCTTGGCCATGTCAAGATTTTTATACTACAATGGGATCCTCAGAAGATAAACAAATATCTTATGATAATAAGATTTCTAATGAAATTAAGAAATCTATTAATTATTAAGATATTAAAATATAAAAAAATAAATCTTATTTTTTTTATTTTACTCGATTTGTTAAAATCGAATCGATAGTCTGATTCCTAATACTGGGGGGGGGTCTGATAAAAAATCTTTGATTTTTTTGAAGAGGTCTTGACTTTGATGAAATCAATCCTAAACAACCAGTAGGTTGTTATTTAGACTTAATTGAGAATCTGAAAGATTCCAATAAGTCTCCTCAGAGACTACATGCGATATTTCTGATTTAATCTTATCAAAGTCTAATACAAAAGACACTAATGGCTCAGATAAAGATGAAGATTTTAATTATTGGTTAGCCGGACTAATCGATGGAGATGGAACACTCTCAGTGTATAAAAGCAATGCTCAAGTATGTGAGATTACTTTGGGTGAAGAAGATGTTAAAACTTTATACAAAATTAAACAAAGATTCCATATGTCTCTTTTAAAAAGAAGTAAAGTTAAAGCTTATAGATGGAGAGTGTCCATAAAATTATATGTAATAGATGTTCTTAATTCTATTAATGGTAAATTATTAACTTACTCAAAACACGTACAATTAGTTAAAGTTTGTAATAAATTAAACATCAAACCAATTATTACTAATAAAATTAGTAAAAATAATAGTTAGTTTACTGGATTTTTTGATGCTGAAGGTAATTTTAGTATTAGAAATAATTATACTTTAACAATTAGTGTGGGTCAAAAATCTAAAGATATTTTAGAAGAAATTTAAAAAGAATTTAGAGTCGGTAATATTTACTATAATAAAAGTTGGAATGGCTATAATTATGTTATTACAGATTTACAAGGAATTAAAACAATGCTTACATATTTTGAAAAATATCTATTAAAAACAATAAAACATCCGGACTTCATTACAATAGAAGATTAGTTTTATTTATTGAAAGAGGTTATCATTTAAAAAATCATCCTCTCAAAGATAGAATTGATAACTTAATTAAAATCTTTAAAAATCGCAAAAAGATATAGTCCACTAAACGCATCCTGATAATTATATTCTAGCTAATCTAATGCAAACTCCTGCATCTATTGTACCTGAGTGGTAAAAAGGTACCTCTCAATAAAAACTTTACTATATGCTGAGAATTCTCCCCATTGTTGAATGAGATACCTTAAAGGTTATAATTTTCTCGATAGAGGTAATCAGCAGGTTATAATATTAATATAGCCTCAGAGATTGCACGTAAAGTATAAATTTTATTCATGAAGATACAATCCAACTTTCAAAGTCAGACTCCGAATGGGGCAATACTTTGTACGTATTTAGTTTAACTTTTTACAGTACTTCTACTAAAGGTAAAAAAAGATTATCTAAAAAAGAAAGAGAAACTATTATTCTTTCTAATATTACAGCTCAAGCTTTAGTAGGTATTATACTTGGAGATGGACATATTCAACAAAGACCTGTAATAGGTAATAGTAGATTTCTATTTGCTCAAACATCCGTTAAACATAAAAATTACTATCAAAAAGTATTTAATCTTTTTGAACCTTATTGTACCAAAGATTTACAATCTTAGTGCAAATCTTGGGAAGATAAAAAACAAAACAGATCTATGAATCTCTATCTTTGCTACTATAGCTTTACCTTGTTTTAATAATATAGAGAAATGTTTTATTTAAATAATATTAAAGTAGTGCCTTCCGATATCTTTAATTTATTAATAGAAATCGGATTAGCACACTGGATTATGGATGATGGATCTAAACATGGTAAAGGTCTACATCTTAATGTATATGCTTTCTCTACTGAAGATGTAAATAGATTAATTAATACACTTAAAAATAAATTTGGATTAAAATGTTCTATTCATCTCAAAGGAAATAAACCAAGCCCGGGGGGCTCGCACCTTCGGGTCTGCACCTCCAGTGCAAGAATTTATATTTGGGCTGAATCTATGGATAATTTAAGATATTTAGTAAAACCTTATATGTGTTCATCTATGTGCTACAAGATTGATTGAACTTTCCCTTTTGGGAAGAGTTTTAAGTTTTTAACTTAAAATTCTTGAAATAATGATCTATTACCATTCTATGCAATTCTACGATCAATTCCTGATAAATTAGGGGAGTAATTGCTATGTTTGGTTCTCTATAATTCTTTTAGCTATGCCAGTATTAGATACTTCAAGAGTTACAGGTTCAGCATTCCGACCATTAATGAAATTAGCATTCTGGTTATTAGTAGTAGATTTCTTAATCTTACTATGGTGTGGTGGTCAACACGTTGAAGAGCCTTTCATTAGCCTTGGTAATTTGCTACTGGATTCTATTTTGCTTGGTTCTTAATTTTGTTCCAGCATTGGTATTATTGAAAATACATTAATGGATTTAAATGATCCATATAACGGTAATTCCAGGTAAATTTAATTCAAACAAACATAGTTATAGTTTTGCTTCTGTATTATTTGTACCAACTATTTTCATCTAAATCCCCTAAATCTCTAATACTTCTTATGAGATTTATTTATTTCTTAAATGATAATCTTTCTATTCTTCTTATAAGCTCTTTAGGTTTAATATTACTAAGTTTATTAATTTATATGAGTTCTGTCCCTAATCTATCTAATACAAATTCTTCATCAAATAATACTATTAATGTTAATTTTGGAAAAGGTGGTGCAGGGTCTTCTTCTAATGCTCCTAATAATTCTTCTAATACTAATTCTCCAAGTTGGGGACCAGTAGCCCGGCTACTGGTGTTTCAGGAACTTTAGCTGGAGCTGCTGCTACTATGGCAAAAAGCAATCCTAGAGCTGCAATGGTTACTGCAGGTATTGGTGCAGCAGCCGGTGCTACTTTTATTTTGGGGGAGAAATGATTCAAGCTATTAAAGAAGAAAGAATAGAAGAAAATAGATATATTAGAGAGGCGCATATGCATTACCAACTATTTTCATATAAAAACAATTGGTAAAAAATTTTTTGTTGGTAACAAAAATTTAAAATGGCTACAAATTGAATTTTATCTATAATAAAAAATAAACCTATCAATAATGAATTCAGAATATATAAATAATTTAAATGTGATGAAATATATTCCTGTTGATGAAAATATAAAAGATATTACATTGTTTATTGCAAAGTATTTATTATTAGAATATGTTCATCAAAAAAAATTTAGAGTAAAGAAAAATGATAGAATATATCATAATGAACATGATCTTATGAAAAAATATGTTACGATATATAAATTTAATATAAAAAATATAGCTTATGACCCCGTGTTCATTGCATATAAACTAATAAAATATAATGATTATATAAATTTATTTAAAATAGTAGATCCCATTTTATTTATGAATATAGTTAAAAAGATATTTTATAAAAAAGAATATATTGTAATTGAGCAATAAGATATAGAAGGTTTTTTTAAGAATAATAATGAACTTTATATTGTAAATGGTAATGAATATAGGTTTAGAAATGATCTAATAGAAATGTTGCAGAATTATCACTATTAGTATTTGCTAATAAATAAATTTCAAACTCAATTACTTTTTTTATAAAATTGAATTTTATTTTTATATAAAAATAAATCATTCAAAAAGAAAATGGTTGCGTTAAATAAATATCTTCCTATCAACCACATTAATCTTAGAATTAATTTATGTAAAGAAATTGATACATTTATTGATTCAGAATTCAATCATTTTGTTGAAAAGTAAATTTGATTAAAAAATTCAAAAAAATTTAAAAAATAAAATAGAATCTCTTTTTTCAAATGATCATTTCTTAAATTTGTCTATGAATCATGGTTTTTGTAGCCATAAATTCAAAAAAGGAAAACGTGATGGACAGTTTTGTGGGAAGAAAATCAAGACAAATTTACCTGATGGTTAAAAGGATTATCGTTGCTGTCAACATAGTAAGCTACATATTCTAAAAAAAAGCTATTGGTAGTTAATAATAGTATTAGAAATATAGAGATAAAAGAGCTGTATATAAAACCTGAGAAAAAAACAGAAAAACCTATAAAAATTAATATTGGTAATCCTTTCTTCTTATGCTTTAATAATATTCTTCTATAAATTTTTGATATAATTCTAATATATATTATGTTCTTATTATAATATGCCTAGACTATGCCTTTTAATATATGCATTTAATCATCCTTTATGGTTAAATATATCAATAGATAACCAACTATTATCATTATTACTATATCCAACCCATTTTACCTGAAATAAATATGCATTCTTTTCTTTTTTATGTCCAATAATACTTTCTATTTCATATGATACAGTTGAACGCTGTTTTCCTTTTACATTTCTTCTTCTTTTTCTAGTACATTCATTGAAATTAGGAATATCATTATCATTTTCACTATTTTCTAAATCATCTGATTCACTATTATCATCTCTAACCATTTCATTATTTGATAATGTCATATTTAATAAATTATTTTGTGGTTGTACCATTCTATCAAGCTTATCCTTATTTTGTTTTTTAATACTAACAACTATGTCAATTAATTTTTTTTCAATAGGAAAATCAAAATCAGGACTATGCCATATTTTATAATGTGGTAAAATAGGTATATTAAATACTTCTACAAACTTTGTAATATTTTTTAATAAACAGGCAACATAGAACTAAAGATTATAATATTTAATATTATCCATCTTTACAATTGATTTATTATTATTAAAACGATAAAATTTATTTCCAATTTCAGAAAATTGATTTTCGATTTTACTTCTAAAGCTTCCAAATGTATTATTAAAATGTTCTTCAGTAATAGTTAAATTTTCATTTATGTTTTTACGCATTGGATATACAAAGTTATTATTACTAAAATCATATCCTTTTTCTGTAGCAAGTTCAGTAAACTGTGTTGTGAACAAAGTATATCTACCATCAACAGCTAAAGTATCATTTTGATTCATTTTATTATAAAGTTTCATATTTAAAAATATGCTACCATTAGAACTATCTACACAGAATTCACTTTTTGATATAAAAATTATTATATCATTAATATCAGCTGCAAATTGTATGCGTACACCATTCTTTTTAAATTTATATAAATATAAACGTGATCTATCTAAATCCGTATCTGTATAATTAATTCGTGAATCATGACCATCTAAAATAAGTGTTACATATTTAAATAAATCTGGATTATATTTTCTTACAGATAAAACACGTAATTTTATATTTGAAAACATATACATTAATGAATCATTTACTATTTTATTAGTTCTTTTATAATTCTCTTCATTCATCCAAAATTTTTTATAAAATGTATGAAATGTACTTTGAGGTAAATATTTTTCAATTTCATCTCCAGAAATACCAGAAACTAAATGATATAATAAAAATAAGCCTTTCTCTAATTCAAAATAAGGAGCTGGATACTCTTTATTTGTGTATAGTACAACTAAGAAAAAAAATACAGCTGTATAACCTAATTTTTTTAATAATTTATCTTTAATTTCTTCAATAAATTTAATATGTTTTATTTGTGTTCTATGTTTGAATTTATTATGCACAATAGGCCAATTCCATTCAAGAAATGTCCAATAATTAGTAATAATAGTATTTACTTCCTCTGTAATTAATGTTGTATAATCTATTTGCTCCATTTTTTATTTATATTATAAAATTCAATTTAAATATAAAAAATTAATAGTTCTTTAATAAAACAAATATTAATTTATAACCAACAAGGTAATGTAGTACCCACGTAGACGGTGTAAAGAGGGAATAGGATCAAGTCGAGTTTATTTTTTTGTTGGGATATGTGAACTGAAGTTAAGGATCGTCGTCAACTGGGTATTCATCATCCAACATTGCTTCGAATCTTCTTTTTGTTTGCTTGTCAGGATTTTGCAAGATTTCTTCAGCTGCTGAGACGATGTAATACTATATAACATAGATGTACAGTTAACATAATCTGTAATGGTATCTCCCAAACGTGTGGAAAATGAAAAAGGCAAGCTTACTATGTAATTTAATAATAGAAAGATGCTGCTAGTATCAAAAAACTCTTCAAAATCAGCAAGCGTCATTGGTAGTACAATATGTTTGTCGGATTTCTTGGCAGCAACAAAGACATCTTCATGCTTGTAGACACCATACAAGTAGCCACGAAGACCTGTTAAACAATTATGTTAGAAATATACGTGATTGAATGACCCTATTTATTTTGGACCATGTTTTAACCACTTTCTGTCATCTTACCCATTACGTCCACTGCCAGAGGTGTGACAGTACTGGAACCGCTTATATCCACCCCAAATCTTTTTTTCAGCTGTGATAGTATACAAATATTCAACAAGATGCTTTTTGACTGTTGCTTGAACATGAGATCATGCTCAGCGTTTGCTTTCTTATGTTCGTTTGACGCCAATTTATCATGGTTCTCTTCTCCATCCTTTCCGTGAGTTACTATCAGCATGTCGATTTTGCACCCGAAACCACCATTTTCCTCTTTCATCTCTTCTCTTGTGGCTTGGGACAAGATCTCACTACTAAAGCACGTATTAATTCAAGTTCGCTTATGATAATATACTAAGCCCTTTGTTTTGTTTACTTACGTTCGTACTTGGATAATTGTGCACTGAAAAAGAACACGGAAAACATATTGCCACTGAGCAAAGGATTCATTCTCAGACATCATATAACTATGTCTGTTTTGGAAGTCGAATTGGATCATGTCAAATCTAAAAATTAATAATACATACATAATTAGTCAAAAAACGATGGTGCATTGATCAAGATAACGATGTAATAATATTAAAACCCCTTACATATATAAAAAGATGTCGTAAATCTTCAATACAACCGAGCTTCCATCATATTCTCCAGCTTTCAACATCTTGATCTTTTCTTCAGATATATAGATTCGTACGGCCATGATACCCCCCTCTTCATACTCCTAGAAACAAAGTTCTCGGTAAAATTAGCATGATAAACATGGGATTTGTGGCTCCCTCCTTTTATATTACCTTAAATATTTGCTTTACAGCATCATTTGCTTTGTCGTTGTATACACATTCGTTGTGAAAATTCTCGCTCTTGATCATATTGGACAAATGGCTGAAAGTGATTTCACCAATGTACTTCTTCATGTTGACTTCCTTGTCAGTTTTCAATGTATTCACAACAGCAGACAATGCAAGCCTACATATCATTACATATTATGTTGGTGTTTATTCTTTTAATTTATTACTTAGCAATAACGCAGAACAAAGGAAAAAAACTTACTGTAAATGTTTTTCTTGAGCTTTTGTCAATTTGTCCATTTGTAGATAGACGTAACAAGCACGGAATAAGTCTTTTTGAAGGCCATTGGTATCAGCGGGAGGAAGGGGGGGCAAATGAAGTCCATCTCCTTTTTCTGGATGAAAATCAGACCAAATCACAAGTATGTTAGAATAATTTGAAGATAGAATATGCTTGAACTATATCTTCTATACCTTTTTCACCAAGTACTCTTTCAATGGTTGTAACAAATTTGTGTCGTGTGCCATGATGCTGCCACCATCCTGTGATAAATAAAATAATAATGATACACATTGAGTAAATACACGAAAAATATGCTGTCGTTTGGTCGTGAGCAAATAAATATTACCTCGATGATTGTACAACTACTGACTTCAAGATTATCACTATTATTGTGATTGTTCTGAGCTTGATAAGCTTGCTATATAGTTTGAAAAATATTGATTATTACACGATCATATTTGATTATCAGTAGAATCTTTAGATATACCTTATCTTTAGCAAGTTCCGCCCAATTGACATTTCCAACGTCAGCTACAAAAGAAGCCTATGATATAATGTTGTGAATAAGAGCGATTGAGAATTAGAACAAAAAAAGTAATCAAAAGCTTATACTGGAAAGTATATTGGCTGCATGAGTATTGAAATCTTTCTTCAAGAGAGATTTGAGCTCGTCTGGATTTATTATTTCTGGAACATGCTGCAAGACTACATCCTTGTTCGAGTTGATGAATTGTGATAGTTTTGCAAAGCGTATCGCTGTTTTACACCACTCTAAGTAACCCTTCAGCTTGACTAATAAACATCAAAAAAATATTATTATACAGGATTTTTCATCTCCTAGCAGACGTTTGAACTTTTATTTAGGCAGAAGGGATTTCATTTTAGGCAGAGTAGACATGAATGTTAATCTGAGTGGACATGAATGAAAGTTAATCTGGACATGAATAATGATCGATCTAGACATAAATGAAAATCGAGCTGGACATGAATGAAAATCGAGCTGGACATGAATGAAAATCGAGCTAAACATGAATAAAGAATCGAGCTGGATATGAATATAAAACGATCTGGACATAAATATAAATCGACCTGGACATGAATATAAATCGATCTGGACATGAGTAAAATCAATCTGACAAAATAAAAATCAATCTGTACATGAATGAAAATTATTCTGGACAAGAATAATAATTAATCTAAAATAGACAACCTGGACATAATAACAGTCAACCTGGACATAGTATTAGTCAACTAAGACATAATAAAAGTTGAAGTAGATAATATATTAAGTGTAGCAAAGCAGAATATTTGAGTACTTATTAAGTCAAGACATAATAGAAGTTAAGCAGTACAAAGCCAATGTCACGATATAGTAGTATGGCTGTTTCACTTATGACAAGAAGCTTGTAGGCTAATGTACAGGAAATGGCAAGGGTGCGTCAAAGACTTACTACTGTGCGCATAAGCCTATTTTGCTGCTGTGGGAACGGGGCCTGAGCGTTTCCCCTCATTTCATTTTACCCGGGTTGAGTTTGAAACAAATTAGAGGCTGGTGGCTGAGGTAGGTGGAAAGTGTGGGGTTTGTTAGCAGCAGCAGGGATCTTTTTTTTTTCTCATTACTATTCGCCATGGCAAATCAACAGCTTCGACACACACTTGTAAATGGCTCCTACTCTCTTCACGATGAATAGAAAACAAAGAAAACAAAACGGCACAATCCACGGATTTATTGAAAAACGAAATGAAGGTAACTGTTTTCTTAAAAAAAGCATGTGCTCAAGCTTTATAAAGGAGTAGACCGCCGTTACTGCTGCTTAAAAAAACGCTGGATAAGTGAACAAGGGAAGGAAAAGGTTATCGGTTGTGCTTGAGGTATAGCTTTAGTGGAGATATGCCCATTCAGAATTACTGCTTCTTTCTCATTTTCTCTGTATGGGGGTTAATCCTTAATTGTAATTCTTTAAAAGGTTTTATTGATTAAAGGTAAATCATTGTTTAAAATATATATGAAAAAATAAAAATTTAGATTATAATTTTTTTATTTTTGAAACTTTTAACTTTTTTTTTAATTCTTTAAAAGTTTTATGTTTTGTATAAACTTTTTTAAACCTTTAAAAGAGTTATATCCTTTTATAATTAATTTAATACAGGCTAGGAGGTACGACGACGCCCAGTTCATTTAAAAATCAACGAAGTTAGATTTTTATTTGAACACTTGACAGTGAAATCCTTAACTAAAATTAATTTACTATTTACAGTAATATTAATTGTTATGGATTGAAACTCTATATACTTGATGCACCATCTTACACCAATCCAACGTCAAACTTACGTGTGTAATACAACATCGTCCTCTACCTGCACAAACCATTCGTACTCATAATAAGAACGACGCAACAATCTTCTTCTCCATTACTCAAACACAATCATATACAACATGGCTCTGATCCGCCATTGACTTGTAAAATATACAGCCTGACGCAATTATCTTTCACTATCATGTACGCCCATATTACAAGAGGACGACTATGACACCGTTCTTTTGTTTTCATACTTATACGTACACGCACATCATCATCATAGTGACAGGCATCTCTTTCTTTGCTGTATGTACATGCATCAATGCGATAATAAGTTTACTCTTATGATGTATACACACCACCACGACTATAATCCTCCTCTGTAATTCACTGTACTTGCACACACACGGTGACAACGACGATTGCCTTTTCCCTTTTGCATATGCGAATACAAACGTCACTGGTCTTGATGGATAAGGTATTTAGATATGCTGATGGATGGAATGTAGGGTTGTATTATTGTTACTGTAGATGTAATGGTTGGGATAAAAAAATAAAAGTAAAAGATCATACATTATGCCGTCATTATGTTTCAGTTGTCTGCATAAACGGGTATGAGATGGGATTGCATGTTATTACAAGTGCTTCTATAGATATAGCTGTCAGCGGGATGATAATATGGCAGGGACAAAGAAGAAAAGGCGTTCGTTGTTATGAAGGAGGAAGTTCATTTGCTATTACAACAGCAAGTTTATTTTTTATTAATAACAACAACTATGAACAACCAACAAGTTACTATTCTTGACAACATTCGCTACGCTCTCTCTCACTCGACTGTACGTGGAGTTCTTGCACTCATTCCCAATGAAATCGTGCGCCTTCTTGCTGCTCAATGGCAGATCTTTAAGGATCGCATCTCGGAATTGTGTGGCTACAAATGGGTTCACAAACGCGAGACTGTGAGTGGCATCAGACGCTCTACCACGCAATGCCAATAATTACAATAACCATGGACACTGTTCATGAGGCACTTGTAGACAAGTGTTTGGAATAACTACTGTTATTCTAGGATTATGACTACCGTCATAAAGACCAGCTACACCTTCAAAAAAATCAAAGATTTTTTCTTGGACCACCCCCATTCATAAAGATCATTCTTTTTTATTTAAAAATAAAACTTTAAAAGTAAACTAGCGGTCCTTCCTCGCTTCGCTCGGATGAATGAGCCCCTCCGCTTCGCTCCGTGTCATTCAACAGAAACGCGTCGCAAGGGGGTTCCCCCCTTGACCCCCAAGTGGGGGGCAAGCCCCCCAAACCCCCCTGTCGAGCGAGGTTGGATCAATGTTTTGGTATTAGATGCTTATTGTCTGTTTTCAAAAACAAAAGCAAGATCATTGTGCAGTGAGAAGTAGTCTATCATAGAAAGTCGTCAAAGTTGGATACTTAACTATCTCCAGTTTAGAATGCAATGCGAAAAGAAGTGTTGACAAAGATGATGTAGTGATATTGATAAAAAGAGAATAGGCGAGAAAAAAAGAGAATAGGCAATATAAAAAAAGAGAATAGGCAATATAAAAAAAGAGAATAGGCAATATAAAAAAAGAGAATAGGCAATATAAAAAAAGAGAATAGGCGATGTAGAAAAAGAGAATAGGCGATGTAGAAAAAGAGAATGGGCGATGTAAAAATAGAGTAGGTGACAAAAAGAATTATAGAAGAACTTCGTGAAAAACAACATTTCTTGTGCTTTGGCCTTGCTGACCCACGATACGTGAGTTCTCAGGATCTAACATGATTCTGATGGATGAAGGGGTGCGGACGCGCGACATGGCTACATAGAGTAGACCATGCGTGAACGGAGGTTCAGGCAAGTAGAGGCCGACAGTGTTGAAAGTTTGACCCTGTGCCTTATTGATGGTCATAGCGAATGCCAGGCGAACAGGGAATTGGGTGCGTTTGAAGAGAATGGGCGAGCGTGTTTGCGATGGTGTGAGTGTTATGCGAGGGATTAAGACAATGTTGCCAGCATGAGGTCCAGTGGCTATTTCAGCTTCAAGTACATATCTTTGAAAAGAGCGTACAATCAGCCGTGTCCCGTTGCAGAGACCACTTTGAGTGTGCAAGTTTCTCAAAAGCATGACTGGGCAACCGACTTTGAGTTTTAGCAAATGCGGAGGGAGGTCGGATGGATTCATGGAATTGAGTAGCTCTGGTGGGTATGTGATTTGATCCTCTGGATCATCCACAGTATCTGCGCTCGGAAATTCGTGGATAGTGCCTGGGAAATGGTCGAGTATCAGATCGTTGATTGCTAAAACGTCGACATTTTTTGGAGTTAGAATAGAGCGACTGATGAGGTAATCGCGATCCACGTGTGGTGCGTCAAGGCTGCCGTAAATGGCTTCGATGAGCTCGTACGTGTTGTAACGTGGCATGAGCATTCGTTCTGGAAGCCGGACTCTATCATCAGTGGTTGGCACCAACAGCTCAGCACCATCACCAATGCGAAGTAAATACTGAGCAAACTCGCGAAGCTCATTTGCATCATTAGTGTTGGCAGCTTGCTGGACGCGCATGTTGGTTTCAAGGTGGTGGATGGTGACGCTGGGCCAAATGGATGAACGATTTAAGCACTGCTGTACGATCTGCGAGCGCGACGCATTTGGTATCACAGGAAGGACCTATTATTAAATACTTTACTGTGAGTACTACCGCTTAATAGTAAAAAACATGCAAAGTAGAAGAGAGGATACAATGTTGAATACCTGGCGAAAGTCACCACCAAAGACCATGATCTTTCCACCAAACGGAACATCGGCAAGCGCGGGATCGTCATGTCTCATGAGATCCTGGATACTCCTGTTTACAGTCTCAATGACGCTTTTACTGATCATGGATGCTTCATCCCAGATGATCAATCTTGCCAAACGTATAAGCTGCGCGGTATCGGAGCGTGGGGTAAAGCTACACACTGTTGTTTCGTTGACCTCTAAAGGTATTTTGAACGTTGAGTGTGCAGTTCGTCCACCATCGAGTAACAAAGCGGCAGTACCACTTGTAGCTACAGCGAGCGCAATATCTCCGCCACGACGAACATGTTGGAGGAGTGCATTGAAAAGATATGTCTTTCCAGTACCACCAGGGCCATCCACAAAATGCACCTTTGGCTGATTTGCCGCTTGGCGTAAAGATGCATTGACTGCATTAAAGACAGATTGCTGATGCTCGTTAAATTCTTGTTGAGGAGCAGGCATCAGGGCAAGTCGTTCCGCAAGTCGACGGTGCTCACGAATCAACAAAGACTCATTGTTGGCATAATTGTTTGGGTTGGCTGGAAGCACAAACCCATCAAATTCAAGAAGCGATCTTGACAATCCAGAGAGCACCAATTCAATATCCAAAAGGCCTTGGTCATAAATGGCATCCGTGATGGGCAAATTTGGATCGTTTAAATCTTGGCGGGCTGTGTACAGAAAGTCTTCAACCATGCTATCGCGGTGACGAAGCCATAAATCATGTGGATCTTCGGGTTGACAGAAAGCCACAATGACTGCGAATAGCTGACGAAGAGCATGGGGGCGTTGATACGTTTGAGCTTGATCAAGGCATTGATGCCATTCTTCTTGCCCCGTCAACAGGCCACGTCTTCGTGCTGCTGCCTGGAATGATGGCATCAGTACACCATCTACTGTCCGCAAAAATTCAAAGCTGGTGGCACCGGCAACATGATACAGCAAAAGTCGAAGATGAAATTTCTCAACTTCGCGGGGGGAAACAACATAGACACGACCGATTGTACCACCAAAACCTCGTTCACGTATTTTCCAGCGACGTGTGCGCTGAACAAATACAAAGTGCTCCGGGAAATTGACGTAAAGAAGGTCAGAGGCAATGGCGTCGTCTGGGTTCTCTTGGTTGTACTGAAACCATGCTGTCAAAGTTGTTTCATGCGCACGGCCTTCGATTACGTTCCCCGGAGTATCATCCTCATCGAAATGAACAGTTTGTTCATCTTCCAAGTGGACGGCCAAACGCTGGTGCGCAGGAAATTCTTGGTGAAGGGAGAACGAAAACAAACGCCAGCAACCCTCTGAAGCGGAGACATAGCGGGCGTCGAGGTGGGTGCGGATCTCGTCTATTGGTTGACCATCATCATCATTGTTGTTTGTCGCTTGACGCTGTGACACTACGGCAGATGCACGATCGTGGCCCTTATAAACGTATTTGTAAACGTATTTGATGGACTGTATGGAGGAGCAGATTTCGACGTTGATGTGAGCATCATATTTGGCACAAAGGTATATGTTGTGCGGTACAACCCAGCGATTGTCGAGATTAACGCGATTTTTGGTGACATAGTCACCATTATCAGGTCTCACATAAAGCGGGTAACCGTCGTCGTTCCATTGTGTCTCGTCAGAAAACTGTTTAGGGTAGCGCTTCGAGCATCTACCATCGACCATGCATGGTGAGCGTGGGTTGAGAAGCCCGCAAGGACCATGCATCATATGCCGTTGAACTGTCGCGTGTGCAGGATGATTGCTGTCGGGAAGTTGGGCAGAAACAATTGCATCACAGTGGGCTGGGCTAGTAGGCTTATCTTCTCCAGCAAGAATAAGTAATATATGGGCATGTGGGAGACCACGCTTCTGAAACTCTACTGTATGGACATGTCCGACAACAGTGCCCAGAATCTTATCCTTGGTAAGATCGTTCATAAGCTGCTTAAGTTTCAATCTGAAAACTCGTGCTGACAGATCAGGGCGATCAGATGCTGATTGACCGGGAAGAAGATTTTCTTGAATCTCAGGCCAGCGAGGATTGCAAGTAAAGGTGACGAATATGTCCGGTTTGCCGAAACGACGAACAATACTCATTGCGTCTTGGTACAGCTGCTGCATATGCCGAGGGGAACCAATGAAGGATGATGGCAGGATAACGCGCCGTCCAACACTGGTCATATCATTGTCTCCAAGATGCACAGCGTCTACCACATTGCGATAAGGTCCGAACGCAAACGGTCTTGGTTACGGCGGATGAAGCTCAAACGATTGGACTCCATCTTTGCATAAACATCAGTGATATATTGCTGATACAGGTTGCCGAAACGATGAAGATCATGTCTGTTTGCATCACTGTCATTGCCGCGTATCATGAGCCGGAACTTGTACCAATCCATGACAGTGATTTTCTGCCGGCGTCAGTGCGAGCCTCAATCGTCCAGCCTTCATCTCCTATTACGAACACTTAATATGCAATGGAAATAACTCATGATGGAACTCAGGACAAAATCATTTTCTGTAAGTATACCTTGGGGGAAAAGGAGAACATAATGCATAGCATCATAAAAGCGATGCATTTCACTGATGTTTTGTAGCTGATTGGATCTCGTTCTTAGAACGATATCGCGATTGCCAACATCCGTACCATTATCATCGACGATCAAAATGCCGATTTCGCCAGCAGTGGGGCGGTTGTAGCGGCGAGCATCGGGTACCCCTTCAGCCCTGATAACCATTCTCACATCCGCCATGCCTTCATTGCGAGCAATTTCGGCCATGTTGCGAAATGATGTCGCGAATGGGCTGATGCGGTGCATCATATCCTGCAAGGTCTGTAGCGTTTCATTGATCAACGTAGCGTTTGTGACGGACTGTCGGGTTTGCAGCTCGGTCGACGGGTCGTGAACGTAGATTTGCGCGAAAGCGGGCCTTGTTGTGTTGTCGGCAGGCAAAATAGACCCGATTCGATGGTGGACACTACCGTGGATGCGGAAGTTGTACGCACCACCGATGGAGTTGGCTACTGTCTGATCAACGTGGACACCAAGCGAAGTAAAACTGAGGGAGTTGTTGTATGCGCGGATGTTTGTGCGGAATTGGGTGGAGGCCTCATCCGTGCCACGCAACAAACGGGAAATTTCAGGAGGGGTGGGGGAAAGGGGTGGCAATCGGACACTTCCTTGGTCACAGCATAGGTAAATGCAGGTCGTACTTGGGAAGAGTTTGAGATGCGCTCTTGAATCCAAAGACGTGCATGGCAATTAGAGCATTCCCTGTCCATGCGACCAAAATAGTGCCGGGGAGGAATCACAGCTGCAACAGCACGGGCGATATTATGCATCTACATGAAGTAAAGGATCATTAATTGATATACTGAATGCTCAAGCTTCTGACAGCCGATGACTATATATCAACGAATAGCAAGTATAGCTGGTATAGATATGGTCACTAACGTTTTGAGCAGCCTGGTTTGCAGGATTGTTTGGGCACAATCGGTTGGTGGAGCGATGATGACCCTCTTGCCCACAGCTTGAACACACAGGAACGCGTTCTTCGGTTTCAATTCCAGCTTCATGTTCATTTTGCTGACGCATTTGCAACCGAGCGGGATTATGAAGACAGTTGCGGTGCGAAATGCGTTGATGGCCGGGCAAGCCGCATGAAGGGCAAATTGGAGTTGACATGTTTGTTGATTGAAGTGAAGATTAGAAGTGAGTTTTGAAATGCGAGAAGAGAGAAGAGCAGTATACAGTGCAGCTCTTGTTTCTTTGTTGCACACAATAACTATTATGATCTCAGCAGCAAAACTCTCTTTGAAAAGCACTTTTTGCTTATATTCTCAACGCTCAAGGTCATGTCAGCAAGTCAAATTGTCAGGATTAGAAGATTGAGATGGCGTGTCTAACAATGATATATGCCTAAAAAAGTAAAGATCACTGTACACTGTGTAAAATTATGTGTAATAAAGTCAAAGTAAATAGAGGTACTGCAGTAGAGATGGCTGAGAAAAAAGAGTAAGAGAAAGAATAGCACAATGTCAACTTCCTTTTTGATATTGTTCATGTATGACAGGCATTTAGTAGCATCCGCACTTCGAATCGACCAGCTACTGCTGTCTTTAAATTATATGTGATGGTGTGTCTGTTCTATCCCCTCCGAACACTACCTCTCTAAATCCAAAATACACTTGTATCGCTTGTTTTCTTAAAACAATATATAATATATACGATTTTGGACTGTTTATTTATTGTATCAACAGAAAGTTACTTTTTGGTTTGCTTTGAAGTACATTGGTTTTCGTGAAATTCTGCCATTGCTTCATCTATCTCTACCATGACGTCTCTTGGATATAAGTATAAGTACTTGTAGTCGTCCGTTAAGCCTTCCTTAATCTTGCCTGGGTAAGCCTTACACATCGCCCTGTACTGCTCAACTTTTGCCAAGATTTCTTCATCGGATGGGCGTGGAGAGAATTCTGTGTGGCTTGCTGACATGGAGATGAATGTTTTGTGATAAAGAGAGAGAGAAAAAGTTTTGTGTAGCATTTAATATTTACACACTCTGTTGTGCTTACAGCTTTATTCTACGTCGGAGGTAAACAGTGAAGCCACATTCTGATTGTTTGAATGCTAGAAGACAATGCTGTAATGGTTACACGGTCGCCATGGCGACGAAAAAGCGTTATGGACAGATGGACATATCGAACACGTAAAGAGACTGTGAAGGAAAGAAAGGAGGAGGAGATTGAAAAGATTTCCTTTTTTGTGAGTTATAAATCGTAAAACTGAAGGATTTTAATAAATAGATATATAAATAAAGTTAAAAATTTAAAAGTTAATAAATTATTAAACAGTCTTCCATCCTTCACCACGAAACAACATCCTTCGCACCTGTATAACTCTTGTAGAACCTTCTTCGTTGTCTTTCTTATATAACGATCACCATTTTTTATTTTCATCCAATCCACAGCAATACAAAAGGAAAGAAACCCGTCAGTTATCCTTCCTGCTATCTACAGCTCATTTTCCATAAAGACTGGCGATGTTAACGTTGGTATATACAAAAGGTAAAAAGTAATCGCATCAGGCTGTATATTTTACAAGTCGATGGCGGATCAGCGTCATGTTGTATATAATTGTGTATGAGTAATGGAGAAGAAGATTGTTGCGTCATTCTTATTGTGAGTACGAATGGTTTGTGCAGGTAGAGGACGATGTTGTATTACGCACGTAAGTTTGACGTTGGATTGGTGTAAGATGGTGCATCAAGTATATACAGAGAAAATGAGAAAGAAGCAGTAATTCTGAATGGGCATATCTCTACTAAAGCTATACCTCAAGCACAACCGATAACCTTTTCCTTCCCTTGTTCACTTATCCAGCGTTTTTTTAAGCAGCAGTAACGGCGGTCTACTCCTTTATAAAGCTTGAGCACATGCTTTTTTTAAGAAAACAGTTACCTTCATTTCGTTTTTCAATAAATCCGTGGATTGTGCCGTTTTGTTTTCTTTGTTTTTTATTCATCGTGAAGAGAGTAGGAGCCATTTACAAGTGTGTGTCGAAGCTGTTGATTTGCCATGGCGAATAGTAATGAGAAAAAAAAAAGATCCCTGCTGCTGCTAACAAACCCCACACTTTCCACCTACCTCAGCCACCAGCCTCCAATTTGTTTCAAACTCAACCCGGGTAAAGTGAAATGAGGGGAAACGCTCAGGCCCCGTTCCCACAGCAGCAAAATAGGCTTATGCGCACAGTAGTAAGTCTTTGACGCACCCTTGCCATTTCCTGTACATTAGCCTACAAGCTTCTTGTCACGAGTGAAACAGCCATACTACTATATCTTGACATTGGCTTTGTACTGCTTAACTTCTATTATGTCTTGACTTGAATTGAAAATCTTAAGTACTCATATATTCTGCTCTGCTACACTTAATATATTATCTACTTCAACTTTTATTATGTCTTAGTTGACTAAAACTATGTCCAGGTTGACTGTTATTATGTCCAGGTTGGCTATTATTCATGTTTAGATTGATTATTATTCTTGTCAGAATGATTTTCATTCATGTACAGATTGATTTTTATTTTGTCTAGATTGATTTTACTCATGTCTAGATCGATTTATATTCATGTCCAGGTCGATGTATATTCATGTCTAGATCGTTTTATATTCATGTCCAGATCGATCTTTATTCATGTCCAGCTCGATTTTCATTCATGTCCAGCTCGATTTTCATTCATGTCTAGATCGATTATTATTCATGTCCAGATTAACTTTCATTCATGTCCACTCAGATTAACATTCATGTCTACTCTGCCTAAAATGAAATCCCTTCTGCCTAAATAAAAGTTCAAACGTCTGCTAGGAGATGAAAAATCCTGTATAATAATATTTTTTTGATGTTTATTAGTCAAGCTGAAGGGTTACTTAGAGTGGTGTAAAACAGCGATACGCTTTGCAAAACTATCACAATTCATCAACTCAAACAAGGATGTAGTCTTGCAGCATGTTCCAGAAATAATAAATCCAGACGAGCTCAAATCTCTCTTGAAGAAAGATTTCAATACTCATGCAGCCAACATACTTTCCAGTGTAAGCTTTTGTTTACTTTTTTGTTCTAATTCTCAATCGCTCTTATTCACAACATTATATCATAGGCTTCTTTTGTAGCTGACGTTGGAAATGTCAATTGGGCGGAACTTGCTAAAGATAAGGTATATCTAAAGATTCTACTGATAATCAAATATGATCGTGTAATAATCAATATTTTTCAAACTATATAGCAAGCTTATCAAGCTCAGAACAATCACAATAATAGTGATAATCTTGAAGTCAGTAGTTGTACAATCATCGAGGTAATATTTATTTGCTCACGACCGAACGACAGCATATTTTTCGTGTATTTACTCAATGTGTATCATTATTATTTTATTTATCACAGGATGGTGGCAGCATCATGGCACACGACACAAATTTGTTACAACCATTGAAAGAGTACTTGGTGAAAAAGGTATAGAAGATATAGTTCAAGCATATTCTATCTTCAAATTATTCTAACATACTTGTGATTTGGTCTGATTTTCATCCAGAAAAAGGAGATGGACTTCATTTGCCCCCCCTTCCTCCCGCTGATACCAATGGCCTTCAAAAAGACTTATTCCGTGCTTGTTACGTCTATCTACAAATGGACAAATTGACAAAAGCTCAAGAAAAACATTTACAGTAAGTTTTTTTCCTTTGTTCTGCGTTATTGCTAAGTAATAAATTAAAAGAATAAACACCAACATAATATGTAATGATATGTAGGCTTGCATTGTCTGCTGTTGTGAATACATTGAAAACTGACAAGGAAGTCAACATGAAGAAGTACATTGGTGAAATCACTTTCAGCCATTTGTCCAATATGATCAAGAGCGAGAATTTTCACAACGAATGTGTATACAACGACAAAGCAAATGATGCTGTAAAGCAAATATTTAAGGTAATATAAAAGGAGGGAGCCACAAATCCCATGTTTATCATGCTAATTTTACCGAGAACTTTGTTTCTAGGAGTATGAAGAGGGGGGTATCATGGCCGTACGAATCTATATATCTGAAGAAAAGATCAAGATGTTGAAAGCTGGAGAATATGATGGAAGCTCGGTTGTATTGAAGATTTACGACATCTTTTTATATATGTAAGGGGTTTTAATATTATTACATCGTTATCTTGATCAATGCACCATCGTTTTTTGACTAATTATGTATGTATTATTAATTTTTAGATTTGACATGATCCAATTCGACTTCCAAAACAGACATAGTTATATGATGTCTGAGAATGAATCCTTTGCTCAGTGGCAATATGTTTTCCGTGTTCTTTTTCAGTGCACAATTATCCAAGTACGAACGTAAGTAAACAAAACAAAGGGCTTAGTATATTATCATAAGCGAACTTGAATTAATACGTGCTTTAGTAGTGAGATCTTGTCCCAAGCCACAAGAGAAGAGATGAAAGAGGAAAATGGTGGTTTCGGGTGCAAAATCGACATGCTGATAGTAACTCACGGAAAGGATGGAGAAGAGAACCGTGATAAATTGGCGTCAAACGAACATAAGAAAGCAAACGCTGAGCATGATCTCATGTTCAAGCAACAGTCAAAAAGCATCTTGTGAATATTTGTATACTATCACAGCTGAAAAAAAGATTTGGGGTGGATATAAGCGGTTCCAGTACTGTCACACCTCTGGCAGTGGACGTAATGGGTAAGATGACAGAAAGTGGTTAAAACATGGTCCAAAATAAATAGGGTCATTCAATCACGTATATTTCTAACATAATTGTTTAACAGGTCTTCGTGGCTACTTGTATGGTGTCTACAAGCATGAAGATGTCTTTGTTGCTGCCAAGAAATCTGACAAACATATTGTACTACCAACGACGCTTGCTGAATTTGAAGAGTTTTTTAATACTGGCAGCATCTTTCTATTATTAAATTACATAGTAAGCTTGCCTTTTTCATTTTCCACACGTTTGGGAGATACCATTACAGATTATGTTAACTGTACATCTATGTTATATAGTATTACATCGTCTCAGCAGCTGAAGAAATCTTGCAAAATCCTGACAAGCAAACAAAAAGAAGATTCGAAGCAATGTTGGATGATGAATACCCAGTTGACGACGATCCTTAACTTCAGTTCACATATCCCAACAAAAAAATAAACTCGACTTGATCCTATTCCCTCTTTACACCGTCTACGTGGGTACTACATTACCTTGTTGGTTATAAATTAATATTTGTTTTATTAAAGAACTATTAATTTTTTATATTTAAATTGAATTTTATAATATAAATAAAAAATGGAGCAAATAGATTATACAACATTAATTACAGAGGAAGTAAATACTATTATTACTAATTATTGGACATTTCTTGAATGGAATTGGCCTATTGTGCATAATAAATTCAAACATAGAACACAAATAAAACATATTAAATTTATTGAAGAAATTAAAGATAAATTATTAAAAAAATTAGGTTATACAGCTGTATTTTTTTTCTTAGTTGTACTATACACAAATAAAGAGTATCCAGCTCCTTATTTTGAATTAGAAAAAGGCTTATTTTTATTATATCATTTAGTTTCTGGTATTTCTGGAGATGAAATTGAAAAATATTTACCTCAAAGTACATTTCATACATTTTATAAAAAATTTTGGATGAATGAAGAGAATTATAAAAGAACTAATAAAATAGTAAATGATTCATTAATGTATATGTTTTCAAATATAAAATTACGTGTTTTATCTGTAAGAAAATATAATCCAGATTTATTTAAATATGTAACACTTATTTTAGATGGTCATGATTCACGAATTAATTATACAGATACGGATTTAGATAGATCACGTTCATATTCATATAAATTTAAAAAGAATGGTGTACGCATACAATTTGCAGCTGATATTAATGATATAATAATTTTTATATCAAAAAGTGAATTCTGTGCAGATAGTTCTAATGGTAGCATATTTTTAAATATGAAACTTTATAATAAAATGAATCAAAATGATACTTTAGCTGTTGATGGTAGATATACTTTGTTCACAACACAGTTTACTGAACTTGCTACAGAAAAAGGATATGATTTTAGTAATAATAACTTTGTATATCCAATGCGTAAAAACATAAATGAAAATTTAACTATTACTGAAGAACATTTTAATAATACATTTGGAAGCTTTAGAAGTAAAATCGAAAATCAATTTTCTGAAATTGGAAATAAATTTTATCGTTTTAATAATAATAAATCAATTGTAAAGATGGATAATATTAAATATTATAATCTTTAGTTCTATGTTGCCTGTTTATTAAAAAATATTACATAGTTTGTAGAAGTATTTAATATACCTATTTTACCACATCATAAAATATGGCATAGTCCTGATTTTGATTTTCCTATTGAAAAAAAATTAATTGACATAGTTGTTAGTATTAAAAAACAAAATAAGGATAAGCTTGATAGAATGGTACAACCACAAAATAATTTATTAAATATGACATTATCAAATAATGAAATGGTTAGAGATGATAATAGTGAATCAGATGATTTAGAAAATAGTGAAAATGATAATGATATTCCTAATTTCAATGAATGTACTAGAAAAAGAAGAAGAAATGTAAAAGGAAAACAGCGTTCAACTGTATCATATGAAATAGAAAGTATTATTGGACATAAAAAAGAAAAGAATGCATATTTATTTCAGGTAAAATGGGTTGGATATAGTAATAATGATAATAGTTGGTTATCTATTGATATATTTAACCATAAAGGATGATTAAATGCATATATTAAAAGGCATAGTCTAGGCATACTATAATAAGAACATAATATATATTAGAATTATATCAAAAATTTATAGAAGAATATTATTAAAGCATAAGAAGAAAGGATTACCAATATTAATTTTTATAGGTTTTTCTGTTTTTTTCTCAGGTTTTATATACAGCTCTTTTATCTCTATATTTCTAATACTATTATTAACTACCAATAGCTTTTTTTTAGAATATGTAGCTTACTATGTTGACAGCAACGATAATCCTTTTAACCATCAGGTAAATTTGTCTTGATTTTCTTCCCACAAAACTGTCCATCACGTTTTCCTTTTTTGAATTTATGGCTACAAAAACCATGATTCATAGACAAATTTAAGAAATGATCATTTGAAAAAAGAGATTCTATTTTATTTTTTAAATTTTTTTGAATTTTTTAATCAAATTTACTTTTCAACAAAATGATTGAATTCTGAATCAATAAATGTATCAATTTCTTTACATAAATTAATTCTAAGATTAATGTGGTTGATAGGAAGATATTTATTTAACGCAACCATTTTCTTTTTGAATGATTTATTTTTATATAAAAATAAAATTCAATTTTATAAAAAAAAGTAATTGAGTTTGAAATTTATTTATTAGCAAATACTAATAGTGATAATTCTGCAACATTTCTATTAGATCATTTCTAAACCTATATTCATTACCATTTACAATATAAAGTTCATTATTATTCTTAAAAAAACCTTCTATATCTTATTGCTCAATTACAATATATTCTTTTTTATAAAATATCTTTTTAACTATATTCATAAATAAAATGGGATCTACTATTTTAAATAAATTTATATAATCATTATATTTTATTAGTTTATATGCAATGAACACGGGGTCATAAGCTATATTTTTTATATTAAATTTATATATCGTAACATATTTTTTCATAAGATCATGTTCATTATGATATATTCTATCATTTTTCTTTACTCTAAATTTTTTTTGATGAACATATTCTAATAATAAATACTTTGCAATAAACAATGTAATATCTTTTATATTTTCATCAACAGGAATATATTTCATCACATTTAAATTATTTATATATTCTGAATTCATTATTGATAGGTTTATTTTTTATTATAGATAAAATTCAATTTGTAGCCATTTTAAATTTTTGTTACCAACAAAAAATTTTTTACCAATTGTTTTTATATGAAAATAGTTGGTAATGCATATGCGCCTCTCTAATATATCTATTTTCTTCTATTCTTTCTTCTTTAATAGCTTGAATCATTTCTCCCCCAAAATAAAAAGTAGCACCGGCTGCTGCACCAATACCTGCAGTAACCATTGCAGCTCTAGGATTGCTTTTTGCCATAGTAGCAGCAGCTCCAGCTAAAGTTCCTGAAACACCAGTAGCCGCGGCTACTGGTCCCCAACTTGGAGAATTAGTATTAGAAGAATTATTAGGAGCATTAGAAGAAGACCCTGCACCACCTTTTCCAAAATTAACATTAATAGTATTATTTGATGAAGAATTTGTATTAGATAGATTAGGGACAGAACTCATATAAATTAATAAACTTAGTAATATTAAACCTAAAGAGCTTATAAGAAGAATAGAAAGATTATCATTTAAGAAATAAATAAATGTCATAAAATTAATATTTAGAGATTCAGATAAAATAGTTGGTACAAATAATATAGAAGTAAAACTATAATTATACTTGTATGAGTTACTAAGATTAGAGCCAATGGACGTTAGATGGATTATTTAAATCCATCAATGTATTTTCGATAATTCCAAAAGCTGGTAGTAAAATTAAGAACTAAGCAAAATAGAATCCAGTAGCAAATTTACCTAGGCTAATAAAAGGCTCTTCAATGTGTTGACTACCACACTATAGTAAGATTAAGAAATCTACTACTAATAACCAGAATGCTAATTTCATTAATGGTCAGAATGCTGAACCTGTAACTCTTGAAGTATCTAATACTGGCATAGCTAAAAGAATTAGAGAACCAAATATAGCAATTACTCCCCCTAATTTATCAGGAATTGATCACAGAATTACATAGAATGGTAATAGATCATTATTTCAAGAATTTTAAGTTAAAACCTTAAAACTCTTCCTAAAAGGGAAAGTTCAATCAATCTTGTAGCACATAGATGAACACATATAAGGTTTTACTAAAGATCTTAAATTATCCATAGATTCAGCCTAAATATAAATTCTTGCACTAGAGGTGCAGACCCGAAGGTGTGAGCCCCCCGGGCTTGGTTTATTTCCTTTGAGATGAATAGAACATTTTAATCCAAATTTATTTTCAAGTGTATTAATTAATCTATTTACATCTTCAGTAGAGAAAGCATATACATTAAGATGTAGACCTTTACCATGTTTAGATCCATCATCTATAATCTAGTATGCTAATCCGATTTCTATTAATAAATCAAAGATATCGGAAGGCACTACTTTAATATTATTTAAATAAAACATTTCTCTATACCTATTAAAACAAGGTAAGCTATAGTAGCAAAAGATAGAGATTCATAGATCTGTTTTGTTTTTTATCTTCCAAAGATTTGCACTAAGATTGTAAATCTTTGGTACAATAAGGTTCAAAAAGATTTAATACTTTTTGATAGTAATTTTTATGTTTAACGGATGTTTGAGCAAATAGAAATCTACTATTACCTATTATAGGTCTTTGTTGAATATGTCCATCTCCAAGTATAATACCTACTAAAGCTTGAGCTGTAATATTAGAAAGAATAATAGTTTCTCTTTCTTTTTTAGATAATCTTTTTTTACCTTTAGTAGAAGTACTGTAAAAAGTTAAACTAAATACGTACAAAGTATTGCCCCATTCGGAGTCTGACTTTGAAAGTTGATTGTATCTTCATGAATAAAATTTATACTTTACGTGCAATCTCTGAGGCTATATTAATATTATAACCTGCTGATTACCTCTATCGAGAAAATCATAACCTTTAAGGTATCTCATTCAACAATGGGGAGAATTCTCAGCATATAGTAACGTTTTTATTGAGAGGTACCTTTTTACCACTCAGGTACAATAGATACAGGAGTTTACATTAGATTAGCTAGAATATAATTATTAGGATGCGTTTAGTGGACTATATCTTTTTGCGATTTTTAAAGATTTTAATTAAGTTATCAATTCTATCTTTGAGAGGATGATTTTTTAAATGATAACCTCTTTCAATAAATAAAACTAATCTTCGTATTGTAATGAAGTCCGGATGTTTTATTGTTTTTAATAGATATTTTTCAAAATATGTAAGCATTGTTTTAATTCCTTGTAAATCTGTAATAATATAATTATAGCCATTCCAACTTTTATCATAGTAAATATTACCGACTCTAAATTCTTTTTAAATTTCTTCTAAAATATCTTTAGATTTTTGACCCACACTAATTGTTAAAGTATAATTATTTCTAATACTAAAATTACCTTCAGCATCAAAAAATCCAGTAAACTAACTATTATTTTTACTAATTTTATTAGTAATAATTGGTTCGATGTTTAATTTATTACAAACTTTAACTAATTGTACGTGTTTTGAGTAAGTTAATAATTTACCATTAATAGAATTAAGAACATCTATTACATATAATTTTATGGACACTCTCCATCTATAAGCTTTAACTTTACTTCTTTTTAAAAGAGACATATGGAATCTTTGTTTAATTTTGTATAAAGTTTTAACATCTTCTTCACCCAAAGTAATTTCACATACTTGAGCATTGCTTTTATACACTGAGAGTGTTCCATCTCCATCGATTAGTCCGGCTAACCAATAATTAAAATCTTCATCTTTATCTGAGCCATTAGTGTCTTTTGTATTAGACTTTGATAAGATTAAATCAGAAATATCGCATGTAGTCTCTGAGGAGACTTATTGGAATCTTTCAGATTCTCAATTAAGTCTAAATAACAACCTACTGGTTGTTTAGGATTGATTTCATCAAAGTCAAGACCTCTTCAAAAAAATCAAAGATTTTTTATCAGACCCCCCCCCAGTATTAGGAATCAGACTATCGATTCGATTTTAACAAATCGAGTAAAATAAAAAAAATAAGATTTATTTTTTTATATTTTAATATCTTAATAATTAATAGATTTCTTAATTTCATTAGAAATCTTATTATCATAAGATATTCGTTTATCTTCTGAGGATCCCATTGTAGTATAAAAATCTTGACATGGCCAAGATCCAAAGAATTTTTGCAAAACGACGCCAAGCGGAAAAGGTCCGAGTGGATACTATCGACATTGTCTTCACTGTCATGTGCCTTGACTTCACAGTAACCAATGGCATTTTGGATGTTTCTTTGTTCAATAATGTACATGATGCCGTCAGGTCGCCTTTCGTGTCTTCAATTGTGCGATTCATCCTAGATAAAAGAATGGAATGGGTAACATTCAGTGATATGTCTAGTATGTATATTTTTGAGAATGACTTACCAGTCAAATACACGTCCGTGTTCAGGAAGGTGGAACAGATGAATCACAATAGGATCGATGTGGTTGGTTAGGAGTTGTTGTTCGCCAATGGCTTATTTGGTGTTGAAATCAGGTAACTTTTGCAAGCTATGATACATAAAGATTTAGCAGAGATACACAAAAACCATATTTTCACATTCACTGCTTACCAATTCAGTAAAATATCAATCATAGATTCATCAAGATCATCCAATTTTATGTCCATACATGTCTTCATCAGTGTGTGCTTGATCGTCTTGCGAGACTTGTTCTTCAATTTCTAAAAACAAAAAAACAACAGCGATAATATCATCTGTTTTCTAATAGTAATGCACTTATGCGAAAAATCACTATTAATTTCTACATCAAAGTGTCATCCACAGCCACATCATCATCCATATAGGGCTTCTTCAAGTGAGCATGATATCCAGTCAAGTTATCCAAGCCAAGAAAGTCTATCAGTGATTTTCCATATTGGTTGTCATTGAGGAGCAGAATGTGATTGAGGGACCTAACAGGGAAAGGGAAAAAAACGTTGCTTCATGTCAATAATATATCCATTTTGCTCCCACAGTCTTTTCAATAAACTTACAATACTTCGTGGACATCTTGGTACATCGTAAAACCTGTTGTCTTCGAATTTTGAAGTACAATAGATTGAAATCGTTTCAAACCATGTGTCAAGTTGAATCCATTGTCTAGAATTATGTCGTTCACATCATCTTCGGTTGGCACATCAGTGGTAGCAGAACTGGAAACATCACCGTTGTCATCATCATCCCCATTGTCACTATTGGTCTATAAATCAAATGATAAATAACGACATTGCATTGAATACATATAACAGAAAAAATTACCATTACTTCAGTTTCGATGCGTCTTCGAGCAGCCTGTGTTGCCAACACCAGAGTCCTTTCAGATCTTATACAATATAGGTACCCCCCCTTTATCTTGTGCCCACGTGATCATGCGGAATTACAATATTAACCAATCAAAGTGCAGCATCGGAATTTATGCTAGTCCAAATTGTGTAGCTCAATGATGCATAACCAATGAGAAATCAGCATTTCAAAACAGGGACTCGCAATCTTTTTATGTCTTTGAAATCTGGAAAAAAAAAGTAAACCTCAAAAATGCTATTTAGCTAAAGTTATCATTATATATTGGCTATTAACCAATAACTTTGCATAAAAATAACAGAAAGAAGCTGTAGAGATAAAAGTATAGTAGTTTAATGACTGATAGAATAAGAAAATGATAAAGATAGTAAGGATAAAATACTAGTAAGAGAAAGGGAAAAGATAATAAAGAGAAAACAGAAATCAATGACACAGCTGGATATAGGATTTTTCATCTCCTAACAGACGTTTGAACTTTTATTTAGGCAGAAGGGATTTAATTTTAGGCAGAGTGGACATGAATGTTAATCTGAGTGGACATGAATAAAAGTTAATCTGGACATGAATAATAATTGATCTGGACATGAATAATAATTGATCTGGACATGAATAATAATTGAGCTGGACATGAATGAAAATCGAGCTGGACATGAATGAAAATCGAGCTAAACATGAATAAAGAATCGAGCTGGATATGAATATAAAACGATCTGGACATGAATATAAATCGACCTGGACATGAATATAAATCGATCTGGACATGAGTAAAATCAATCTGGACAAAATAAAAATCAATCTGTACATGAATGAAAATCATTCTGGACAAGAATAATAATCAATCTAAAATAGACAACCTGGACATAATAACAGTCAACCTGGACATAGTATTAGTCAACTAAGACATAATAAAAGTTGAAGTAGATAATATATTAAGTGTAGCAAAGCAGAATATTTGAGTACTTATTAAGTCAAGACATAATAGAAGTTAAGCAGTACAAAGCCAATGTCACAATATAGTAGTATGGCTGTTTCACTCGTGACAAGAAGCTTGTAGGCTAATGTACAGGAAATGGCAAGGGTGCGTCAAAGACTCACTACAGTGCACATAAGCCTATTTTGCTGCTGTGGGAACTTTGGCGCATGAATCGTTCTCTTCTGTTATCCACTGGTATGTTGTTATTGTAAATAGTATCCCAATTGTTTCGCTGAAAATGTACTGGCCATGGTTCAAAAACGGTCTAAAGAAGGGTGCCCTGTTTGAACTAAGCTTTTACATGTTCTTGAGTGGATCTACAGTATTACACATATATACATTCAATTGTTGACAGTTCAGCTTTTGGTGCGATTGTATGATGCTAGCGCGCTTCAATCATGTTATGTACCCCCTGTATTATGAAATAATGACAAAAAAGGTCGTCCACAGTAAAAGGATTATCGCATTTTTACCATTGGCCGAATTAACTGAACGCAACCTTAACGCTAAGTACCTACATCGATGACTAACGACTTAAAAAAAGCGCAGACACTTAAAGCTTTCAATGAAGCGACTGAAGCTAAGCTAGTCTTGCAACAACATCTCAAATTGCTGGTGATATGCCAAAGGATGTGGCGGCAGATGTATAATACAACTGATTTTGTCAGGCGAGATAATCGTAAGTATCTTAAAGATACTGATCCAGCCATAGAAAGTGATGCTACTCAGGGCCTTGCCCTTTCGCGGCATCAAGGGAAAACCCCCTTGCGACACGTGTCCGTTGTATGACACGGAGCGAAGCGACGAAGGACCGCTAGTACATCTTTTGAAGGCCGTGGTGCTCTAATTCAATCTTTAGTTTCAATACCACATACAAAGATATATTCCTACATTCAATCAGAAACTTACAAGCGATGCATGATGTCTGCAAATGCTAATAGATCTTCATCTTCTATTTCAGCAGCTTCATAAATACAGTATCCTGTCTAAACTTCCAACTTCCAACATTTTCTTGGCTTATTCAGGTACACCCTGTATATTTACCAAAAGTAGTACGTATTAACAACAAGCGCATCTCCTTCATCTTTTCTCAGCTTGCACATGCGATAAAGAGGATATCAGAAAACTTTTAAAAAGGCTTAATCAATTATAATTCCTTCCAAGTGATGCATTCTCCCTAATTAGTATATTCGACGATGGTTGATCCAAACAAAAATCGTTTTAAGGCGCTGAAAATAAAATTTGGCTGTGCTAAATAAAAACGAAAATGGGCCTCAATGTCAAAATCGAGCTACCTAGACGAAATTCAAAGAGCCGTGGAAGTAGAAGGGAGCTGTCATGCTCTTTGGAGACAAATATAAGATCGCTTATCATAGCTAAGAACTTAAGCCGAGAGAACAAGTGCCTACACATCTAAAAGCTACTTTACACTAAAAGTTAGATGTGATGCTAATGTGATGCTAAACAGCTTACCAATAAAAGTGTTGTGATACTCCTAAATGCATCGTCCAATCAGAGTTCAATACAACCAGGCACAGCTATTTTCAAATAGAACTCAAAGATATGATTTTGTCGTTTGCACAGGATACTTTTAAGAAAGAATATAAATGGATTAGACGATGCTGGAGTATATGTATTATTAAAGAAGGTAAATGGTATTGAAAGGGTTATGTTATACAAATGATGGTAGATGGTGTAAAGAGGGAATAGGATCAAGTCGAGTTTCTTTTTTTGTTGGGATATGTGAACTGAAGTTAAGGATCGTCGTCAACTGGGTATTCATCATCTAACATTGCTTCGAATCTTCTTTTTGTTTGCTTGTCAGGATTTTGCAAGATTTCTTCAGCTGCGAGACGATGTAATACTATATAACATAGATGTACAGTAACATAATCTGTAATGGTATCTCCCAAACGTGTGGAAAATGAAAAAGGCAAGCTTACTATGTAATTTAATAATAGAAAGATGCTGCCAGTATCAAAAAACTCTTCAAATTCAGCAAGCGTCGTTGGTAGTACAATATGTTTGTCGGATTTCTTGGCAGCAACAAAGACATCTTCATGCTTGTAGACACCATACAAGTAGCCACGAAGACCTGTTAAACAATTATGTTAGAAATATACGTGATTGAATGACCCTATTTATTTTGGACCATGTTTTAACCACTTTCTGTCATCTTACCCATTACGTCCACTGCCAGAGGTGTGACAGTACTGGAACCGCTTATATCCACCCCAAATCTTTTTTTCAGCTGTGATAGTATACAAATATTCGACAAGATGCTTTTTGACTATTGCTCGAACATGAGATCATACTCAGCGTTTGCTTCCTCGTGTTCGTTTGACGCCAATTTAACACGGTTCTCTTCTCCATCCTTTCCATGAGTTACTATCAGCATGTCGATTTTGCACCTGAAACCACCATTTTCCTCTTTCATCTCTTCTCTTGTGGCTTGGGACAAAATCTCACCACTAAAGCACGTATTAATTCAAGTTCGCTTATGATAATATACTAAGCCCTTTGTTTTGTTTACTTACGTTCGTACTTGGATAATTGTGCACTGAAAAAGAACACGGAAAACATATTGCCACCGAGCAAAGGATTCATTCTCAGACATCATATAACTATGTCTGTTTTGGAAGTCGAATTGGATCATGTCAAATCTAAAAATTAATAATACATACATAATTAGTCAAAAAACGATGGTGCATTGATCAAGATAACGATGTAATAATATTAAAACCCCTTACATATATGAAAAGATGTCATGAATCTTCAATACAACTGAGCTTCCATCATATTCTCCAGCTTTCAACATCTTGATCTTTTCTTCAGATATATAGATTCGTACGGCCATGATACCCCCCTCTTCATACTCCTAGAAACAAAGTTCTCGGTAAAATTAGCATGATAAACATGGGATTTGTGGCTCCCTCCTCTTATATTACTACACACCCGGGCAAGAACTTTTCAGAATTGGAAACACTTTATATGGTTAGACTCATGCAGGTTCACTAAAATTGCCTTTTATGGATGAGCAAGTACCAGCACTCACCAGCCCAAAAATGTGATGGTGGGGTGGGGGGTTGCACGCAAATGTATCAACGATGGAAATCAGGAGTATTCGTTTTGAGAATTTTTTTTATTTGATTGAATTTACAAAAAGCAATAATACTATCGCAATTCATCCTGAAGCAAAAAAAGCACAGCGAGATTCGTTTTGCTTGTTCCAATCCTGGGATTCTATCCTGGGACATCAGTGGGTTTCTGCAATTTATCGTTTTTAAAACGTGTTTGAGTCAAGTATTCGAAATCAAAAGACACGCATAGAAAAATGACATGCTTACCGTTCAAGAGTTTCTCGTCATTTGTTAAGATAGCCCTACAAACAGACAGCAGCACACTTGGAGAGGAAAAAATATTGCATAGCAGCAACACAACAAAAGGAGCCTTTAACTTACCAGCAGTGTACACTCTTCTTTAAGCGTTTAGAGCATAAGCTAATATAATGTTGATAATATTAAGATTTTATACTAACCTTTAATTTTGATGGACTTACCTGACTCATTTCGTCTTCAATAATGTAATACTTTTAGTACATTGTTAATCAACCATCTAACGCTGACACATTACCTTTATATTTAGCAGTTGTTAAACATCCTATATAAATAATCTAAGGAGATTAGTAATAACATGCATGCCAAGAAGTGTCGAAGTCTCTGAGATTAAGAATAATAAGTTATGCTCAATGCCTCAGAGAATTACGCATGCCAGACCAAGAAGAAAGAAGCCAAGAAGAAAAGCTTGCTGAGTCAGATTACGCGTACGTGTTGCTGCCTAATAATATATCGGAGTTGTTCCTCTTCGTCTTGGCGAATCAGAACAATATATAAAGAACAGCTTATGCAAATATGCTCTTCCTCAATTCTTACTTCTCTTAAGCAAAATGTCACATCAAACACAAAACACGTTCATGGGAAGATTTTCTTCGAACCCGCATTCTACTCACAACTATTGCAATGTTTGCAAATTAAGATACTCGCGAAAAAAAAAACTGGCAGCTTGATAGGTTTACCAGAGGGTGATGACTTGACGAAATTTCGAGTAATTTGAAGCGATTGTGCGACAGATGTGTGGTTTGAGGAGTGGGGATGGATCAGATGACCCGAAATCCCCCCTTAATTCCCTTAAATCGCACCCCCAACCTCAAATTTTGGAGTCTCCCCCACTTCATTTTTTCAGGATGCACTGTATTAGCCAATCAGCATTCGTTATTTGCCATCGGAGACAAACTTATTTCCTAATTTATAAAATCCTTTGCCGGGTGTGTATTATTTGATTTACCTTAAATATTTGCTTTACAGCATCATTCGCTTTGTCGTTGTATACACATTCGTTGTGATAATTCTCGCTCTTGATCATATTAGACAAATGGCTGAAAGTGACTTCACCAATGTACTTCTTCATGTTGACTTCCTTGTCAGTCTTCGGAGTATTTACAATACCAGATATTGCGAGCCTACATATGTTGGTAATTATTTATTTAATTTATTACTTAGCAATAACACAGAACAAAGGACACTGTTCATGAGGCACTTGTAGACAAGTGTTTGGAATAACTACCATTATTCTAGGTTTATGAGTACCGTCATAAAGACCAGCTACACCTTCAAAAAAATCAAAGATTTTTTCTCGGACCACCCCCATTCATAAAGATCATTCTTTTTTATTTAAAAATAAAACTTTAAAAGTAAATATATAAATAAAGTTAAAAATTTAAAAGTTAATAAATTATTAAACAGTCTTCAAAGGAAAAAAACTTACTGTAAATGTTTTTCTTAAGCTTTTGTCAACTTGTCCTTTTACAAGTAGACGCAACAAGCACGGAACAAGTCTTTTTGCAGCCCATTGATATCAGCGGGAGGAAGGGGGGGCAAATGAAGTCCATCTCCTTTTTTCTGGATAAAAATCAGACCAAATCACAAGTATGTTAGAATAATTTGAAGATAGAATATGCTTGAACTATATCTTCTATACCTTTTTCACCAAGTACTCTTTCAATGGTTGTAACAAATTTGTGTCGTGTGCCACGATGCTGCCACCATCCTGTTATAAATAAAATAATAATGATACACATTGAGTAAATACACGAAAAATATGGTGCATTTCATCTGTAATCGCCAAAACTTTATTTTGTTTCAATTTTCAATTTTAAAATTCCGCTTCTTTATTTGGTAATACATGTAATAGTGCTTCTAATCATTCTGACCAATGCGACGATGGGAAGTTAATATTCTGGAAGAGTATCTTGTAACAATTTCTAATGCTTCTTGTGTTGGTTTCTCTTGAGAGTAAGCATCAATAAAACGCCAAGCTCTGTTATAAAACCGGCGAATGAGAACAGGCTCTTGATCAGCTGGAGATAATCCATCGAGGATTGTTGGTAGATTTGCCTTCAGGCCTTTAAAAGTGTAGTCGCACTTTATTCTCGCTTCCCTTTTGGCAGCACCCCAGTATCGTTCAATCCAGTTACATTCGCAGTGAAATTTTGGATAGAGTTCGAAGATATGACCTGCTTCTTCTACTGCTTCATGAAGTGCTGTCTTTTGCTGCTGAAAATCAGGTTGCACTGCGAGGAAGTGTCTAGCGCAACATCTTCTATCCATCTCGGGCTCCATTTTGCAATCCATACGCCAAGATTTTTCGGGTCGGTATGGATCCTCATCGCACCAAAGTCCACGCTCCTTCAATATCTTTTCCACGCCTTTAAACTGACAGACCCATTGCTTAGTAGCAGTTTTAATTTCTACTCCTCGTTTTCGCTTGATGACATTTTCTTGGAACTTTTCGTACATATCCTGCTCAACTTCTTTACTAAGTTTCTTGCAAATGTATGCGCCAGAACGAAATTCGTGATTTGCCGGATCGTGTTTGTCATCAATTACACCGCAGCATTTAGGAGTTTTACACATGTTTTGAGCAAGCAATGCATTGCGAGGATACACATTATGATTGCTGCTTTGGTCAAAAATAAAAACAGCTTGAGCGTCTGGATGTATCAGCTCAAATAAAGGGATAGCATCCTCTGTAAGCTGTTTGATCATATCCTTGCTTGTCCAATAGCCCTCTCTGTTGCTTCCAGCATAGAAATAGGTTCGAGATGTCCAAGCTGCAGATCGCATCGTTCCATGGCATGCACATTGGAATTCAGACACCATGATAGACTGTCCTGGGGTTTTGTTGCGCAAGATCGTTTCTCCTTTCCCCAGCCAAAGAGTCTGCTTTCCGTCGTTAGCATAAAACGTTGCCTCATCATGCGTTACAAGAACAAGTTTCTTTTGGCCAGACTCCAACGTAGGTGGGATCACGTTCTCAACAGTGTCGACTTGATAGGTATCCATGCGCTTTTGATATTCCATCATTCTCTTAGCCCATTCTAGACGATATTTGACTACATCATCTCGTTCGTGTCCGTCATAATAAACATCCTTGTTGTTCTTGCGATACACATAGCCCCATTCACGCATAAATCGCCATAAAGTGGTATGGGACACCGACCAAGGAACACTGAGCACGTCAGGTAGTACTACTTCATTGACAAACTTCAATAGGTCTGGGATGTTATGCTGCTCGACCTTTTCTTTACTGATCCATGTACAGACTCGCTCCTTGATCGTCTCATCGCTCAAAATCGATTTGCGCTTTGAATTTTTTCCTTGCTGATGTTTGGAAATAAAACCGAAATCGAGGTACTCATTTGCCCAGCATCGAATTGCTTTTGGCCTGTAGTCTTTCGATGCATCAGTCCAGATGTCAGTAGCAGCAAGCTCAGAGCTCTTGATCTTCTTGTTTCCCTCTAGCTGATAGTAGAAATATCGGTGCACAGCCTTTAGCTTGCATATATGAAACGTGCCAGCTTCATTAAAAGCATTTTGAGCATTAGCATTGGGTGTAACGAGTGTAGTTAGGCTCTTATGAGCTTCGAGTATAGCTTCATATTTCTTTTGCTGGGCTGCTTCTTTGTTTGCTTCTTCTTCTGCCCGAGACAAAGCCTGCTGATCAGTGCTTTTATCGGTTGTAAAGCCGTGGTCAGTCAACTTGGATGACATTTTAACAGCAGCGTCGGATTCTTTCCCTTTCCTCCACTTTGTCGTTGGCGAGTCCTTCGTATAAACGCCTCTCAGACCGCTTCCCGCGTTTTGGGTCCAAACGAGGGGTAGCTGGGTAGCAGCGCGCCCAACCATTCCGCTACTTAATTCCAAGAGCTCCCAATCAGCAGGAACAGCTTCAGAATCTGGTGTTTCTTCAGCTAAAACAGAGACTTCTTCGCTTCTCTCAAATGCCTCAATGGTAATACGTCCAAATTCGTCACATTGTCTCGCTCGTGCAGCTTTCTGGCACTTGCTTACGTAGGGCATAATATCAAGATAAAAGGGTAAAAGAGGCAAAGTAGATCTGATTCGCTATTTCGTTTGCACGTGATTACTAATAACTCCGATGGCTCTTGTGCTACCATTTCAATTTTCACCCTCCACCTGCTAAATCCTTGAAATTTGCCCTTGACTGACCAACTTTGACAGGCTTCAACTTTCTTTTCAAGTGGTTTTTCAAACTTCTACACTTTAATAATTATTTATAATAGGTCTAAAAAGCATTCTTAAAGTATAGTTTTGTAATATCTTGAGATAGTGAGTCCCTGAAGCTTTTCAAAGTTCGTCTAAATTATCGGCGATTACAGACGAAATGCACCATATGCTGTCGTTCGGTCGTGAGCAAATAAATATTACCTCGATGATTGTACAACTACTGACTTCAAGAATATCACTATTATTGTGATTGTTCTGAGCTTGATAAGCTTACTATATAGTTTGAAAAATATTGATTATTACACGATCATATTTGATTATCAGTAGAATCTTTAGATATACCTTATCTTTAGCAAGTTCCGCCCAAGGAAGATAGATCATAATTAGGTATATACAAAAAAGTTATTAGATTTTAAAAGATTATAATTTATAATTTATGTATTATTTTATATACTATTATATTTTCAATTTTTATTTAAGTTTTTTTTTGTAACTCTTAAACATTTTTGTAATCACTAAAATATTTTGTAAATCTTATAGATAAAATAGGGGTGGTTGAGAAACTTGTTTTCGAAACGTTGGGGGCTGGATAATGAGATTTAGACAAATAACAAAAACATTTATGTTTTGTTATTATAAGAGAGAACAAATACTATGATTTGTTCCTCTTATGGATGAGAAAGGTCTACCTTTCCATCAAACAGGGGAGTTAGGGGGGCCTTTCTTTACATTATAATTAGTTTCATGTCCTCATGAAACCTTTAGTCCAACTTGTTGGATAATTTTAATGTTGTATTAAAAATTAAAAAATTGAATTTATTTATATTATAAAAGATAAAATGGAAAAAGGTAATGAGAAATTTTATAGAATTATTTTAACATTTGATCCAAAAAGTAGAGATGTTAAAGGAAAAAGTTATAAAGATTTACAAAAAAAATGTTTAACATGGTGTAGAAAGATTAAAAATATTAAGGATATTATATATGATGGTCCTTGGTATGATGAAGGAAAGAATAAAAATATACATACTAATCTTACTATTAAATGTAATTTAGACAATAAAAATGATGTTTATGAAAAGTATTTTAAAGGCTAGGTTCAAAGAAAAGGAATGGTTAATATAAAAGAAGTATATGATTTGGATGGATGGTTAAAGTATTCAAAAAGGAACCATTATATTTATGAAATATCTAAATTTATAAATAATTATCATAAGGAAGATAGATCATAATTAGGTATATACAAAAAAGTTATTAGATTTTAAAAGATTATAATTTATAATTTATATATTATTTTATATACTATTATATTTTCAATTTTTATTTAAGTTTTTTTTTGTAACTCTTAAACATTTTTGTAATCACTAAAATATTTTGTAAATCTTATAGATAAAATAGGGGTGGTTGAGAAACTTGTTTTCGAAACGTTGGGGGCTGGATAATGAGATTTAGACAAATAACAAAAACATTTATGTTTTGTTATTATAAGAGAGAACAAATACTATGATTTGTTCCTCCAATTGACATTTCCAACGTCAGCTACAAAAGAAGCCTATGATATAATGTTGTGAATAAGAGCGATTGAGAATTAGAACAAAAAAAGTAAACAAAAGCTTACACTGGAAAGTATGTTGGCTGCATGAGTATTAAAATCTTTCTTCAAAAGAGATTTGAGCTCGTCTGGATTTATTATTTCTGAAACATGCTGCAAGACTACATCCTTGTTCGAGTTGATGAATTGTGATAGTTTTGCAAAGCGTATCGCGGTTTTACACCACTCTAAGTAACCCTTCAGCTTGACTAATAAACATCAAAAAAATATTATTATATAGGATTTTTCATCTCCTAGCAGACGTTTGAACTTTTATTTAGGCAGAAGGGATTTCATTTTAGGCAGAGTGGACATGAATGTTAATCTGAGTGGACATGAATGAAAGTTAATCTGGACATGAATAATAATCGATCTAGACATGAATGAAAATCGAGCTGGACATGAATGAAAATCGAGCTGGACATGAATAAAGATCGATCTGGACATGAATATAAAACGATCTGGACATGAATATACATCGACCTGGACATGAATATAAATCGATCTAGACATGAGTAAAATCAATCTGCACAAAATAAAAATCAATCTGTACAGGAATGAAAATCATTCTGACAAGAATAATAATCAATCTAAACATGAATAATAGCCAACCTGGACATAATAACAGTCAACCTGGACATAGTTTTAGTCAACTAAGACATAATAAAAGTTGAAGTAGATAATATATTAAGTGTAGCAGAGCAGAATATATGAGTACTTAAGATTTTCAATTCAAGTCAAGACATAATAGAAGTTAAGCAGTACAAAGCCAATGTCAAGATATAGTAGTATGGCTGTTTCACTCGTGACAAGAAGCTTGTAGGCTAATGTACAGGAAATGGCAAGGGTGCGTCAAAGACTCACTACTGTGCGCATAAGCCTATTTTGTTGCTGTGGGAACGGGGCCTGAGCGTTTCCCCTCATTTCACTTTACCCGGGTTGAGTTTGAAACAAATTGGAGGCTGGTGGCTGAGGTAGGTGGAAAGTGTGGGGTTTGTTAGCAGCAGTAGGGAGGAAAAAACAATAACCAAAGATCTCATTACCATTCGCCACAGCAAATCAACAGCTTCGACGCACACTTGTAAATGGCTCCTACTCTCTTCACGATGAATAAAAAACAAAGAAAACAAAATGGCACAATCCACGGATTTATTGAAAAACGAAATGAAGGTAACTGTTTTCTTAAAAAAAGCATGTGCTCAAGCTTTATAAAGGAGTAGACCGCCGTTACTGCTGCTTAAAAAAACGCTGGATAAGTGAACAAGGGAAGGAAAAGGTTATCGGTTGTGCTTGAGGTATAGCTTTAGTGGAGATATGCCCATTCAGAATTACTGCTTCTTTCTCATTTTCTCTGTATGGGGGTTAATCCTTAATTGTAATTCTTTAAAAGGTTTTATTGATTAAAGGTAAATCATTGTTTAAAATATATATGAAAAAATAAAAATTTAGATTATAATTTTTTTATTTTTGAAACTTTTAACTTTTTTTTTAATTCTTTAAAAGTTTTATGTTTTGTATAAACTTTTTTAAACCTTTAAAAGAGTTATATCCTTTTATAATTAATTTAATACAGGCTAGGAGGTACGACGACGCCCAGTTCATTTAAAAATCAATGAAGTTAGATTTTTATTTGAACACTTGACAGTGAAATCCTTAACTAAAATTAATTTACTATTTACAGTAATATTAATTGTTATGGATTGAAACTCTATATACTTGATGCACCATCTTACACCAATCCAACGTCAAACTTACGTGTGTAATACAACATCGTCCTCTACCTGCACAAACCATTCGTACTCATAATAAGAACGACGCAACAATCTTCTTCTCCATTACTCAAACACAATCATATACAACATGGCTCTGATCCGCCATTGACTTGTAAAATATACAGCCTGACGCAATTATCTTTCACTATCATGTACGCCCATATTACAAGAGGACGACTATGACACCGTTCTTTTGTTTTCATACTTATACGTACACACACGTCATCATCATAATGACAGGCATCTCTTTCTTTGCTGTATGTACATGCATCAATGCGATAATAAGTTTACTCTTATGATGTATACACACCACCACGACTATAATCCTCCTCTGTAATTCACTGTACTTGCACACACACGGTGACAACGACGATTGCCTTTTCCCTTTTGCATATGCGAATACAAACGTCACTGGTCTTGATGGATAAGGTATTTATATATGCTGATGGATGGAATGTAGGGTTGTATTATTGTTACTGTAGATGTAATGGTTGGGATAAAAAAATAAAAGTAAAAGATCATACATTATGCCGTCATTATGTTTCAGTTGTCTGCATAAACGGGTGTGAGATGGGATTGCATGTTATTACAAGTGCTTCTATAGATATAGCTGTCAGCGGGATGATAATATGGCAGGGACAAAGAAGAAAAGGCGTTCGTTGTTATGAAGGAGGAAGTTCCTTTGCTATTACAACAGCAAGTTTATTTTTTATTAATAACAACAACTATGAACAACCAACAAGCTACTATTCTTGACAACATTCGCTACGCTCTCTCTCACTCGACTGTACGTGGAGTTCTTGCACTCATTCCCAATGAAATCGTGCGCCTTCTTGCTGCTCAATGGCAGATCTTTAAGGATCGCATCTCGGAATTGTGTGGTTACAAATGGGTTCACAAACGCGAGACTGTGAGTGGCATCAGACGCTCTACCACGCAATGCCAATAATTACAATAACCATCCTTCACCACGAAACAACATCCTTCGCACCTGTATAACTCTTGTAGAACCTTCTTCGTTGTCTTTCTTATATAACGATCAACATACTTTATTTTCATCTAATCCACAGCAATACAAAAGGAAAGAAACCCGTCAGTTATCCTTCCTGCTATCTACAGCTCATTTTCCATAAAGACTGGCGATGTTAACGTTGGTATATACAAAAGGTAAAAAGTAATCGCGTCAGGCTGTATATTTTACAAGTCAATGGCGGATCAGCGTCATGTTGTATATAATTGTGTATGAGTAATGGAGAAGAAGATTGTTGCGTCATTCTTATTGTGAGTACGAATGGTTTGTGCAGGTAGAGGACGATGTTGTATTACGCACGTAAGTTTGACGTTGGATTGGTGTAAGATGGTGCATCAAGTATATACAGAGAAAATGAGAAAGAAGCAGTAATTCTGAATGGGCATATCTCTACTAAAGCTATACCTCAAGCACAACCGATAACCTTTTCCTTCCCTTGTTCACTTATCCAGCGTTTTTTTAAGCAGCAGTAACGGCGGTCTACTCCTTTATAAAGCTTGAGCACATGCTTTTTTTAAGAAAACAGTTACCTTCATTTCGTTTTTCAATAAATCCGTGGATTGTGCCGTTTTGTTTTCTTTGTTTTTTATTCATCGTGAAGAGAGTAGGAGCCATTTACAAGTGTGCGTCGAAGCTGTTGATTTGCCATGGCGAATGGTAATGAGAAAAAAAAAAGATCCCTGCTGCTGCTAACAAACCCCACACTTTCCACCTACCTCTGCCACCAGCCTCCAATTTGTTTCAAACTCAACCTGGGTAAAGTGAAATGAGGGGAAACACTCAGGCCCTGTTCCCACAGCAGCAAAATAGGCTTATGCGCACAGTGAGTCTCTGACGCACCCTTGCCATTTCCTGTACATTAGCCCTACAAG